>NC_084801.1:79611231-79913462 GCF_963169125.1 Humulus lupulus
AAGGAACACTGAAATCTTAGGGGAAACAAGCTGGGAATTTCTGAGAATTGAGCTGGATTTCTGAGGCTTAGTTCAAGAATTATTTAGGGGAATCAAATCAAGGTTAAGGTAAGGATTTAAACCTTGTGTTTTCTGAAGTTTAACCATGAGTTTTCAGTTGGTTATTGAGGTTATTGTCCAATTGATGTTTAGGGTGGAACTTGAGCTGGAAAACATTGGGAATCAGCTGGGTTTTGGTTAGAGGAAGGATTCCATTATCAAGGTAAGCATAAATTTATGAATTAGTGGTTTGAGTTTGGGTTTTTGACTGGTTAGTTTGAGTGGTTATGTTCTTAAAGTTTCAGTGATTAAGAGTGGGATTTCCATGAGTTTTGAGTTGAATTTTCTGTTGAGTTGTGTGGCTTAAGTTGGTCTATGAGTTTTGGTAATGTTGGGTGTTGAAGTAGGGAGCTTAGGAGTGGTTTTGGCTGAGGTTTTGAGCTTTGAAATGGTGGATTTTTTGGGCACGAGGGGAAGGGCCGCGACTCTGTTCTAGAGCACTGCGGCCCTAGGATGAAGATGAGCCAAGGAGGCTCGGCCAGGGGTGAGCGTCGCAGCGCCCATTGCAAGGGCCGCGGTGCGTGTCTTTGCCAGGGTGGTCCTTGGTTCTGTTTTGAGGCTAGGGCCGTGGCTAAGCTTCAGGGGCCGCAGCCCTTGGGTGCACACTTGAACTTTTGGGGATTTTAGGCATGAGAATGTGGTCTAGTATGCTCGGGATTGATTTCACCACCGTGCTTGGTGGAATTCGGATTCCCGGAAGTTAGTTTTGTAACTGGAAACCTATATTTGAGTATTAATGGAATCCTATACATTAGTTGTGACTAGGTGATAAAAGCTTAGGCTCGGGAACGGATCGTGCTTGAGGAGCGTTGCTCATTACCTACAACTAAAAAGATCAAAGGTAAGAGAACTGCACCTGGTTGAGTATATGTGACGGGACTAAGGGTTCCCTATTGTGAATGCTTGAAAAGATGGTATTATGCCATGCAAGCCATTTAGTGAACCAACGACCTAAGAGTGCCAAGGGTTACACTAGCGCACAGGGCGCGACTCGGCCACTGGTAGCTGAGGACAACTTAATATGCACTGAGCTTGGTTTAAGCGGGCCGGAGTCAGTGGGATAAGCAGAGGGTGCGGCCTAAGTTGTCGACCCTGACTTTTATGTGACATAAATGTTATAAGTGTTTGATTGCATCCATGATACTGAATATATGCTGAGTGGTATTAATGTGGATTAATTGATGAGAGTTCATGCTTGGTGAATTTTACTATCTGATATCATTGATTGTATTGCATTTCATGTTTTCTTACTGGGCCTTGGCTCACGGGTGCTACGTGGTGCAGGTAAAGGCAAGGGTAAGCTTGATCAACCTTGATTGGAGGGCTCTGCGAGCGGAATGTACATAGCCGGCCGCTCAGCCACCACGGTTGAGGTTTAGGCAAGGACGCGAAACCCAGAGATTGTCTATTTTGCCTTAGTATGGCTTACCTTTGCTTATGTACTTTTGGGAAGACTGTAAATCAACTTTTAACTCTATTTCTTTTGGGATCCCGTGTATATAACAGTTCAATTACATAAAATGAGTCTTTTGAGACCAAAACCTTTTTAACCCTAGCTCATACATGTTTAATGACACGTTTTCAAATTAATGACTTGATTAGCAAGTCTTGCACCTTTATAAGTACACCGTGTAGCGGTCCTGGCTATCCAGGGCGTTACAATGAGATTCTGATAGGGCCTAGCCCTTGATTGTTGTGTGATGATATTGAGGTGTGTTGATTAGCATTTCTATCACATGTGGATGAATATTTGGATAATGATTTGTATATTGATTGCATGTGGTTAATTGTTAAATTGAACTTATATGCTTTATGTGCTTGTTGGTATATGGAAAGCATGATGAATATGATTGTATTTAGTAGCAATGAAATTTTATAATTAATGCATAGTAATGTAGATTGGTGTTTGATATGCTTTATGTGTGTATGATTATTGTGGTTGTTTGGACCTGCTCGTGGGATGGTTCTGGATATGAACATCAGGGCTGAGGGGTTTAGTCAGTGATGGCAGATTAATTCAGATTGTATGTGCTCAGAATGGTTAATTGGACCTGGTATTGTTCTAGTGAGGGTTGCAGATGATACCTAAGGCTGGAATCCTCCATCTACCCTTGAAAGTCGCAGCAAACGTTTGCTGGTACGTGTAATAAAGCTGTGAGGTTTAATAAAGGAGATTAGATGGGTGAAATAGCGGGTTGTGTTGGGGAAAGAACTGCTTTGTATATTTTGACAGTAGAGGCACCAGTGCTGATTTAATTTGAGGGATAGACAGATAAGAATTGCTGTGTGGAAGGCTTTAGAAGCATTATCATCTAGTTTTGAGAAGTGTTTAGGTTTGCTCGAGAATTGATTAGTGAATTGGCATAGCTAATTCCATCCTTGATATTATGAAGATGATAGGTCATGACAGAGTAGCTGTGCCAAGCATTTGTGGCTGAAGGATGGCCAGAAGTAGCGAGAAGTGGTACCCCAGACCTGAAATGTTGACATGATGGGTTGGGAGGAACTCAAACAGTGATTTGATAAAAGAGATTACTATGAAGTAGTTGGAGCTGCAGATGTTAATGAGTTTATGAACTTGGTTTAGAATGGTAAGACAACGACAGAATAAGTCAATAAGTTTTGTGGGTTGGTCAATCCGCTTTGGAAGTTGATACAAGTGGATGTAGCTAGAAATGATGATTCATTTAAGGATTAAACTCTAGAATGGCCCAGAGCATCAGGGCCGCTCCAGTGCATGAGATTTTCATTTGTGCTAGGCAGCAGGGAGGGCCATGTTATTTAAGATATAAGGAATGAGGTTTGGAGCGCGAATGTCGTAGGGCAAGAAATGCAAATGACGGTATTCCCATTTGTGGGATTTAGTAAGGGCAGATGCTCAGTAATTGGAACAGAAGAACCCCTGATAGTTCTATGGCTCCTGGTTTTGACAGGAAGGGGTCTAATTTACGGGATATCCGTTAGGACAGTGATGAGGCCTAGTGAAGTTATTTAGTATGCACCAGAAGCATGAGACACCATCTAGAAAGATGCCAGGTAAGGATGCGTTATTTACATGGAATTTTTTAGTACGTTAGGGCGGATTAGGGATTGCCCAGGATTAGAGGATGGAAGACTAGAATGCCTTGTTACATTCGAAGCTCGAGGCTAGTTCCTCGGAGGTGACCAGTTGACTTGATAGTCCTCGTTCTTGGTTATATAATGAGCTGAAAGAGTTCGGTGTTGCGTATCTCCCAAGAAAGATTCAGATATGAGGTATATGCCTCAAGATTATTATATGAGGGACTTGAGATATTAGTGCTTGTTGGGGATGAATTAGAAACTTCTTAAAGAAGAATTTGAATACAAGTAGTAAAGGGGTTCGTAGTGAAAGTGATTGAGCTCGTCAGATGAGAGCCTTGTTATGGGCCTGAGTGAGAGCTAATGTGTTAGATAAGGGAAAACCATGGATTGCAGAGGACATCACTTGTAGTATATTAGTTGGACTGAATGGAAACTGAGTTGGTCAGTAGGGGTTCAGATGGGTATGTAAGGAGTGGTTGGGTATGCTTCAAGTTTGGCTATGGCCAGATTCGGTATTAGGGGCATTATGAAGAATGGTATTTATTTGGCAGAAAGAATTACTAATTGAGTTGAAGAAGTATTTGACTTAGGGATGGATTAGATGGAGCATCGTATCGTGGGATTCGTTGACATCGCCTGTTAAGGATGTAGAGTTTAAATGCCCGGTTACAAGACATGACTTCGATCTGATTATTACCAGCTGAGGATCAAGGAAAGAGACATTTCATGAATTATTACTTGTTCCAAGTAGGGTGTGATGGATTATCAGTATAGGTTCTTAACTAACTTATGCTTCAACGACACAGGTAAGTTTGACAAGCAGAGAGTACAGGAACGAGATGAATGAGTCACATCCATGTTCGTTAAGGATGTGTTGAACTACTTCCCTAGTTAGAAGTAGAATGTAGACGACTACTACACTAATGATACTAAGACTGAAGAAGCATGATCACAGGTAAGGCTCCAGAAGGTGTTAGCTTCAATGTCTCCAAGGGTATTTAAGGTCACGCTACAGGAAGAGAAGGGATCAAGTATGAAAAGATTCAATCAAAAGCCACAAAGAAATTACTGAAGAACGTCTGAGGGATAAGAGGCACAATGAGACCAGTGGACATGTCATTTACTACCTTAAGTATCTTCGAAGACAGCTACACCAGAGATTGGGATGGCTGAGGAACTTAAAGTTAGACTGAATGGATAATTTTGTATCAGATTTTTAGAAGACAGAATAAGGATTGGTTAGCACCCTGTGGTATAGGAATCTGTGTGAAATGGATGGATATGGAAGGGTAGTGTGAAGGACCTTGTCTTTGTTTAAAACATGGATCTGTAAGCGGTGCATCCAAGTCTTAGATGCGCCCATATATAGACTGAAGGGATGATGGTTTGTGCCTCGCGGTAGGTGAAAGACGGTCCTAGTGAGCGGATTGGCGAAATGGTCACGACATGGATTTATACCCGGCTCGGGGGAGCCTGGGGGTATTTTTAGGAATTTAGAAAATATATTGGGAATTATTAAATATTGAATAAATAATTAGTAATTAATTGGATGACGGGATTAATTGGTGGATAATAGGAACATTTGAGGAATTAGTTGGAACTGGGAACGAAATGACTAATTTACCCTTAGATTGATTAAAGGACTAAGTGTTATATGGGAGGGCAAAATAGACTTTTCATAATAGGGATATACTCATAATTATTTGGGGTAAAGGCAGAACATATTAGAAACAACTTTGGCTCTCTTCTCTCTCTCTCTCTATCTGTTTTATGCTTTGAGAATAAGGGAGAAAAATGCAAGGAATTAGGCCTAAGCTGGAATTTTTTTGAAGAAATTGAAGGACTAAGGAGCTGATGAACTTGGGTTTAAAGCTTGGAGAAGTCAAGGATGGCTGAGGATTAAAGGCTTGGGAAACAAAGCTAAGAGTTGAAGCTAAAGGAGTCCTTGAGGAAGCTAAGGGGGAAATTAGTGGCTGAAGGCTTAGGGAAATTATAGGTTGGAGGTGGGATGGACTGAGATTTAATTCTAGAGTTATAATTTTTATGAGGTAAGCTCAAATTTTGTTGCTGGTTCTATTTAATTTGCTTGATTTTAGTGTTCTTGAGTTTTGAGTTCAAGAGGTGAGTTTGACTGGTGTTTTGGGCTTGAGAGCTTGAGTATGGGTTTTAGGGATTTGCTGGGAAAAACTTGGTTAGGTTTTGTTGCCTTTGATGAGTAGAGTGTATTGCAATGGTTAATTTTGGGTCTGGAGGTTTTGAGGGATGGATTTTTGGAGTTTTGGCTCGGGGAAATTCGAAGAGAAAACCCAGAATTTCGAAACTCTGGTATCAGTGTTGTAGCGCTAGGTTGGGAGAGCTATAGCGCTAGGCTGTGTTTTGGGGGGGCTAGAGTCTCTGACTCTAGCGCTGTAGCGTCCAATAGGTAGCGCTGTAGCACTACTCAGCTTTCAAAACTTGATTTTGGGTACTTTTTAGGGTTTTTGCTGAGGGGCTCGGGGGACGATTTCACCACCCCGTTTGGTGGAATTAGAGGTCCCGAGAGCGCGGGATTGGTCCCGAGATTGTTCTTTGGAATTTAAACTCATCGAAGTACCATTTATGAATTGTGATTAGGTGTTCGCTAGGGCTCGGAACGGAATAGTGCTCGAGGGTCGTTCTTATTAACCGAAGTACTCGGACCTGAGGTAAGAAAACTGCACCCTTTTATGTGGTTGTGTTGGGACTAGGGTTCCCTATATTTGAATACAAATGTTGTATGATTATGATATGCCATGTGAGCATGAAATAAATGGCCCAAGAGTGTCGCGATTGATATTTGCGCACAGGACGCAGCTCGGTCACTGAGAGCTGAGGACAGCTAAATAGTTACTGAGCTTGGCCTAAGCGAGCCGGAGTCAGTGGGTTAAACTGAGGGTGCGGCCTAAGGGCGTCGACCCTAAGTATTGTATGATGATTGTGATAAACTGTTGATTATGAATGTGTTTACTGTTGTTAATCTGATGCTTATGGCTTATTGAATACCTGGATGATAGACTGACGATTCCTTGATTGTCGTCACTGATTTTTGTGCCTGTTATGGCTTGATGAATATCTGGTTAATGTCTTATGAATATGTTATGATGTTATGATTTTCTTGCTGGGCCTCGACTCACGGGTACTACGTGATGCAGGTAAAGGCAAGGGTAAGACGGTTCAACCATGAGCTGGAGAGCTTTGAGGGCGAGGTGTACATTGTCAGTTACTCGTCCGCCATAGTCGAGGGATTGTACAGGGACGGAAACCTAAAATGTGTATTTTGCCATTAGAGTGGCCTTGATTGTATATAACTCTTGGAAATTTTGTAAATCTGTCCTTTAAACCCTGTTTTTGGGATCTCATGTACTAAATATTTGTTTTAATGAAAATTATTCATTTATTACCAAAATCTTTTAAACCTAACTTGTTTATGACTTTAGGGATCATATTTTCATTTAAATGACTTGATTAGAAAGTCCTGCACTAATTTAAATAATGGTGTGACGGTCTTGGTTATCCAGGGTGTTACAAAACTCTATCTATTTTATCTTTTTCTCATTTTTATTTTAATAATAATAATAATTTATCTTAATTAAAAATATCTATATAATAATAATAATAAATATATAAGTAAATAATCCGTCTATTTGTATTTTTAACATACTGACAAAACACACGATCTAAATGTTAATTTTTAACAATAAAAGATCCAAACGGGTAATCAACATTTTGACAAAACACAAGGTATATAAGTTAATTTTAAAAAATAAATGGTCTAAACGAGTAATCGGCTAAAATACAAAGTTCAAAATGGTGTGAACCCTTATAGAAAACATAAATTATATATATAAATTTATACAATTTACTTTTTATAAAGAACTTTTTAACACTTTGAATAAATACATGGTCCAAAGGTTTATTTTTAAAAATAAAGAGTTAAAACGAGTAATCGGCCAAAATATAGTGTTCAAATAACTGATCTTTCTATTCCTATTTTTAACATTTTGACATAACATGAGGTCCACAAATTAAATTTTAAAAATAAAATTCTCAACGGATAATTGGCTAAAATACAAGATTCAAAATGGTGTGAACCCTTACAGAAAACATAAAATATATATAATTTAATTTTTGCAAAAAATTTTGAACTTTTTTAATGAATACATGGTCCAAAGGTTAATTTTTAAAAATAAAGGGTCAAAACGAGTAATCGGCCAAAATACAATGTTCAAATAATCGATCTATGCATTCTTATATTTAATCTTTTGACAAAACACGAGGTTTAAAAGTTAATTTTAAAAAATAAAGGGTTCGAATGGGTAATCGGCCAAAATAAGTCTTACACAAAACATAAATTTTGTTATACATAATTTAGACGTTTTATAAATAAAAAATCACACAAAGCGTATAATCTTGATAAAGATAATAATTATAATAATAAAAATAAAAACACGCGTACAACAAGCTTTTTGGACTTTGTTTTCGATACTTTAATTTTTCAAATTTTTTCAAAAACCTGCAAGAGATTTGCTATACAATGAACACCATTATGAAAAAAAATTGTGGTCAAGAAGCCTTCACATGTCTATATAAAGAATATGTTGTACGAGTAGGGTGGAAATGAATCCCTACTATACAATCTCCCAAAAAAATATTTTAAAATATGTATAATTTTTAATAATTACAAAAAATTGTGCGAAGCGCGGTTATATTTTCTAATTATTTAATATATAATATGACATTATCAAAACAAAGGCATATGTTTAAATAGG
The DNA here is from genome assembly GCF_963169125.1 of Humulus lupulus. Lineage (NCBI taxonomy): Eukaryota > Viridiplantae > Streptophyta > Magnoliopsida > Rosales > Cannabaceae > Humulus > Humulus lupulus. Next base: position 79,619,181 of record NC_084801.1, read on the forward strand.
CCAAAAAAGCAATCCGAAAAGCAATAGACATGAAAAATTCATATACCATATAAACAAACCTTTATTATAAAAATGGGCCCAGACTTCAATCAACACATCAAACGTATATATATACACACTGATATAAATTGGAAGAAGATAAAAAAAAATTGAATCATATGCATTAAAACAAATTCCAGCTACAATATTATTCAGAAAGATAAAAAAACCCCAATTTTAGAAAATTCCCAAATTTCTTAAACAATATCATCGAACCTTCAATTAATTCAGTAAACCTGTTTCTGATACCACTTGTTAGAATTTAAGAAACACTCAAGCAACATGCATAAATATCAATATTTCAATACATAATCCCAGATCCTAATCATGTTACTAAAATTATTTCTATATAAAATCCTAAATCATATTTCTATAGATCATTTGCTAAATCAAAGAAAAAGATGAACATAAGAGCGGAAGCACTAACCTGAGATTATTGTTGGAGATTGCAGAGAGGGTTTAGATCTTCTTATATAATAGTATCTCTATGAGAGAAGAGTCTCTCTTTTCATTTTTGTTAATGAGATAACAGAAAAAATAGAATGATACATATATATAGGAGACCACAACCTTAATTTATAATTAGTGATTTCCAATTTTGCCAATTATAAAATTAAAAATTCACTTTCCTGATCCTACATATTAAATTCATGACACTTTAATATCCTATGATATTTATAACATAATTAGTCTCTTAATTTTATATCACACTTTATAATAGCATTATACATTATACACATGTGCCCATAAAATATGATTTTAATCCAACAGAAAAAGTACTCTTAAGAATTTTCCTACAAAGCCAACAAGGGAATAAAAAAAAACTAGAACTTGTAATAGAGATTGACTGAATGAAATATAAGCAAAATCCCCCAGTGTGAGAGAGAGGTTTTGTTCAACAAAGGGGTTTCTGTAAAAGAAGTGAAAAAAAAATCGCTTCAAAAGAAACACTCAACACTGATTGAGTTTTTTCTTTTTAAAAAAATCATAAATAAGGGAAATTTGAGTTTTTATGGTGTACTAAGTAAAAAAAAATGTTAGGCGTTCTAATCATTTAAAAAAAATGTTAAATATTTTGATAATACTCAAAAATACCTCTCTCATAATTTTTGTCATCCACTTTCTCTTCTCTCTTCACTCTCTCTCCCTCAACCTATTCTTCTCAACTTTCTCTAGAAAAAAAAATTCAGAAGTAAGGTAAAATATAAAAGAACTCAATGTAATGACAAGTATTCCTCACTTATGACACTAAAATAGTGCATTTCAAACATATCTGGGCATGATTTTGGGGGTTTCTTTTGCGATTTTTTTTCTTCAGATGTGAAACTTTGAAATCTGTAGAAAATCGACGTAGTTCGATGGTGCTCAATGCCAACTCGATAAAGCCTTCAATCAAGATTTTCATGAAAAAATTGATGTTGCTCGATGGTGGTTCGACTGAGGTTCGATGGTATTCGATGCGATTCTTGCAAGATACGTAATTTTTCACTCGGGTGACCGTTTGTGGTGATTTGTTTTTTGATTTCGGGTATATTTTCAAGATCTACACGTTTGAGATGTGTATATACACATTTGAGAAATGTAAAAATTAAAAATAATGCAAAATGCAAAACATACCTCATGTTCAAGATATGTTTTGGTATGTTTCCAAGTTCTAAACTTTGAAAATGTGTATGTGAACATCTAAAACGTGTAGGTCTCAAAAAAATACACAAAACAAAAAAAATCACCCCAAACAGACACCCGAGTGAAAAACTATGTCTCTTACAAGAATTGCATTGAGCCACCATCAAGCAACCATCGAGCAACGTCAATTTTTTCGTGAAAATGTTGATTTTGAAGGCCCCGTCGAGCTGGTATCGAGCAACCATTGAGTTGGGCATGATTTTTGAGTTATTTTCCGATGGTTGCTCGAACCACCATCGAGCAACCATCGAGCAACGTCGATTTTTTCATGAAAATCTTGATTTTGAAAGCCCCATCGAGTTGGTATCGAACACCATCGAGCAACCATTGAGTTGGGCATGATTTTTGAGTTATTTTCAGATCTGAAAACTCCGAAATTTGTAGAAAATTGACTTTACTCGATTGTTGCTCGAAGGTGCTCGATACCAGCTCGATGGGGCCTTAAAAGTCAACATTTTTGTGAAAAAATCGACGTTGCTCGATGGTGGTTCGATGGTTGCTTGATGGTGGTTCAACGCAATTCTTGTAAGAGACATAATTTTTCACCCGGCTGTCCGTTTAGGGTGATTTTTATTATTTTGGGTATTTTTTGGAGATCTACACGTTTTATATGTTCACAGACACATTTTCAAAGTTTACAACTTGAAAACATACCAAAATATATATTGAACATGAGGTATGTTTTGCATTTTGTATTTTTTTTCAAGATTTACATTTCCCAATTGTGTATATACACATCTCAAATGTGTAGATCTTGAAAAAAAATACTAAAAAAAAAAATAACCCAAAACGGATACCTAAGTGAAAAATTACGTATCTTACAAGAATCGCATCGAACACCATCGAACCACCATCGAGCAACATCGATTTTTTTCATGCAAATCTTGATTTTAAAGGCCCCATCGAGTTAACATTGAGCACCATCGAACCACGTTGACTTTCTGCAAATTTGAAAGTTTCAGTTCTGAAAAAAAATCGCAAAAAAAAACCCAAAAAATCATTCCCAGATCTGTTCGAAATGTAATATTTTAGTGTCCTAAATGAAGAATGCTTACCGTTATATTGTGTTCTTTTATATTTTACCTTACCGATGGGTTTTTTTTCTAAAAAAAGAGTTGAGATGAATGAATTGAGGGAGAGAGAAGGAAGAGAAAAGAGAAAGTAGATAAGAAAAATCATGAAATGAGTATATTAAGTATTGTAAAAAAAAATAATTTAAATGTCTAACATTATTTTTACTCATAACCCTAAGCATAAATACTCAAATTTCCCCTAAATAATGCTACAGTACACACCGTATCTCCCAATCATTACTCAAAAAGTAAAACTGAGAGAGTTTGGGTCGGGTTTCCAACATATCAGATCGGGTTTTGCGACAAAAATAAAGGCCGCAATTGGGTTGTACTGCACCCACCCGACCTGAGTATTTAAAAGACTTGAACCCGTGTGCTTTATACTTCTTGGGGGTCTGGAGTGGGGAGAGAGAGAGGAGAGAGATGGAAACGGGAAGAGTGGCGGTTGAGAAAGTTGGAGGAAAGTCAATAGTGACAAGATGCTATTCAAAGTATCCCTTAAAATTCATAGTACCCAACAAGGTGTTTTTTGTGTGCATATATATGTAAATATATACAGACTTGATTTTGGATTGACACAATCTGAATTATTCCCCCTTAAACTTTTCCTTTATCTGATTCATTAGGTGGGTAACTCCAAAACGGATGCTGTTTGGATTTATAGCCTCACCTACGGTGGTGGCATTGTCTCTGTATGTTCCTTTCAATCTCTCTCTTTTATTTAGTTATCTTTGCTTGTTTGAAACTCTTTATGTATCTTTCTTTATTAAGTTTTTTAAAGGATATTGATGTGTGTGACATTGGGTGCAGGGAGATTCTATTTCATGTAATTTTACTGTTGGTGATGGCTGCACCGCTGTCTTGACTACTCAAGCTTCAACAAAGGTTAGCTTTCACTCCTCCATTCCATACCCTTATCATTATTTGTTTTCTTTTACTGATTTAGTAGCGTTTGTTATTGAGTTCATGCATCTCTAATGAGATTCTACTTCATTGGACCAAGTTTATTGTTTGGAAATCTCAAATGGGTTTTTCATATTTTTGGTTTTGGAGGTCTACAAGTCAATGGGATCAAAGTGCTCTGAGCAGGTCTTAGAGGTAACATCCTAACGACTTTTTATCCCAGTAACATTATTATTGTTTGAGCAAGGCTTCACCAGTTTAAAGTTTGACTCCATTTTTGTAGATTTTAGTTTCTCAAGTGCTCTTTAAATTTCCGCTCAATTTTTTTGTTTTTCATTGACAAATTTACAGGGCGTGTATAACTACTACTATCAAGACATAAGTAAAGTTTGCTTGCTTTAGAATATTGAAATTTTTTTGCAGTCAAAATCACTGACAGTCATTGAATTCCATAATTTAATATTGGAAGTGACAATGGCTAATTCATGCCATGCAGTAGGCGAGAGTGGGCAGTGATGCACTTTTGGCCATAATTCCAGATCCTGTTACATGTTTTTCCACAGCAAGGTACACTCAAAAACAAATCTTTAGGATGGTTGGTGACTCAAGTCTACTCGTGGTTGATTGGGTTACCAGTGGGCGCCATGAAAGTGGTGAAAAGTGGGATTTTGATATGTACAAGAGCACTAATAACATATTCCTTGAAGATGATGAGCCTCTGTTTCTTGATACGGTAATTGAGTTTTTCAATTGATTTTCAATTTTTTAGCTTGCTAATCTATTACTTTTTCAAATTAATTGTAATGATGTGTTATGTCCCCCCAAGTGTAATTGGTTTAGGTTGGTTCTTGATTAGTATAGTGCTCATTAATCATTACGCTTTATGTTATAATTTATATTATTTCATTTTCTTCCCTTTTGGTGACATGACTGTCTCATTTCTACATTTATTCTTGAAAGTCAAGTGTAATTTTGTTTAAGAACCTGCAATATTGCCTGAATTTATTCAGATGGAACAAGTAGAGGCACTATGAATTGAACTCATATGGAATTTCTGTTCAGACCATTTTGAAATTTCTTCATCACTTTGGTTTTACTTCGTTTCTGGACCTTGTTATTGTTACATGGATTATTATGAAACCCGTGTAGTTAGGGACTAATTAAGTTATTTTCTCTCTTGTTCATTATTATTTTTCCACACGGCATTGTGATTTGAGTTTTTGCGTTTGGTATATTTTTAAACATTGTAAAAAATGTTGGAAATTGAAGGTAAGCATCATGAATGAGCGAATTCTGATGTATTTTTTTTTAATTATTTCTCTTCTCGTAATGGTCTAGCTTTTCTTGCACAGATGCTTCTAGAGAAAGGAAGCATTTCTTCTATTGCAGAGCGTATGCAGGACTACCAAGTGATTGCAATGGTTGTATTTTGGGGGTTAGTTGTGCATATAGATGTTCTGAAGCTTCTCTACCACCTTATTTTACATCACATTTGTTTATTTATCCACATGGATTAGAGTAAGATAAACATATCAAATACAAGTGAATTGATGTCTTTTTTATTTTATTTTTTGTTTTGTTGCTTTGTGGTAGACCTAAGATGAAACATATTCAAAACCAAGTTCAAGAAGATGTGAGAAAAATAATGACAGAGCAGTTACAATTTTCGTCTCCTGCCTCAGTTCACAAAAGGAAAAGAAACTCTAATCATTGCATTAACCAGCCGAACTTTATTGCTTCCTCAAGTGTTTTTGGTTCTGAGGTATGTCATTTAATGCTAGCATGAAAGCTTTCAGTAGCTGCAAAAATAGATAGAAATTATGCTTGCTATTTTAAGTTTATTCTATGAAACAAATTCAGATGCCTAGCACTACAATGAAAATCCAATTAAATGCTTTTTGACTTAATCAAATATGATTCTTGTTTGATTCTGTCAACAAAAGCTACATAGTATATTCATTCACCACCACGAGTTCTTTCGAAACCCTTTTGAGCCATGTCAACTCGCAAACTAACAGATCTGCCACTCTCATTAGAAGAGACAAGCCACCCTATTGTGACATAGATTGGTTATATTTACAGAGCTGATTTCCTATGGAGTATTTTACTTGGCATACATTCATGCTCTCCCAATCTCTGGGTAAGAGACATGCTTACTATTAAATTTCCCTTAATAGAAATGGATGGTCTAAGAAACCAAATCTCATGTTGTCTTTCCTGAAGATGCATCTCATCAGAAAAAGATGAAAGAATTTATGGAATGTTATTTAACCCAAATCTGAGCCGGTGTCTGTGTTCTGCTCTCAACCATCTAACTATATTCTCTCTGATAGTTCTCAACTAAATACATTCCTTACAGTGTTTTGGTTCCTCTATTCTATCATCTTTTCAGATAAATGAAATAGTTTCTCATATATGCACAGGGGAAAGGGGTTGTTGTTCGAATAGTTGCCACGACAACTGAATCTGCATACCGATTCTTACGGCATCAGTTAGCTAGCTTGGAACCACTACTTGGAGTATTACCATATAACTGAATATTATTCGAATATGTATATTTTAATCAAACGACAGGTTTTTACACTTCCATTTTAAGTGCTCCATAACCTGGATAAATATTTTTGGAGTACTTTTTTCTTAATGGAGTTTGCTCACCACCTGTACAATTCATAAAAATATCTTCAGTAATAATAACTGTATACATATACAGTAACCATTAGTCAAACTTAATAGAGGAATATATTGTTAGTTAGTGAGATGTATGATTACTGGTAGTATTGTAAAGTTTGTTACATTTTCTTTTTTTTTTGCCTTGGACTAGTGCCAGACCCTTCTTCATTCTTGTATATATTTCCTCATTCTGTAATTTCTTGAGATACTCATGAAGATTTTTTTCCAGGCTATTCCAGCCTGGTCTTCTTTACACTACAATGGTAACATAAGAATTTTTTCGCTTCTCTATCCTCTTCTTCTCTGTAAATGGCCAAAGGCAAACAAACTCAAAGTTCTACCTCTTTTTCCTTGGACGATAGCAGCAGTCCCTACTTTGTACACAATGATGATACCGGTCTTATTCATGTTTCTCATCCTGTCACTGGTGAGTCAGTCTTTTTCTCATGGCTCTCCACACCAAAAATAAAGCCGTCTTTGTTGATGATTCAAGCAACATATTTATGGACAATTCTGAGTTCATCAAGCACCCTTTTTATTCAAATCCCTTCACATATTCTATGAGCTAAGGCACGAAATTCAGCCTCTGCGTTATTGCGAGCAACAACCTGATGCTTTTTACTCTGCCAAGTAACTAAATGACCCCATATATAGGAACAATAACCAGAAGTTGATTTTCGATCAATAGGGGACCCGCCTAATCTGAATCAGTATAAAAAGTGAGCGATTGAGTGTCTTCTTAAACATGAGCCATTTTCCAGGATCGTTTTTAAGATATTTTAGAATTCGATAGAAGGCTTCCATGTGTCCCTTCGAAGGATTACTTAGGAATTGGCTTACTACACTGACAACAAAGCTTATATCTGGGCGAGTATGTGTTAGGTACATCAACTTTCCTACAAGACGTTGGAACTTCCCTCTATCCACAACTATTCCTTCACCCCGAGCCTCCAATTTAATGTACGGATCCATAGGTGTCTCCACTAGTTTGCACCCACTAATTCCCGTCTCTCTTAGAAGGTCCAAAACTTATTTGCGTTGGGAAAGTGAGATACCATGGCTGGGACGAGCAACTTCCATTCCAAAGAAGTAACTCAAGTGCCCAAGATCCTTGATCTCAAACTCCTTAGAAAGCAAGTGCTTTAGATGACTGATTTCCTCATGATTTCCAGTAACTACTATATCATCAACATACACTATCAATATAGCAATTCTACTATCAGCCGAGTGTTTAACAAATTAAGTATGGTCAACTTGACACTGTGAGTACCCATCTATTTTAAGTACTCTAGCAAACCTCTCAAACCAAGCTTGATGTGATTGTTTGAGTCTATCAAGAGATTTGCGAAGCTTACATGCCTTGTTCTTTGAGCGGTTACTTTCAAAACCTGGTGGAACATCCATATATACCTCTTCCATAAGATCTCCATTTACGAATGCATTTTTCACATCTAACTAATACAATGGCCAATCTTAATTCACTACGACTGATAAGATGACTCGAACTATGTTTAATTTGGTTACAGGAGCAAAAGTCTCTTGATAGTCAATTCCATAAGATTAGGTGAAACCTCTAGCCACCAAGCGAGCTTTGAACCTTTCTACGCTCTCATCAACCTTTTGTTTTACTGAAAAAAATCTATTTACATCCCACGGTCTTCTTTTTAGAAGGTAAATCAGCAATAACCCATGTCCCATTCTTTTCAAGGGCTCGAATCTGCTCTAGTGCAGTAGCCTTCCATTTAGCTAATAGTAGAGCTTCATGAGTAGTCTTGGGAATTTGAATCTGATCAAGGAGCGAGATGAAAGCTCTAAAGTTCTGAGACAAATTTGAATATGATTAATAGATTCGAAGTGGGTGTTGAGTGCATGATCGAACTCCTTTTCTCTAAGCAATTGGCTTGTTTAAGTCTGAATCACACTCAACAGCAAAGTCAAGTTTAGTCTCCTTACAAAATCTCAGGATTGATTGGTCTCGGATTAGACTCGTGGCTTTGTTGAATTGGCACAGGTTGTTCACATGTTTGCTTACTTGTGTAGACCTTGATATTATTGTCTGGAGTAAGAAGAGGAATAGACTTGAATGGAGATTCGGGATGTACAGATTTATGAGTAGTTGATGACTTTTCTAGAGGCGTTGAACTAGACACTTGAAGTTTTGGAATTGATGAATGGAGTGTCTGAGTAATTGGCAGATTTGAATTTTTAAGTGATGGTCATTCCCAATTCTGTGATTCATGACTGTAATTCTCCCCTTGAATCACAGAGTTGGAGAAGTATGGAAGGTGTTCAAAGAAGGTAACATCCATTGAGTGAAAGAATTTCTTGGAAGTAGAACAATAACATTTGTATCCCTTCTTAGGTGAGTATCCAATAAAGATGCATTCGGTGGTTCTTGCATCCAATTTACCTCGATTTTAACTATGAATATGAACAAATGAACTACATTCGAAGAATTTGAGAGGAATTTGTGAAACCAAATGAGATTTCAAAAAGTATTCTAGGAATATTTGCATTGGAGCTTTGAACTTTAGAATTCTAGAAGGCATCCTATGGATAAGATATGTTGCAACAAGCACTGCTTCCCCCCAAAATCTCTTAGGAACAGTAGAAGTGGAGAGCAAAGATCGAGCCACCTAAGCAGATGTCTATTTTTGTGCTCTGCCACACCATTTTGTTGTGGTGTGTCCACGCATGAACTTTGATGAATAATACCATGGAACAAAAGGTAAGAACCAAGAATGGAATTGAAGAAATCTCTTGCATTATCAGTTTTGAGTACTTGAATACTCATTTGTGATTGGGTTTGAACCATAGCACAAAAGTTTTTGAAAATTTGACTTGTTTCAGATTTTTCTTTCATAAGAAAAGTCTAACTTAGACGTGTGTGATCATCTACCAATAACAAGAACCATCGGGCATTTGTGATGTTGGAGATTTTTGTAGGTCTCCAAATATCACCATGGATGAGAGAAAAAGGATGGCTCCATTTATAAGGCCGAGGAGAATAGTTACCACGGGTATGCTTTGAAAATTGGCAAATATCACAATGAAACACGCTTGGATTTTTAAAGAAGTGCTTTGAATACATAAAATTAGGATGACCTAATCAATAGTGCCACAACATAATTACACTATCTTTACTAGACTCGGAACTGACAGTTTGACACTGAGGACTAAGAACATGACATGAGGAGCAATTGTCTACTTTGAGGATATGTATGCCTGCGCTAATCGTCCGCCCCGAACCCATATCCCGAAACACACAAGTTGGTTAAGAATTTAGTTTCATAATTCAAATATTTATTAAGCTTGCTAACCGAGAGCAGATTACAATCAAGATCAGGGACAAATAGAACTGAGTAAAGAGTCAAGGTTTTAGAGAGTTGTATGGTTCCTTTTCCAGCTACTTTGGCATGGGAACCGTTATCTATACAAACGGTATGAAGACTCTGATTTGGAGAAAATTGAGAGAAAAGTGACTTGTCGCTTGTCATGTGATTTGATGTGCTGAAATCAACAATCCAAGGGGTAGAAGATGACTTTGCTATGTGCAGGGAATGATTATCATATCCTTGCTGAGTGGCTCCCCCTAAACCAAGAGCCATGGTTGATTGAGATAGCTTGTTGAGTAGTTGTTGAAGCATCTCGAGTTGATCTTCTGTGAAAGGTGTCTGGGTTACTGTCTTTCCAGCTTCAATTGAGACCATATTGCTCTGAGTATCGCTATCTTGTCTCGGTTTCCAATCCAGTGGCTTGTCGTGCAACTTCCAACAAGTCTCCTTGTAGTGTCCAGGTTTTTTACAGTGATCACACCATGGTCTACCTTTACAAGACCAATTGTCATGGTATTGAGGCTCCCCACTAGTATTATATGTTGTTGGGTCTAGTATGGCCTGATCTTTAAGGGCACCAAAGCTAATCCATCTATTCCAAGAGCAGTTTTAGGTTGTCCCATCATAACTTTCTGGGGACTTTCCTCTCTATGAACCTCAGAAAAAGCCTCCTGAAGACTAGGTAGAGGTTTGGTACTGAGTATACGACCTCTCTCCTCATCTAAGGACTTATTAAGGCCCAAAAGAAACTTGAATACATGTCTTTTCTCAGTGATTTGTTTGAATTGATTGTTGTCATCGGGACACCTCCAGACAAAGATCTCAAAGAGATCTAGTAGATGCTAACACTGATTTAGGGCAAAGAAATAGGTGGTAACTGAGCTTTTGCCTTGTCGAAGATCATGGAGGAGGTTTTCCACATGAAAAGTCAAGAAGTATTGTCTTTGCTAGAATAGGTATCTCGGGTTGCCTCCCAATTATCTTGCATCGTTTTGTTGAGGAGAAAATTTTCACTGACTTTGGTTGTCATTGAGTTGATTAGCAAAGACATCACCAAGTCGTTCTCTGCATGCTAGCCCCTATACCGCTGGTCAACAACATTTGGTTAAATGACAGCCCCAGTTAGATAGTCGTCACGACCTCGACCACTGATGAACATCATAATGGATTGGGACCATTGAAGATAATTGTGACCATTGAGTTTGTGATTGGTCACTGGGATAATGGTACTATCGGATGGGGGTGGAATGACAGGAATTGAAGGATTTTGAGTATTAGTGGTCAAAGAGGGGTCACCACTTTTGGAGATGTTTTTTTGATGTCAGCCATTGAAGAAAAGAGCAACAAAAAAAAAAAAAAACAGTAGATGAGGATGAAAAATGATGAGGAACAACTTTAGAGGGACTGGATTTCTGAAGTGCAGGTACACTTGCACATATTAGTTTATTTTTTTACATGTTGGGGTGGTGGTGTGAAAATTATATGTGCAAGTGTACACAGTCCAACACAAGTAATATAATGATAAGTGAATCGTCTCCACAGGGATTGGTATTAAAAAGTTCAATGTAAACACCAATTAATTACAACTTAGAAATTTAAGAAACTGAATTGAGTGGTTGTTGAAACTAAAATAGAAGGAAAGAAATTACAATATGCTTAAAATTAACCACAAGTTCTAGAGAAATAACAGCAAGAAGAATTATCTATGGAAAAATTGGACTTGAATAGCTAAATCCCCCTATGTCAAAAACTGCCCAGAATGCTATAGCATTAAATTTAGCAAATCGCACCAGAGTTAACTAGAATTCCCAATATGCTCACCAGATTTTTCCAAAACTCGTGAATATAGTTCTACCATCCAATTAAATATATTCCTATATCAAATCAGACTTAAGAACACAAATAACAGCACCAATTCTCAAAAGTTATGCAAGGTAAGTAAAATATTCCTATTCTACTCACTAAGAACAACCTAACAATGGTTATGCTCTTGCATCATTCAAGTACAAACTACTACATTCAACCTTTCCAGAATTAAATCTAGCTTAATAATCTGCCATTGTTGGCCAAACAACAACAAACAATAATCATGAACAACACTTGAATGAACAATGGTGAATTTACGTAAATATGCATTTAAACTTTAATAACTATGACATAGGGTTCTTTAACCATTCAAGTCTCAAAAAGCTTAGCTCATAGCTAAATTAGTATCCAAAATATGAAATGGAAAATTGATATCCATGAGTTCTAAAATAGCTATTCTAAATTAGGAAATACAAAAATTAAAGAAGAAGAGTAAATGGGACAAATCAGATATAGTTGGTGTGTGAATCCTCCTTGTCCTTCTCGTTCCCCTTCAACAATTGTACTTCTCTATATTTTTCTCTCTGTTTTTTCTGTACTTTTTTCTTCTGATAGTCCTTCAATGGCTGCCACTAAGGTGATACGGCTGGTACTCCCATTTTTCCAAAATTAGGGTACAAAACATCATGTCTCCAATTAGAAAGCCCACCTTCTTTTCCTCCACTTAGGCCCACTAAATTGGACCACTTTTCTGCCCAAAAATAACTCCAGCTGGCGCCAGTTATGGACCCATGCCACCTGGCCACGAATTAAAAAGAAATGACACAGCTGCCTTTAATTTCCACGTCAGCAAGTGAGCTCCAGCATGCTGCAGCATGAATTTTAGCAATCTGGAAAGTTTCAGCTTTTGCTTCCAAACCAAGCTTCCAATTTTTTCTTCTTCAATCCTTCCATGGATCGCTTGATTCCCTTTTTACACAGAAAACTAGAACTAGATTAGTTATTTAATTCCAATTTAAACCCAAAATATTGTAAGACTCCAATGTTAGATCAACTAATTATATAGATAGATAACTACTTAAAATTAACAAACAAACACCAAAATCATCACTCTTTTTATGCATAATTAAGTGTAAAAGTCAAATAAATAACTCTATATCATAGAGTTATCAGGTGGCAAAAGTAAATGCTTTGCTCACAATGGTTGTTGGTTTGCAAAAATATTTTGGTTACAAAGATCCTTGAATTTAGAGATAGGTTAAATGGTTCAAATAATATTATCCAATCAACTTCGTTGTCGTCTGGTTGATATATCTTAATTAATTTCATAATTTTACAATATGAAACACTATCTGGTTGGTATATGTGTATCTAATTTTATTTATTTATTTATTGTTTTGTACAACAACTATGTGAAGCATCTCAAATTTCTGAAGACCAAAATCAAGATATCATTGTTAGTAGTAATGTAATCAATAATTAGGGAGATATGGAGTAGTATTTTGGTTTACTTTTGTATTTTTATATTGTTGATCGAAATAAGTTTGTTTAATTTCCAATGTGGCATTTTAAATATTATTTGGTGTAAGTATATGTAATTTCCAATGAACTAATTGAAATATATATTTTTAATTTCTTTAACGTATTAAATTTTAATTTCAAAATTATTATTTCGAATTTGAGATTTTATTATTTAAATCTTATATTGGAAATCATAACTAATTAATGATTTTTTATGTACCATAAAATAATGAATGACTATTGGTTTTTCTAACAATAATAGAACATCAAAACAAAAATAAGAAATAAAATTTTCCATATTACAGTATAAAATACAAATTTAAAAAGAAAAAACAACTTTGATTTATGCCAAACTACTTTGATTATAGGTAAAATGAATCAATACAACTCTTCATTTTTTTCTCAAAAAATATTAACTTAATTAATTTCATTTTTTTTTCCATAAACTACAAAACAATACAACTTTTCAAATTTTCCATTTTCATAACCAATAACTATTGATATTCTTTACCTTGAAAATAGAAAATTAATTGAATTTTTTTTTAAAGCATTAATTTTGCCATGTGTTAATTAAAAAAAAAAATCGGCTAGCATTAAAAAACTATTTTGATTTTTTTTTAAAAGAAGTATTTCTTTGTATTCTCTTGGGAAAATCAAATTATGTTGTGAAATTAGATATTTATTCATTACTCCTATATTGCCCAATAAGTAAATACATTCATTTAATATAATTGGTTAGGTAATTTATAAAATCCATTAATTTAGAGATTGCTTAATGGTAAATTGTTAATTATTAATTAAAATTTTAAATTGAAAACTGAAAAATTAATATACAATTTTGGCATTAATTTTAAAAAAAAATTGGACAATTTCACTCCAACAAAATTATTAACATTATTATAGTAAGACCCAAAAAGAAATAAAAGTTTCTATTCATAACAAATCCTAATAAGAAAATGTCCATAAAAAAGTTAAAACATAATAGAATAAAAATATTATAGTAAGACCTAAGGAAACACATAGAAACAATAAATTTAAAACAAAACAAAAAAAATACTGGAAGCATTTTAGAAATTGTCATTCTTCTTTGTCATCTTCTTCTCCTTCTCCTTCAAATATTTCCCCCACACCTCGTTCTTTTTCCTCTCTGCATCAAAATAGTTGGCCACTGATTCATGGAGAGTTTGCATCGCAAAGGTGCATCTTGTCATCTCTCGAACAAATTCATCCATGTTGTTCTTCAATTCAAGTAGACGACTGACATTTTTATTAAATTTTTGGAACATAATATCGAAATATATTTCATTTAGATTGTACTCTAGTTGAGCATCAAGTGGATTCACATCTTTTTCACCACCGCTAAACTTCTCAGTCTTGATATTCTTCAATTGAGACTTTGTATCATTGTCAAACTTCTCAACCTTGATCTTCTTCAATGAAGAATTTACTTCATCATCTTTGGAATGAAAGGGTGAAGAGTTATCTTCATTCTTTGAATAGGTTGAATCTGATATGTTAATAATAGACATGGTAGTTGAATGTTTGTAAAACTTGATTTTTTTTTAAAAAAAAATAGCACAATCGATTTAGGTTATATGGTAATATATTTATAGTGTGTGTTATGAAGAAACAATGCAACCTTTTACATTCTTAATAAAATATTTTGGATTCCTTTAAAATACATAATAAAATATTATTGAAATAATAAATAATTAATATGTGGTAACTTCCCAATGTAAACACTAATCATACATTTACATTAATTAAATATTATTTCTATTTTATAAAAGACACCCATTAATTTCGACCACCTAATTTTTAATGAGTAATTTCACAAATTAAATGCATTTAACAAAAAACGAAAAAAAATTCAAAAACCGAAAAAATAATAACAATATTAAATTATGTCATTTAATACAAGAACCACACTTTCTTAATTTAATGAATAAATAATTAATATGTTGTTACTTCCCAAATGTAATTAATAATCATGTAGCAACATTTAATTTAATATTGTCTTTTTAAATCATTTATCAATTAATTTTGGCTACTACCAATTTTTATAATTTAATATTAAATTTTTAATAAAAATCACCCATTAATTTCAGCCGCTATAATTTTAATTACAAATTTGACCAATTAAATGCATTAAAAAAATAAATAGAAAATAACAATAATAATTTAAGACATTTAATACAACTACCACAATTTTTTGATTTAATGAATTTAAAAAAATGAAATTAAATACAAATTTGATAAGGTGAAACTGTATATTTTATTATTGGTAGATATTTGCAAATTTAATTAATTCTTATCCTAAACTAAAAAAAAATTGAGAATTTAAGAAATCAACCAAATTATAGTATTAATTTGATTTTATTAATAATGAGAATTATTTTAATAATAAAAAATGAAATTAAAATAAAAAAAACCTTAATTGAAAATTTTAAAATTAAAATTTGTTTGTTGTTTCAAAATAAAAAATATATATTTGTAAATTAGGGACATTATATTTGTACTCCAATAATATATAAAGACATCCCATTAATTAAACAAAAAATTAATTTTATATTCATTTCAAACATTTTTTCTCAAAAAAATTTATTGACATTCTTTAATTTCTGTTTTTGTTAATTTCAAAAAGTTTATTTTATATTATTTTAAAAAAATAATGTCTTTTTTTTTTTATAAGAAAAAGCCTCTTATTTTAACAAGTTTTTTTTTATATATATTTTGTTTTAATTGTATTTATTTAAATATTTAAAAAAATATATTACTTATATGTATTATTTAAAATATGAAAAAGAAAAAAAAAATAGAAAAATGTAAGCACAAGTTGAAAAAATATAATGCACTTTATATTATTACATATAGTATAGGTTATCTCGGTGACTAGTTAATGTTGTAACATCTCATCATGTAGTAATTAGGTTTGCTTAGTGCAATGTTATCTAGTAATAATTTTTCGGGATTGGATCCTGTACGCCCTGGTTTTCCCACGGGCTGTTTAGCAGGACGAGCCTCGGACTAAACATGATTTAGCCCGAGGCTCCCACAGGCCAGAGGCTCTATTTTCAGGACGGGCCCTTTCTAGCTCGAGGGTCCTGTTTCCAGCTCCCTCTTGTTGCACCAGGAGCTGGGAACAGCATCCGGCGACCACTGACGGATCAGCTCGGGTTATGGATTGCTCCGGCAGCAAGCTTCTCAGGAAGCTCTGACCCTATGGGAAGTCAACACGCAAGATAAACGTGCATAATCCTGCCATCACGTGTCCGATATCCCCCTGACTTCTCGGACACGCAGCAGGAACGTGCGTATTCAGACACCCACGGACGGGTTGGGCCGTGCGGCCCATTGTCTCCTTCCCTACTGATTAGACCACACTTGTGTGTCAGGTTTAGGAATTAATCATGAATATCACAGACTTGATATGACAAATGGAAAGGTCACGGGATGACCTCCCTACCAATTTCCAGGTGCCTTCTCCTATAAATATGGAGACCCTGGGAGTTGATAGGGGTTGGAAAAAATAGTCTTGTAAGAACTATATATTTTGTAAACCAATTGCCCAGAAAAGATCAATAATATTGACTAGTGGAGTAGAAGGATTTTAACCTTCGAACCACTTAAAAACGTGTTTAGGGTCACCTAGTTCTTTTCACAAAGATTTCATATCTGCGACGGTTCTACTTTTAAGTACTAATCTCTTTCTCTTCTTCTCTTAATTTATCTGTTGCCGAAGAACCGCGTCAACAGATCCCCTTCTAAATTCACTACTATATCTTAGTGCAATGTTATCTAGTAGTATTTTTTCTGGATCGGATCCCCTTCTAAATTCACTACTCTATCTTACTCAGCATGACAACTATATGAGACCCTAGCGGTAGTATTGGTTTACTAGTGTACGTTGGAACGATTCATTATGTCATAATTAGGTCATAATTACGTTGGATCCCCTTCTAAATTCACTACTCTATCTTACTCAGCATGACAGCTATATGAGACCCTAGCAATAGTATTGGTTTACTAGTGTACGTTGGAACGGTTCATCATGTCATAATTAGGTCTGCTTAGTGCAATGTTATCTAGTGATATTTTTTCGGGATCGGATCCCTTTCTAAATTCACTACTATGCCTGATGCAATGTTATTTGATAATTAATATCTTGAGTAATATAAGATTGGGGTTGGATCACATTCTAAAGTCACTACTCTATATTACTCTATAGGATAACTATTTGAGACTCTAGCGGTAGTATTTGTTAGCACGGTGACTAGGGTAGGTTGGAACGATTTTCTAGTTCATAATTAGGTCTGCTTAGTGCAATGTTATCTAGAAATATTTTTTCGGGATTGGACCCCCTTCTAAATTCACCACTATGTCTTACTCTCTAGGACAACTATTTGATACTCTATTTGTAGTATTGGTTAACTAGGGTACGTTGGAACTGTTCATTATGTCATAATTAGGTATGCTTAGTGCAATGTTATCTAGTAATATTAGCTCGGGATAGGATCCCCTTCTAAATTCTCAATTTTTATCAACTGAAAATATATTGTACAACTATCCGAGACTCTGTGATATTATATGAATATCAAAATTTCAATCCAAGATTCCCTAAAAAATGAAACTAACCATAGATTAATTACCCTCAACGAAAACTAAATTTTTTATGCATGTACACGTATGTTTGACCTTTTTATTTTAAAAAGCAGAAAAAAATAACAATAATAATTTATGCAATTTAATACAATTACCACAATATTTTAATTAAATGAATTTAAAAAAATTAAAATTAAGTACAAATTTGATAAGATAAAACTTTCTAATTTTATGATTGGAAGATATTTAAAAATTTAATTAATTTTTCTTAAAAACCAAATAAATTTTGAGAATTTAATGAAACAACTAAAATATAATATTAATTTAAATTTATTAATATAAAAAATAAATTTAAAATTTTTCGGTTACCTTTCTTAAATCTAAAAAAAAATCATGTTAATGGAAATTAAGATTGGTAGCTTATCCCTCTCACCAAGTGACCACTATTTATGTAACGCCCTACTTCCTTAGAGTCGTTACTAAGTGAGTTTAAAAACGTGCATTTAACTCGCTAATCGAGGTTTTAAGTGAAAAGTGTAATTAAATCATAAACAGAGTTATAAACATTGAAAATAATTCCATTTACTGAAAATCATAAAGTGTTTGACATTTGGGATCCCAAAATACTGTTTAGAAATATTTACAACATATAAGTACAAACAAAGTCGACTAGACGACAAAATCTAGGTTTTAGTACAACAATCTCTCAAAACCACTGGCTGTGGTAGCCAGGCAGGCCAAACATGTATGCGTCGCTTCACGCTCTCCGTACTCATGGTTGGTCGACTTTCCCCTTGCCCTTACCTGCACCACAGAGCACCCGTGAGCCGAAGCCCAACAAGAAAACCCTCACAAGCATAAAACATATGCATAACAAACACTTAGCATATAAATAGGTCATCAATAGGCTAAACACATATGGCCATGCCGTCCCAGGCGCTTTACCAGGCCCTGGGTTTGCTGTCCACACCGTGAGGATATCCCAGGTATCCTTTAGGGTCTCGCCCTGGCAACTCGCACTCCACGTGCTCAACCCTGCTTCCAGCCCCTTGCCGCACTCGGCCTTGCACTCCACGTGCCTAACGCCATTCCGGGCCCCTGCCGACCTCGGCCTGCGCCGTTCTCGGCTCTTGCCGAACATTTACACATTTGCATTCATAGCATAATAAAGCATATACTGAACATGAACAAATTCAATCAAAGGGCTACGCCCTGCAATACAAACATATTGGGGCTCTACCTTGCATACAAGCTCTATGGGAACATTGGTTTTCTTACCTGCGTCCCGAGCTTTCCAAGCATCGATGCCCCGAGCACAGTTCCCTAGTCAAGCCTCGCCGAAGCCCTAGTCACAACACATTAACAATGTCCACCCATCAAACTCTAATCCAAGAAATAGTTTCAAACCATAATTATAATCTCTGGGGCTTTGAATTCTATCAATCCGAGTGATAAAATCCATCCCCAGCCTAAACTATTGAGTTCTCGAGCCTAAAACCCCTTAAAAACCCAAAAGTACCTTAAGTGCCGCGGCCCTAGGGACTCATGCCGCGGCCCCCAGCTCAACCCGAGGCCTTGCCTCAAAATAGGCCACACGCGTCGCAGCCCTTGCTGAAGGGCGCTGCGGCGCGCCTCCAATTTCCTAACGCCCCCAGTTCAAAGGGGCTGCGGCTCAGCAAGAACAGAGCCGTGACCCTACCCCTCGAACCCAGAAAAACTCAACATTTCCACCTCAAAAACGAGTCCAATTACTCCCAAAATCAAGCCAACAGTCCATACTAACTATCATAAAGGTTCTAACACAATCTTAGCATCAAAACCTAGCAAAGACTAGCCCCAAAACTCAGCCAAGCAATCAAGAACAAATCCAAACTTAGCCAACATGCAAACTCTAATATTCAACCTTAAATCAGCTGCAAATTGACACCCTTCAACATATTAAGAGCTTACCTTGATGAGTTATGTTTCTGTGTAGATTCTCTAGGTTCCAAGCTTTAATCTCCCAAAAATCCCAGCTCCACTTCTTAGTCTCTAGCTTAATTCACCAAGAGTTTTCCCAAAGCTTCAAATGGAGAGAAAGTCTTCCAAAGAGGGGTGAAGGAAAGAGTCGGTTTCTGAGAGTTCTAAATAATTATAAGTTTTTTTTATTCAACTTAAGTCTATAGGGTTACCTCAAGGCTCGGGGTACCGAAAACGTCCCCGAGGGAAACATGGTAAATTTCCCCAATATTCCCTCCTAGACATTCTAACCTCAAATATATCTCCAAATATTTATTTCCATAATCCAATAACCCCATAACACATCTAATACCCCAAAATACCCCTCGACTCGCCCTGAGTCGGATTCTCAACCCCGTTGTGACTTTCTGACTAACTGCTCCCTAGAACTGTCTCGGATCGTGCTACACAGATATATATCACATACATATCATATTTATCACATTTATGCCCTCAACGGGCTAAAATCACAAACATACCCCTAATATCCAAACGGGGCCCACATGCATATTTAATTCAACTAAACATCCAGCTCTATCACATATTCACATAAATTCACATATTATATCCATAATTCACTTATTGCCCTCCAGGCACGCTAATCAAGGCCCTAAGCCCTATTAGTAAATTTGGGTCATTACAATTTATCTTCCCTATGTTTTTATCATGTAACATATTTCAACCACTGTTATTAATTGTACCTATAATATTTTTTTTTAAAACACAACAACTTCATTGATGTATTTTATTTGAACACACAAGTTGATTCAATATATTTTATAGATCTCCTCCTCTTATATTCTCTACATATCTCATCTTTTGCTTATAGTTATAACGGAAAAGTAACCATTCTAATCCCGGATTGTGGCTCCTCCCGAAATTCTAGGTGATCCATACTACCAAATAGTAACAGCTGATATTGATAACACCATCAGACTAGGTGAAGGTTCTGATTCTTTCTTTTTATTCACCTCTTTGCAAAGTTTTCACGACATTTACTAACTAGTAGGGAACCAAATTTTACAAATTGGATGGTCGATAACGACATGGAAAACTCTGTTTGTTGCGATACTATTGTATTTCTTTCAAGACAAACGTTGATGGCCAATGAAAATAATCATGCCAAAGTTATCATTGACGAGATGCTAGGTGAGGCTTATCTCCATCCTTCTATATTTTTTCTTTCAGATAAAATTATTGATTACGCTAGAAAGATGTGGAACAAAGAGGATTTTAATTTCTGTGTAAAAGTGGATGTTCATGTTTTGGTTTATGATCTTCCTCCACAACACGTGTAACACCCTAAGTTGCTAATAAGGTTTAGGACCTTGATTAGCGTGCCTGGAGGGAAATAAGTGAATTGATATGATAATATATGAATTTAAATGAATATGTGATTAGAATGCATGTTTAGGTGGTATAAATATGCATGTGGGCCCCGTTTGCATGATAGGGGTAAACTGGTAATTTTAGCCCGTTGAGGGCATAAATGCGATAATTGTATTGTGTGATTTGTACCACGTGAGTGTGGTGATATCAGTGTGATGCACGTACCGAGACGGTCCTAGCGAGCTAGATAACTCAAAAGTCACAACGGGATTTTATACCTGGCTCGGGAGGAGCCCCGGGGTGTTTTGGGGATTTTGTAAATTGAGCTCTTGTGAGATAATGGTAACTGGTAATCTGGTAACTTGTGTAACCTTAGGTAACTGCTGAGAGTAACAAGTTGTGATAGGAAAATGGTAGAATTGCAATAGAGATGAGTTGACAAAAGTGACCTTGAGGTTTAGTTAGGAAGGGTATTTATGGAAGGGTAGGATAGTCATTTGGCAGGATAGATAACCATTAGCTGAAGGAAAAGGATCATACACATTATTTCATTTAGGGCATGATTTGTTTATGCTGAAATTGGGAGAAACCTAAAGGAAAAGAGAAGAAAAGGAAGGAAGCTGAGTTTGGAACCTAAATGAGAAATCAAGGTGGGTTGAAGTAGTTGAAGCCAAACAAGGGTCAAGATTTGTGCTGAGGTAAGAGTTGCTTTTGTTTTATTGAGTTTTAAGCTTGATTTCAGAAAGTAAGAGTAGAAATTTAAGGAATAGCTATGGCTGGTTTTGTGAGAATTCAGCTTGTGGAATTAGAAGGCTTAGCTTGGAGCTGGAAGCAAGGGAGCTTAGGGTTGGATTCATCATTCAAGGTAAGGATTCTGTGCAATTATAAAGTTTGTTTCTGTTGTGAATTATGGAATTTGAAGTGTGGTTTAGGTTGGGTCTAAGCTTTTAACTTTCTAGTTTGAATTATTAAGGCATGGAACTAAAGTGTGATTTATGGGAGTGATTGTGTAATTGAGCTAGATTATGATGTTTAGAGGTTGTTGAGTGGTCTATGTGGGGTTTTGAATTGGTTTTGGGGCTTAGGTGTGAGTTTGGGATGATTTGGAGTGGTTTTGGCTCGGGGAAATGCAGGGGAAAAACCCAGATTTCTGGGTTCGTGATGGAGCGCCGCGACCCTGTTCTTGGACGCCGCGGCGCAATGCTAATTCTGGGCAGGGGAAAGCTCTCTGACTTTGCTAGGTGTCGCGGCCCTCTAGGGCAGCGCTGCGGCGCTAGGCCAATTTCAGACATGAGATTTTGCAATTTGAGCCTTTGCTCCGGGGGTTCGGGAAATGTCTTTAGTGTATTGGTTTAGGGATTTGGGGGTTCCGAGAGTGTGGGATTGGTCCCGGGAAGTGGTTTTGGATTGGTTAGTGATAAAGGATGTTTCGTATGTGTTGTGACTAGGTCTTTGGAGAGGCTCGGGGTAGAGGATCGTGCTCGCGGCTTTAAGGCATCGAAAGCTCGGGATACAGGTAAGAGAACTGTAGCACCCGTGTTGCAGGGCTTGGGCTCATTGAATTGTTGCAGGGCAGGACCCTAGATTGTATTATTGCTAGGATGTAGCATTACTTGAATGATTATATATTTGATTGTTATTTGAGTATGGTAAATGTGGAAATAGCTGAATGAATGGCGGAGGGCCGGGAACGGAGAAAGGCCGAGAACGGCAGTGGGGCCGAGAATACCACTTAGCACATGGAGTGCTCGTGGTTAGGGTAAGACCCCAGTGGATACATGGGATATCCATACGGTGTAGACCGAGATCCCAGGCTTTGGTAATGCTTTTGGGATGGCATGGCCGTATATGTGTTAGATTATATGGACTGTCTGACTAGATTTGAGATATCTGCTGTAATGATTATATATTATGCATATGTTATGTACTGTTGAGTTTTCTTGCTGGGCTTCGGCTCACGGGTGCTCTGTGTTGCAGGTAAGGGCAAGGAGAAAGTCAACCAGCCATGAGTACGGAGAGCGTGGGGGCGGCGCGTACATGTTTGGCCTGCCCGACTGCTTTGGTTGGGGATATTTTTGAGGAAGGGCTGTAAAAACCCTATTTTTGATGGTTAATTACTTATAAACTTGTTTTGAGTTGTAAATATTTTATAAACTGAATTAAGGGATCCCGAATTGTTAAACTCTTGAGCTTTTAATGAAATAGAGTACTTTTTAAAGATTACAGCCTAGACTTTCACTTAATCACACTTTCGTTTTAAAAACCTCGCTTAGCGAGTTGATTGCACATTTTAACCTCACTTAGTAACGGCTCTAAGGTAGTAGGGCGTTACAACACGATTCTGACATTGATGGTGACATTGATAGTGAAGATTATATGGATAATATGACTATTAATTTCATGGCGGCAAGTGAGAAATCCATTGAAAGATTGGAGAAAGTTTTGATTAAAGATGATCAAATTGTATGTTCTATTTGCTTTGAGAATGTTCATGTTGGTTTAGAAGCTACAAAGTTACCTTGCACACACACATATCGTGAAAAATGTATTGTTCAATGGCTACAAACTAGTAAATTTTGTCCAATATGTCGATTTGAGATAGTTTTAAAAAAATCATTTTTATATTTGTTACACAAACTTCAGCATGTATTAAATCCTTATTATATACAAATAATCCGTGTTTACCGAGTTTTTCGGAAACGGATACGAACGGAATAATAAAAGGATAAGAACTGTAGAAGTGCAGAAATGTAAATAAACAAACAGTGTTTTTACGTGGTTCAGGCGTTAACAAGCCCTAGTCCACGAGTCGATGTTATTATACTTGTAGAGAATTACAGTTAAACAGCTGGTGTACAATAACCTCACAACCTCACAGTGTTTCTCTCGGGTTCTCTTGGAGAAGATGAAGCTAGAGAGATTTTAGCAGAGTTCTTGCTATGTGATTTGTTGGCCGTCCCCCCTATCGTAAAATGAGGGGGTCTTTATAGCTAGGGTTTTTGATTAGGGTTTTTACTCCGTCCCCTTAGTCTTAATTACACCAGCCATAAATAGGGGATACAATTATTGTAGTAGCATGGCTACAAGACTCTACGCAGGTATAATTACATGAAAGTATGGGAAATAGTAAAAGGCAGCCGTCACTTCCAGGCAGCCAGCGGAACAGTAGGCGAAAAGGTACCCTTAGGCGTGCTGGGATGTGTGCGGCCTTGACCTGTCAGGCGTGTCAGGCGGGATCTTGTGTCAGGTGAATATCATCCCAACTATGCCTCCTCCGTGACTCGACCACTTGGTCTTCTTCCGTGCGAAGCACGGAACCGTATCTGCGAGGATAACCTGAAGAGCTTCTCCTGGAAGGACCTTCCCCGAAGGATATCCCTTCGGGAGTCCGGGAGAATCGACGGACTTCCGGGTTACGGCTGCTTGAAAGCGTGTGCTAGACACTGAACGGGAGAGGCGAAGCCTTCCTGTTCATCCGCGACCCCTGGTCACCCTCCGTGAAGGGCTGTGATAATTCTGCTTCCCGAAGGCACGCTATCCGGAAATCTGGATAACATTTACCCCCCAAGGTCACGGAGCTTGGGAGGTCCGGGAGCTTGTACGGTCCTCCGGGTATTCGGGTCTCTAGATTAGACGAGGGGTCACCTCCTGTGTTCCTGGAAGAGTTCCTTTTTCCCGTCTGAGTGTTAGTACGAAAAAAGAAGGAAATCTCTTCTGTTTGAACTTAAGTACTCAAGTATGGCGAGGGCCACGCGCCATGCAGGGACTGGTTCTGCGACCAAGACGTGCGCGTTAGGTGATTGGCTGAGTTCGCGTGCGTCAGGCGTCTGAGTGGTGATTTGACGGTGTTTAATGGTACGCTGGGCCCGAGATGGTGCAATGATGGGAAATAAATACTTTATTCCTATCCGAGGAGCCATAAATAGGACCGGTCCTTTACCCCCAGCCGTTGGATCTGATGCACACGGAATGGGAAGATCAGGACCGTCCATTTGAGGAATTCGAAACGACTTCTTTCCTGCTATAAAAACGAGGGAACGGACCTTTCTTCCTCTTTACGCTTTCAAATTCTCGAGCTTTCAGATTCTCAGATTCCCACATCTTCGAACTCTCAAGCTTCCAAGCTTCCTTTCCTTCGAATTCGCCACTTCTTTTGGTAAGGAATCCAGAAACTTTTCTTTCGTTTTGGCAGTAGGTTTGTTCGCCGAGGTTCCAGGTTTGAATCGTTGCTTGTCTTTGCAGCTTTCACTTCACGTGTTCGTGCGGCGTAGTGATCCGGTTACTCCCTCAATCTTCAAAACTCGAATACCAGTAAGTATTTTTACTTTGAAATTTCCTTCTAAACCTCAGATTGTTGGTAGTTGTTAGGGTTGAGTTTTCTGCCGGTGTCATCTTTATGCATGCGTGAATAGGGCTTTGATAGGCATGTGATTGATGTGAGCCAATAAGTGATCTTTTTGCATGCTTTGATGATTTGCGTTTGGAAAGTTGTTCCTCGTCTTGCTTGCGCTATTCTGGTTTGCTGTTTTAGGGCATAAGCGTGAACGCCTTTAGGGTATCTTTCTCTGGAAAAACACTTCTCTCGGCGGGCTTAGGCTCGGAGTCTGAGTTTGGTTCCTTGCTGTCCTTCGGGTGGCATGGTGCCAACCCCTCGGCAAGCTCGGTGGGAGCCTCTCCAAGCAGTTTTCGGGGAGGGTCTCCCCAACGCCTTTGATACCGTTAGGGTATGACAAGGGTGCTGACTGCTTAGAGTGTTTTCTTCTTTGTTTCTTTTGTTCAGTGACGAACATCTCAAAGGAACAACTCATCGCTGCGGTAGGGGTTGATTCTGCCCAGGAGAAAGGTTCCCCTGTCGCCGGCGCAAAGGGGAAAGGAAAGACTAAAGTGGTCGCGGCTAGCCCACCGACTACCAACAGCTCAATCTGGGAGATGGACCAGAAGCCGAACCTGTTCAGGAACTACGGCATGCTGGAGCTGTACTCCTCAGAGGTAGGCCTGAAGAACATCCCAGGCCTGATGTGGCACCGTCTGTCGGTGCTGGGTGAGTCTGCTAGTCAGAGTCACGAGGGTTTTGGTGCCTGGAGCTGGGCACACATAGTGTGTGGGGCGCACTTGCCCCTAAGAAGTTACTTTGCCAATTTCTGTGTGAAGGCGGGGATTGCCCCCTTCCAGTTGATTCCCCCCAGCTACAAGCTCCTAGCGGGGTGGTACATCTTTTGTAAGTCCCGGGACCTGGAGGCTCCTACCCCGGAGGAGGTGCTGTACTTCTACGGGTTGAAGTCCCAGCCCATGAGAGGCCATTCAGACAAGGTGGGGTTTTACAGGCTGGAGAGGTATTCGGACGTGATGTGCCCCACCTGTCATACCGCGAGGGTTCCAGATCTCCGGGAGTACTGGTTCCTGACGACTGGTTTCCCATTGAAGAGGGTGCTAGCTCTGTCTTTGGACTTCAAAGTCCCTGGTAAGTGCTCCTTCCTTTATTTTTTAACTTTGTTTCATCACGTTTGATTTGCCTTCCGGGAGGATCTTTGACACCCATGTTTGAATTTTGCAGAAGCCATCCTGCGGACGCCTCGCTGTGCGGAGATGATAAGGAGGTCGCAATTCTACGAGGGGCTCTCGGAGGAAGAGCTGAAGGTGGAAGGACTTGTGACCACCAAATCTCTGAGAGAGTATGGGCTACTTGCCTCCTTCCAAAATATTGGGCCAGTGAGTGGCAGGGGGCAAAGTCAGGTGTCCGCTGACGTCCGGGAGCAGATTGCCCTGGAACTGTCCAAGGTGATCTGCCAGGCAGTCCAGGACGAGAATAATTTGTCCCCCAGTTGGGCGGAGAGGTTCCTCGACCCCCAGTCGGAGGAAGAAGAAATTGAGGCTCGTTACGCCACGGCTTACCCCAATGAAGGGACTCCGGGAGCTGGCACCTCCGGGATAGGTAAGGCTAGCTTTCGATTGATTCACACCCCCAGCCTATCTGAGGTTTCCCGGACCTCTCAGATGGGGTTCGATCCCCGCTTCCTTAGGCTAGATCCGCGTAGGGTACCCTTTGACAGATATTGCGATAGGGTAGATGAGCTCCTCGGGTGTTTGAGTGACGGTAGTCTGCCAGAAGGTGTCATCATGGTTGACCCTTCTTCCCTCAGCATGTCATTCCTGGACTTCAAGGAGTACGGGAGCTTCCTGGAGCAGGAAGCGGTGTCTTGTTTCGCTCGGGGAAGGCCATCCACGTTTCTCGTGCATGGTCGTCCCTCTCAAACGTCTCTCTTTTTTGTTCCTTGTTCCCTGCTGGCGGACTTGCTTGTGCTTTTATGTTGTTGATTGTCTTGTCTTCTGCTTATCTTCTTTCACATTGCTTGCTGGTCTGTTAACCTTGCTTCGTACGTTTCTTGCAGAACATCCCGAAGCAAAAATGTTGGGGAGAGCTACCTCGCTTATTAAGAAGGTTGCTGCCACCAGCCAAGACCCGTCCAAGGGGAAAGGATGAAAGGCCAAAGCTGGTAGGGGAGGTAAAGCTGCCACTCCCAAGAAGACAAGTGGCGAGGCACAAGTGTCTCCGGAGGTAGAGAAGTCCCCTGCCGATGGGCCTTCCGAGACCATGATGGTCTCGAGTAGCAGCAGCGATGAGGAAGGTCTTGTGTTCCCCGTGAAGACGACTGGGGTGAGCAAGCGTCCCGGAGGAGATGTTGAGGGCGCCAAGAAGAAACGCCTTAGACATTCTTCTCCCGGTCGAAGGCAACAAAAACAACAACAACAGCAACCACAACAACAACAACAGCAACAACAAGAACAACAGAGACAATCACCACCGCCACAGCAGCAGCAACAACAACAGCCAAACCAGCAGCAACAACAAAGGCAATCACCTCCGCCATCGCAGCAGCAAAAACAACAGCAACACCAGCAACAACAAAAGACCGGGGCAGTAGTGTCTTCCCTACCGTCCTTAATACCCCGTCTTCCTCCTCCTCCAGCCCAAAGGGAGTCCACCCTTTCGGGGTCTCCTTCTTCTCAGCAAACAAACCTTCCTCTGCCTGGCCTGAAGTTCCACTTCCCTCAGAAACCAACCCGTTTCCCCGCTGCCCTCCTGGAGGGTGTAAGACGGGCCGATAAGTTTTTGAAGAGGCGGTTGGAGGCTGAGAAGGCTATTACTCAGGGAAGGGCAGACAACTTGTCTGCCGTGAAGAGAGCTGAGCTGGCCGAGGGGGTGAGATCCCTTCATCCGGCTGGAGCGATTTTGGATGGCCCAACCTTGGAGAAGAGGCTGGTGCCTAGGCTCGGACGTTCATTGGCGCCGTTCGGAGCGGAGATGATGGAGGATATGGTCCTGAGCTTGTGCGAACTCAATTCTGAGAAATGGGCCATCAGTAGCAGTAAAGACCCGCTGCTGCTGACACATGCCGTAAAGCAGCAACTTTCGGGGGTAAGCTGTCAGTAGTAGTGCTCCGGGATCAATTGTCTTAGTACATTTGGTTCCGCTTAACTCATTCTGTTGTCTTTCCTTGCAGGCCTCTCTCATCGCGGAACGCTCGTTCCGGGAGGTGGGTGTAGTTCTGGTTCAGCTGGAGGAGAGCCAGGTGGCTCGCCAGGCCTTGGAGGCGGAGAAGCAGAAACTGACCCAACAGGTCGAGAGCATAAGGGGGGAGGCTTCGGAGAGGATTGACCAGGTCCGGCGCACGGCTGAGGAAGAGGCGGACAAGAAATATCTTGCCAAATACCGAGAGTACCGGGCCAGCGCAGAGAATGAGTTCAAACAGCGGTCGGATGACTTGAAGGCCGAAAACTCCAAGCTCCGGGAAGAGCTATCCCAAGCCAGGGAGGAGAAGGATACCTTGGAAGCCCGCTTGCAATCGAAAAATGATCTCCTCCTTAAGCAGCAAGGGGAATATTCCACTCTTCAGAATAAGCTGCACGAGGAGGAGCAACTTCATAAGAGGAGTAGGGATCTCGTGTCTATGCTGGAGTTGGGGCTCGCCGAGAAGGATAAAGAGATCGGAGCCTTGCAATTCACTGCCAGGGGGCATGTGACCGAGAAGCAATCCGTGCTGAACCAAAACAAGGAGCAGCGCAAGGAGATTGATTCTCTTAAGGGACAGCGGGATGCCTCCAAGGCCGAGATGGAAAAACTGAGGGCTCAATTAGCTATCGCAGAGGCACAGCTGGCAACCTCCGAGGCGGAGCGCTTGAAGGAGAAGGAGGATGCCGAGGTGGTACTGAACAGGACGATTAAGATATCACATGTGGTCCTCATGCATCAACTCTGGAAAGTGAACCCGGAGGTACTAGGCTATTTGGGAGAGGATGCCGACGCCATGAGGGAGAAGCTACAGGTGTGGGATCAAGGCCCAGAGGTGTACGTCCAAACTTACAACATTGACGAGCCTGCTGGAGCCCCTGAGGCAGAAGTCCTTGAAGAGGCGGGGACCTCTGAACTTGCCACTGATGACGTTCCATCTTCCAATGAGCTGACTCCGCTAGCCCCAGTTGAAACTGCTGTCTCCGAGACCCCGGTCGAGGATGCCACTGCCACCCCCAGTGCTTGAGGGGATCTTATTTTCCGTGAAAAATATTCTTTGTTGATTATTATTTTTCATTTGTGTTTTTCTTTGGGGCGAAGCTCCCTGTACTCTTTTCTCATTGCAGACATATTTGCCATAATTATAGCATTCTCCTTTCTTTTCTGCCGAGTTCTTTGTTTAACTTTGCGTTTAGGGTAGACTTTTATACGGTAGAAACTGCTGTAGGGATGCATGAGGTTTTGGTTCCAACGGCCAGAACCTATGCACTTCCAACTTGAAGCTCTAACGGCTGATGTCTTTTCCCACGTAGTTTCTAGGTTATGAAGGTTTCCTGGTTCCAACGGCCAGACTCCTTTCACCGTATTTCAGCTTTCCTAAGGCAAATAGCCAATCCCGGGGCTTGTAGTTATACTGTTCGCTGGGATTGCTAAGGTGAGCCATTCCAAGGTGCTGGAACGGGAGTTCTTTCGGTGAGCGTCGCTAGACTTAAGGTTAGATCTTTGTGAAGCAAAACTAACTGTCGTTGCGAACCTTATGGTGGCTGACTTCAGGGACCTGGCATGGAGCCCTGCGAGGCAAGGCTCGTTTCGGTCGGGGAAATTGCCACGCCCACCATGTGCGATCCCGGAACAGGGGCTTTGCGAAGCAAGGCCTGCTGTGAGTGGGGGATCGACCATATCTGCTCCTGGAGCTGAAGCTTGCAGTGGTCGAGGAGCTCGCCATGCATTATTTTGTGAGATCCGGAGCTGAAGCCTGCGAAGCAAGGCTTACAACGGTCGCGGATCTTGCCATCTTTCGCCTCGCGGGACCCGGAGCTGGAGCTTGCGAAGCAAAGCTCTACAGCGGTCGCGGAGTATTTTTTGAAGGACTTGCCCGGAAGTTGGGGGTGTTTCGGCGTAGCTCTTTGAATGTGCCCCAACCCCCAGTCATGTTCATCGCTGGGCTACACAGGAGATAATTTTCATGATGCATAATGGCAGACATTTCAATGGCAATTTTCACATAAACACATAATGCACACATGACACGTAATGCAAGTATGTTCATGGCAACAAATTAACCTAAGCTTATCAATTTAAAAATTTCAAACACAATGCTAGCACATAAGTGGTGTTCTGTGTATGTTTTGTTCAAGGGGCGTATGGCTATGCCTTAACCATGTATACCCCCCCAAGTGAGCGTGGGGTCCGGACGTCTCCGGACCGCGTGGTCACTTGTTAAAACGCAGCTTTGAACACAGGGATGAAAAATGCAGTAAAAGCGGAGTGAATCTCTCCGTGTTTCATTAAATTAGCCTGTTAGGCACGTGTTTTACAGCAGGGAGGATTATTTCCACATTTTACACTTTTGCTACGTCCACCAAGGACTTTCGACTAGATAGTCCGGGGCCTACTGATAGTAACGGCGGAGGTGCTCCGCGTTCCAGGCGCGTGGGACTTTAGATCCGTCGAGTCTCTTTAAGTGATACGTCCCATGGCCCACTTTTTCTTGTACTTCATAGGGGCCTTCCCAGTTGGGTCCGAGGACTCCCACTCCCGGGTCCTGCGTAGCAGGAAATACCCTTCGTAGGACAAGGTCTCCAACTTCGAATGTACGGCTCTTGACTCTTGTGTTGAAGTGTCGGGCTATCTTGCCTTGGTACATTTTGAGTTGGACCTGTGACTGCTCCCGGAGCTCTTCGATCATGTCCAGGGACTCCTGGAGAAGGGCGTGGTTCCGGGTAGGGTCATAGGTGTCCTGCCTGTGAGATGGGATCATAGTTTCTACTGGGATGACGGCCTCGCAACCGAAGGTCATGGAATAAGGTGTGTGCCCCGTCGAAGTCCTCTCTGTCGTGCGATAGGCCCAAAGTTCTCGCGGAAGCTCTTCCGGCCAGTGAGTCTTGCATGCTTGGAGTTTTTTCTTCAACGTGGTCTTTAAGATTTTGTTTACTGCTTCCACTTGCCCATTAGCTTGAGGTCTGGAGACTGCGGAAAAGCTTTTGATGATTCCATGCGAAGCACAGAAGTCCGTGAAATGTTCACTATCAAATTGTTTCCCGTTGTCGGACACAATTTTTCGTGGAAGCCCAAAACGACACACTATATTCCTGATGACAAAGTCCAGTACTTTCTTAGACGTGACCGTGTTCATAGGTTCAGCTTCAGCCCATTTGGTGAAGTAGTCTACCGCGACTATGGCATACTTCACTCCACCCCTTCCAGTCGGAAGGGAACCTACTAGGTCAATGCCCCAAACGGCGAACGGCCAGGGGCTGGTCATTAAGGTAATTTCCGTAGGCGGCGCTCGCGGAACCTTGGCGTACCTCTGGCACTGCTCACATTTTCTGACATAATCCACACAATCCTTCTTCATGGTGGGCCAGAAGTATCCTTGTCGAAGGATCTTTTTGGAGAGGCTCAGCCCGGAGGTATGGTCGCCACAGAAGCCTCCGTGAATCTCATGGATGATGGCGCTGATTTCGGTTCCGGCAACACACCTAAGGAAGGGTATGGACAATCCCCTGCGGTAAAGCTTTCCATCCATAACCACGTATCGGGGAGCTTGATATTGGAGCTTTCTTGCGTCAGCTTTATCAGCGGGGAGCTCTCCGGTGGTGAGAAATCTGAGGATGGGTCCTATCCAGGAATGGGAATGGTCGATGATGGCGTTTACCCTCCGTGTCTCCGTACTGGGGGCTTCTAAGTGCCCGATGGGCACTAGGCCATATTGTTCGATCTCCGGGTCTGTTGCAAGCTTGGCCAGCGTGTCCGCAAGTGAATTATGGTCCCGGGGGACCTGGCGGATTTGGTAGCCTTTAAAATGCTGTAGGAGGCCACGGGAAAGAGACACGTAGGCAGCCATTTTTTCGCCTTTCGTTTGGTATTCTCCGGATATCTGGTTTACCACAAGTAGGGAGTCGCTGTATACTTCGATTTTTTGGGCTCCGACTTCTCTGGCCAGTTGTAATCCAGCTAGCATGGCTTCGTGTTCTGCCTCGTTGTTGGATGCTGGGAACGCGAAACGGATGGCGCTCTGGAGCTGATGTCCTTGGGGAGATACTAGGATGACCCCTGCTCCAGCTCATTTTTCATTTGAGGCTCCGTCTACATAGACCTTCCATGTGGGAAGTTCCGGGACAGGATCTTCCGGGAGGTCATTCATTCCCGAGCATTCCACAATAAAGTCCGCGAGAGCTTGTCCTTTTATGGAAACACGTGGCTGGTAGTGGATGTCAAACTGGCTCAGTTCCATGGCCCATTTAAGCAATCTGCCAGAAGACTCGGGCTTCTGCAAGACTTGTCGGAGAGGGTGGTTGGTGAGTACTCTGATGGTGTGCGCCTGGAAATAGGGCCTTAGCTTCCGCGAAGCGATTAGCAAGCAGAGGGAGAGTTTCTTGATCATTGAATATCTGGACTCGGTGTCCAGTAACCTCTTGCTTACGTAATACATAGGGAGCTGGATACGGCCGTCTTCCCGGACGAGAGCGGCACTCAAGGCGTGCTTTGTCACAGCCAAGTATAAGAACAACGCCTCTCCTTCGACAGGTTTGGACAGAATGGGAGCTCGGGTTAGATGTTCCTTGAGGTGTTGGAAGGCTGCTTCGCATTCGGGGGTCCACTTGAACCTCTTGTTTCCTCGCAACACATTGAAAAAGGGGACACATTTGTCAGTGGCCTTAGATACGAAGCGGCTGAGAGCAGCTATCCTTCCGGTAACGCTTTGGACATCCTTATGCTTCCGGGGAGAGGGCATATCTATGAACGCCTTAATTTTCTCAGGGTTGGCCTCCACTCCGCGGGAGCTGACAATGAAACCGAGGAACTTCCCAGACTAGACCCCGAAAGTACATTTATTCGGATTCAGTTTCATTCCATACTTTCGGATCACGGCGAAAGCTTCCTCAAGGTCGTCACTGTGGTCCCCGGAGGTCTTGGATTTTACCAACATGTCATCTACGTACACCTCCATGTTCCTCCCCAGCTGGTCCTTGAACATCTTGTTTACTAGACGCTGGTACGTCGCCCCAGCATTCTTCAAACCGAAAGGCATGACCACGTAACAGTAGACACCCTTGTCTGTGAGGAAGCTGGTGTGTTCTTGGTCCGCGACATGCATCTTGATCTGGTTGTACCCGGAGTACGCATCCATGAAGGATAAGAGTTCATACCCGGAAGTAGCGTCTACCATCTGATCGATTCGCGGAAGAGGGAAACAATCTTTCGGGCAGGCTTTGTTTAGGTCCGTGAAGTCAATGCACATTCTCCAGGACCCATTGGGTTTCGGGACCAGAACTGGGTTGGCCAACCACACGGGATAGTGTGACTCCTGGAGAAAGCCTATAGACATCAGCTTGTCCACTTCAGCTTTGACGGCTTCGACTCTCACTGGGTCTAACGGCCTCCTCTTTTGGCGAACTGGAGTTGCAGATGGGTCTATGTTGAGTGCGTGGCACGCAACATTAGGATTAATCCCCGTCATATCAGTGTGGCACCATGCCAGGATATCCTGATTATTCTTCACAGTGGCCACGATCTTTTCTCGAATGGCCGACGGAAGGTTTTTCCCCACCTGAATGACTTTGGTGGGATCTCCCGGGTTGAGGATCACCTCTTCGACTTCCTCCATCGGTTCTATCGCTCTCTCGACCCCCACTCTAGGGTCGAGTTCGTCAAAGCATGCCCCTTGAGCACCCCCAGTTTCTGGTAATTCTTCTGCCAAAGGAACGGCAGCAACCGTCTCCTGGACCGTGTAGACGGATCGGACAGAGACGTTATAACAGCTTCGTGCTCTTCGTTGGTCTCCTCGGAGGGTGCCGATACGCCCATCGTCGCATGGAAACTTCAAGCATAAGTGGCATATCGAGGTTATGGCCCCACAATCTATTAGGACCGGTCGGCCTAGGATGGCATTATACGCCGTGGGGCAGTCGACCACCACGAATGTGCAGTGCTTGAAGGCACAAGCG
The DNA here is from genome assembly GCF_963169125.1 of Humulus lupulus. Taxonomy (NCBI): domain Eukaryota; kingdom Viridiplantae; phylum Streptophyta; class Magnoliopsida; order Rosales; family Cannabaceae; genus Humulus; species Humulus lupulus. The sequence goes on from NC_084801.1 coordinate 79,653,604, forward strand.
TCACTTTCTCCTCTGAGGGTGACTGGAAGTTGAATTTTTCCTAATGGCATGAGTGCATCCCCATTGAACCCTTGAAGCTGGATGGGGCATGGGGTCAGGTCTGTCTCGGTTAATCCGATCGCGTGGAAGGTAGCTCTGAAGAGGATGTTTACGGAGCTTCCGTTATCGACCAAGATCCGTGAGACCTTCTTATTGGAAATCTGGGCTTCCACCACGAGGGGATCGTTGTGGGGGAAGTGCACATGTCGGGCATCGTCTTCCGTGAAGGTGATGGGAAGATCCATCATTCGGGGACGCTGTGCAGGTGACTGAACCAGGGCGCACATCTCCCCGGTGTGTTCTAACTCCCTCAAGTACCTTTTCTGGGAGTTGCGTGTGCTTCCGGCAAGGTGCGGTCCTCCGGAAATGGTGGCTACGTGTCCGTCAACGGGTGGCGGAGCTAGGCCGGGCGGATATGGGTTTCCGGGTCCCGGAGCCAATAAGGCAATGGGTGCCGGAGAGGTTGGAGCAGGGAGTGCTGGGAACTGAGACCCAGGAGCTTGGGGGTGATTGGCTCCAGGAGCGCTAGCGGTCCCCCTCTGTCCTGGAGAATATGCAGCTCCGTGAACTACTCCCTGTCTGGGATAAATTATGGGTATCCTCACCCATTGACCGAGGTGTCCCGCTCTTGCCAGGGACTTGATCTCATCCTTCAGCTGAAGACATTCGTTTGTGGTGTGCCCCATGTCTCCGTGGAACTCACACCTCTTATTGGAGTCTCGCGGACGCCTTCCTCCGTGAGACACTTTTGGGGGTTTCCTATAATTGACCATATTACAGGTCGCCTGATAGACATTCTCTCGTGAATCTATCAAACTGGTGTACTCCGTGAACTTGGGTTCATAGTCCTTCCGGGGTTTCTTTGAATGGTCTCCCCAGTTGGAGTTTCTTCCGCCTCGTTTATTCCGCGATTGGCTCAGATTTCGTTCTGGGCCTTCCGCTTGCGGCTGCGGCAGGCTAGGAGCAATACTACATCTGGTTTGTACAGCTCCGTACCCAGAGAAATGGGTTTGACTCGGCGTCTGAGTAGACGCGGAAGGCCCATACACGCTTGGAGTGAACTGGGCTCCTGGAAGCGTGAGGGCTGGTGCGGGAGCTTGCGAAGCAAAGCTCGGCGCAGTCACGGAAGGTGTCGAAGCTGGGGGAACTCCAAAGGCCTGTTGGTAGGCATCCTCAAGGTTGATGATTCCCTGAGCTTTTGACATGAATTCGGACAGGGTTTCTGCCCGTCTCCTTTGCATTTCCCCCCACAGTAGGGAGCCGACGGTAAGCCCCGATTGAAGGGCGATCAGCTTCATATCATCGCTGACCTTGGTCTTAGCAGCAGCTTCCATCATTCTCTGAATGAAAGCTTTGAGGTTCTCATTGGGTAGCTGCTTGATATTGGTTAGGGAACCAACCTCCATGCCGTGATCTCGGGCAGCAATGAACTGCCTTCTGAATGCGGACTGTAGCTCCTTCCAACTGTGGATGGATCCGGGAGCTAATCTTTTCCGCCAGTCCTCCGCGGACTTGGTAAGGGTGAGTGAGAAGCACATGCATTTGGCATCCTCACTGACGCGTGCCACTTGCATCATCTTGTTGTATTTAGCTAGATGGGTGCGCGGGTCTGTCCTCCCCTCATATAATTCTATATGAGGCATTTTGAAGTTCTCCGGGAGGGGCGTTTCCGCGATCCTCCGAATACATGGTTCCGGGTCTTCCTCCTCAGAGTCTGACAGGGCCCCACTTTGCTTCCGGACCAGCTTGGTCAAGGCAGCGATCTGTTCCTCGAGCCTCTTTGTATCGCTCTCCGGGAGGTCACGTCCCCGGAGCTTGTCGTTGAGATGATTTCGCAGGTCGTCTCCGCGAGGCCGGGCCTTTTCTCCTTTGGCCTTTTCATACTTGGCCTCCAACCTTCTTCTTAGGGCCACCGTGGACCAGCTATCTTCGGAGTGCGTGTCCGCAGCCCGATCTTCCTGGTTGACGGAATCACTGGGGCGGTTGTTCCTTCCCCTAGGCCTGGGTGCCTTTGCACCGGGCCCTTTAGGCATAGAGTGCCCCCTTGGGGCTGAAGGACGTCTGGGCTTAGGAGCGCCAGAGACCTTTTGCGCGCGGGGGGGGGGGGGGCAGTCGGCCTGGTGATTCACGCCTTTAGGAGGTGCAGGGGCGTTAGTGCGCACAGGCTCCCCAACTTTTTCTTTGCCTTTGTTAGGGGCGGCTTTTGATGGTCCAGCAGCGGCTGGATCCGGCATGGTGGCATCAGCACCACCTAAAACAGAGGCGTCCTCGTCCGAGTCGCCTAGATCTCCGAACTTGCTTTGGAGGCGCTCCATCATGCGCTGCATTTTTCCGGAGACGCGCTCCTGCTCAGCAAGCTTGGCCTTAGTGACCGCCAGTTCTTCGGCTACTTGGACCAGTTCTGGATCCTTCTCGTAGTAGCAGCCGTCTTTGTAGTAACCGTCTTGGACATACTCTTCTTCGTCTTCTAAGTATGTCGTATCTTCAGTACTGACCCGATCCTGGCGGGATGTCGGGTCTTCACCTTGGTAGTCCGAGGGTTTGCTCTGTACCGCATCTTCCATCATAGTATTGGGGTTGACCCTAGCATTTTTGTCAACCGCGGATTTTATCGTAGTCACCATCTTTTTAGCACGGAGTGAATACAAAAAACGTACACAGAAAAAGAGCTGACTAACAACTTCCTACAGCTCTCAATGAAAGCACCAAAATGTTTACCGAGTTTTTCGGAAACGGATACGAACAGAATAATAAAAGGATAAGAACTGTAGAAGTGCAGAAATGTAAATAAACAAACAGTGTTTTTACGTGGTTCATGCGTTAACAAGCCCTAGTCCACGAGTCGATGTTATTATACTTGTAGAGAATTACAGTTAAACAGCTGGTGTACAATAACCTCACAACCTCACAGTGTTTCTCTCGGGTTCTCTTGGAGAAGATGAAGCTAGAGAGATTTTAGCAGAGTTCTTGCTATGTGATTTGTTGGCCGTCCCCCCTATCGTAAAATGAGGGGGTCTTTATAGCTAGGGTTTTTGATTAGGGTTTTTACTCCGTCCCCTTAGTCTTAATTACACCAGCCATAAATAGGGGATACAATTACTGTAGTAGCATGGCTACAAGACTCTACGCAGGTATAATTACATGAAAGTATGGGAAATAGTAAAAGGCAGCCGTCACTTCCAGGCAGCCAGCGGAACAGTAGGCGAAAAGGTACCCTTAGGCGTGCTGGGATGTGTGCGGCCTTGACCTGTCAGGCGTGTCAGGCGGGATCTTGTGTCAGGTGAATATCATCCCAACTATGCCTCCTCCGTGACTCGACCACTTGGTCTTCTTCCGTGCGAAGCACGGAACCGTATCTGCGAGGATAACCTGAAGAGCTTCTCCTGGAAGGACCTTCCCCGAAGGATATCCCTTCGGGAGTCCGGGAGAATCGACGGACTTCCGGGTTACGGCTGCTTGAAAGCGTGTGCTAGACACTGAACGGGAGAGGCGAAGCCTTCCTGTTCATCCGCGACCCCTGGTCACCCTCCGTGAAGGGCTGTGATAATTCTGCTTCCCGAAGGCACGCTATCCGGAAATCTGGATAACAATCCGAATTTTATTTACAATTTTTACATATAATTTCGAAAATGTGGGAACATTTGTGTACGCCCTGATTTTCCCACGGGCTGATTAGCAGACCGAGCTTCGGACTAATTATGGTTAGTCCATAAACATCCCCCAGGTCGGAGCTTCTGTCTTAAGGTCGTACCCCCCTTAGCTCGAGGAATCCTCAAGGACTCGCCAAGACTCCCAAGACTGGAGCAAGGAATCGGAAGGCCGAAGGTCGGGTCAGATGCACAGCTCGTGGTACGAGCTAGATATGGAGGCTATGACCCCTTGTAAAGTCAACACACGCAAGATAAACGTGCATATATCTGACATCACGTGTCCGATATCTGCCTGACTTCTCGGACACGTTGCAGGAACGTGCGTGTTCAGACACCCGCGACTGGGTTGGGCCGTGCGGCCCATTATCTCCTTACCTATCGATTTGACCATACTTATGTGTCAGGTTTAGGAATTAATCATGAATGTCACAGAGTTGATATGACAAATAAGAAGGTCACGGGATGACCTCCTTACCAACTTCCAGGTGCCTTCTCCTATAAATATGGAGACCCTGGGAGTTGATAAGGGTTGGAAAAAATAGTCTCTAGAGAGATATACTTTGTAACCAAATACCCAGAATATATCAATAATATTAACTAGTGGAGTAGAAGGATTTTAACCTTTGAACCACTCAAAAACGTGTCTTGAGTCACCTATTTCATTCACTAAGATCTTATATCTGTTACAGTTCTACATTCGGCACTAATCCCTTCCTCTCTTTCTCTTAATTACCTGTTGGCGAAGAACCGCGTCAACAGTTTGGTGCTTTCATTGAGAGCAAGTTCGATTAGTGCTGCTACAAACATCCAACTATGGTGACTATTCGATCCAGGCATGGCAACGAGACAGAACAACATGATGGGTAGGAGGCTCATCATACCGCCATCCCTGATGAACAAATTCCTGAAGTCCAGCAGCGGCCAGGATAGCAGCCGGCGGGCCAAGACGATACTGGTAGTTCGGCGCCCCGGCCACCTAATCCGAACCCGTGTTATTATACTGCGGTGGAGATGGAGAACGCTCAGCTGAGGAGCCAGTTAGGAACTACTAGTCAGCAAATCCAGGATATCCTGGCCCGACTACCCCCTCTCACAACCAACGTTAACGTTGGAGAGAGGCAAGGTGAGTCTCCTAAGTCTCGCCGGGGTAATCGGTCCAGGCATATCCATTCAGATAGACTTCCAACAGCCAACTCCACCCCTTCATCGCACCATCGAGACGCAAACTTTGGGGAAATGCCTGGGACCGGACAACGGCAGTACAGCCGTTCGGTTAGGACGTCAACTCCTAGCTCTCAACCATCCTTGAGGACGCCCAGGAGAGCTCGAGGAAATTCCCGGAGGAGATCCGGGGAGGGCCCACAACGTCAGCTCTTCCCTGAAGACCGTCCTGTGCCTCGTTCAGATTGCCCGGCGCGGGACCAGCAAGTTGGCAGGGCCGAAAGGCCCCCACCAAATTTGATCCGTCCAGACGGAACCAGGATCGCTTCTCCAGTCAGGCAGCCTCCATCTCCGATTAGATATCTGTCTCCTCCTCAGCCCGTCCGAGACATCCCAGCTTACGGGAAAAGTAGGAGAAACCCACCATCAGCGGGACCTTCCCGGTGTAGCAGGGCGCCGGAAGAAAGCTCAGGTCCTCGCCACCAAAGATGGACTCCAAGCCTATCCAGCAGGAGTCATTGGACTGGCAGTCGCCGGAGTGATCTCTCTGGAGGAGACCTGCGTCAGCGACTAAGTTCGGCACAAAGTCACCAGACCACCCAGGGAAGCGACCTTCGAGATCGCCTTAACTCTCACAGAGAGGATCGGGCTAGAGATGGTAGTCAGGCTCGCTCGAGGGGGGGGGGGGGCCCGATCCGAAGTACGTAACGGAGGGAATGTCCCAAACAACCTATCTCAAGATAGGAGGGGCAATAACCCACCTAATATGTACAATGGATCTGGAGCTGTTGAGCAGCCCCAGAATAACCAAGGATCTCAGGACCAAACCCTCGAGCGCCTAACTCAGATGGAGGAACTGATGAGGAAGCTCCTATCAGAAAAAAAAAAGACGAATATGATTCGGGAGACGAGATGGAACTCTTCGCCCCCAACATAGCAGCGACGGCATACCCATCTGGCTTCTGTATGCCTCACTTGTCGAAGTTCAACGGGGGCGGAGATCTGTCGGACCATTTAGGGATGTTCAACACCCTAATGATGGCCCATAATATTGGCCCAGAGCTGAGATGCTTGATCTTCCCCTCCACACTGACCGAACCTGCCAGACAGTGGTTCAAGCAAAGTAAAAGACAGTCAATCAGCTCCTGGAAGACCTTCTCAGCTGACTTCAAAAGGGCATTCCGCGCCTCCCAGGCCGCCCGTGTTCAGGCCGACTCCCTGGCCAATGTGAGACAGCAGCCCGGCGAGACGCTGAAGGCCTACCTGAGCAGATTCGCGAACTTCGCTGCCCGAGCTAGGGACGCGGATGAAAGCTCCAAGCTCATGGCCATGAGAACCGAAATCCTTGTTGGAGGAGATCTCTGGAAGGATATACAAAAGAAGGGAGTCAGTTCGGTCAACGAATTCCTTAATAGAGCCCAAGAATGGATAAATTTGGAAGAAGCCGAAGCCTCAGCCGCGGGAACCAGCCAGGTTCCCGAGCAGCCCGCTGGAGTGGGGACGGAGGTCGTGGTAGCGACCCCAGACGTCACACAGAATAACCAGCCCGGCGGAAGCAAAAGAAAGGGGAATGGTGAAAACAATCAACACGGCCAAAAGAAGAATAAGTCTGTAGACAAGTTCAAGCCCGTGTTCACGACATATACTGAACTCACCCAGTCCAGGGAAAGTATCTTCCTGGCCAACTCTACTCGGGTCCCCTGGAAGAGGCCGGAACCATTGAAACACCACAAGGGAAAGAGAGACACTTCCAAATTCTGCCGTTTTCATAACGACGTCGGCCACAATACCGACGATTGCAGGCATCTCAAAGACGAGATAGAGACTCTCATCCGAGCAGGCCCCTTGGCTCAATACTCACGGAACAGGGTCCCGGTGAGTCGACCTGCTCCAGACGCCCCAGCCAGTCAGCTCGGGACTCGGATAGATCAGGACGTCCCTCCTCCCGTGGTCGGAGGAGAGATATCCACCATCTCTGGAGGCCCGCACATGGCTGGCATGAGCAGAGGCGCCCAGAAGAGATACGTGAATGAACTAAAAGCTCCCAACGGAGTGGAGTTCGTCCCGGAGCAGCGTCAGTCAAAACAGCAACGATTAGAGAAGCAACCGATCACTTTTACGGAGGAAGACGCAGGCCATGTCCAGTTCCCCATAATGATCCCTTGGTTGTAGCAGTCCAGCTCGCCAACCGGAAGGTAAGGAGAGTGTTGGTAGACAACGGAAGCTCGGTGAACCTCCTATTCCGATCCACCTTAGAAAAGATGGGGTTGACCGTCGCCGAGCTAAAGGCGACCTCCGTGATGCTGTATGGCTTTTCGGGAGAAGGATCGGCAGCGATAGGGACGATCGAGCTGGTGATCACCCTAGGAGAAGAGTCTCAGACAGTCTCTAAACTACTCGAGTTCGTGGTCATTGACTGCTCCGCGGCCTACAACGCCATTTTGGGCTGACCTATGCTCATAGCTTTCGAGGCTATCACTTCCATTCGACACCTCGCCATCAAATTCCCTACTTCAACAGGAATCTGCACCATCAAGGGCGATCAGCTCGCTGCCAGGGAATGCTACAGCATTTCCATGAAGGGAAAATCTAAACCCGGGCAGCTGGCTATGGCCATTCTGAGTGAAGAGGAATCCCAGGAGCCCTTGGCGGCACCTGAGATTGAAAAACCTCAATACGCCAAAGGGGAAAGTGTCGCCCTTAGTGAGGACATTGACCCCCGAATAGGCGAAGACAGGTCCGAGCTCCAGGCTATTGAGGAGCTCGAGGAGGTGAACCTTGATCCACAAAATTCATCACGGATGGTCAAGCTCGGGAAAATCCTCTGTAGCAAGAGGAAGACGGAGCTGATTATGTTTCTCCGGGCTAATTTAGATGTATTCGCATGGTCGCATGAGGACATGGTAGGGATTAGCCCGAGTGTCATCATGCACACGCTCCATCTGGACAAAAGCGTTCCTGCCAAGTCTCAGAAGCAAAGACGTCTAGGAACAACCCGAGCTGAAGCCCTAGAAGAAGAAGTGACCCGACTCAAAAAATGTGGCTTTATCCGTGAAGCCAAATTTTCGATTTGGGTCACCAACCCCGTGCTAGTTCTAAAGCCCAACGGGAAATGGCGTACCTGCATTGACTTCTCCGATCTGAATAAAGCCTGCCCCAAGGATTGTTTTCCACTGCCAAGGATCGATCAGCTGGTGGATGCCACGGCGGGACACGAGCTCATGTCCTTTATGGACGCGTACTCAGGCTACAATCAGATCGCGATGAATCCGGCAGACCAGGAACACACCAGCTTCATGACCCCGACTAATGTCTATTGCTACAAGGTCATGTCGTTCGGTCTGAAGAACGCCGGAGCTACCTTCCAAAGGCTAGTAAACAGAATGTTCGCGGACCAGATCGGAAAGAACATGGAAGTGTATGTTAATGACATGCTCGTCAAGTCAAAGACTGCCGACAACCATGTTTTCGACCTGGAAGAATGTTTTAAAATACTACGAGAATATGGCATGAGGCTCAATCCCCAGAAATGCACTTTTGGTGTCGCATCCGGGAAATTCCTGGGGTTCATAGTTAATACCCGAGGAATCGAAGCAAACCCCGACAAGATCAGGTCACTGCTCGAACTTCCTTCCCCCAGGTCGCGGAAGGATGTCCAAGGCCTCACAGGAAGAGTGGCAGCACTCAACCGGTTCATTTCCAAGTCAACCGATAAGTGTTTGCCCTTCTACAACCTGCTTCGGGGAAACAAGAAGTTTGAATGGACAGTAGAATGCGAAAACGCATTCCTCGACCTGAAGGCACATCTGGCTGAACCGCCCGTGCTATCCAAGCCCAAGGCAGGAGAGCCTCTTTTCCTCTACCTGGCCATCACTGAGGACGCGGCTAGTGCCGTACTAGTACGAGAAGAGGACCAAGTTCAGAAGCCAGTCTATTACATCAGCAAGAGACTCCTCGGGGCAGAATCACGATACCCGCTGATGGAGAAATTGGCGTTCTGCCTAATCACGGCCTCGCGAAAGCTCAGGCCGTACTTCCAATCTCACTCGGTACACGTCATGACCGATCAACCTCTAAGGCAGGTTTTGCAAAAGCCTGAAGCATCGGGACGTTTGTTAAAGTGGGCGGTCGAACTCAGTCAGTTCGAGATATTCTATACTCCACGAACTGCCATAAAAAGTCAGGCCTTGGCCGACTTTGTGGCAGAATGCACGGGATTCCAGGAGAATCCAGCGGAGGACTCATCTCAGCTCACCTCGCCCCAATCGTTGTGGAAGATCTTTGTAGATGGTTCATCCAACGAAAACGGCTCCGGGGCCGGAATCATTCTGATATCCCCCGAGGGACATAGGTTCCACTCGGCGCTAAGGTTCGGGTTCAAGGCCTCCAACAACGAGGCGGAATACGAAGCTTTGCTGGCCAGCCTAAGGATAGCCAGGGAGTTAAAGGCGAGCTCCGTCCAGTGCTTCAGTGACTCCCAACTCGTGGTTAACCAGGTCTTGGGCGAATATCAGGCACGAGGACCCAAGATGGCCGCCTATCTGGCGAAGGTAAAAGCCGAGCTGTCCGCGTTTGGGCGAGGATCGATCGAACAGATACCTCGAGAGCAGAACGCCAATGCAGATGCTCTTGCCAAGCTCGCCACCTCGGGAGAGACAGAGACCCTGGGGTTGGTGCCAATAGAATTCTTGGAAAAACCAAGTATAGAAGGAGATCGGGTAGAGGTCGAGATGATTGACGCTAGGCCGACCTGGATCACCCCCATTCTTGAATATCTCGTCTAGGGCAAGCTGCCTGAGGGACGTAACGACGCGCGGCGAGTCCTATATCAAGCTCCGAGATATACGATAGTCGATGGAGTGTTGTACCGACGTGGGCACTCTTTACCTCTCCTCCGGTGCGTTCTTCCAAGTGAATCGAAGGCCATCCTGCAGGAAATTCACGAAGGATTCTGCGGAGACCACACTGGGGGGCAAAGCTTGGCCTTAAAGGTTCTCAGGCAAGGTTATTATTGGCCGACCCTGTCCAAAGACTCGATTTTATACGTAAAGAGCTGCGACAAATGCCAGCGATTTGCTGCAGTTGCCCGAGCTCCTCCAGTCGAGCTGAAAATGATCTCGGCCCCTTGGCCGTTCGCCGTTTGGGGGATAGACTTAGTAGGCGCCCTGCCTACCGGAAAGGGCGGGGTCCGTTACGCCGTGGTAGCCATCAACTACTTCACTAAGTGGGCCGAGGCCGAGCCGTTGGCAACGATCACGTCTAAAAAGGTGCTTGACTTCGTGATTAAAAGCATCATCTATCGCTTCGGCCTGCCCAAGAAGATCGTCTCCAATAACGGCACTCAGTTCGACAGCGACCTGTTCACCGAGTTCTGTGACAAGCATGGAATTGTGAAAAGTTTCTCCTCCGTGGCCTATCCTCAGGCTAATGGCCATGTCGAAGCTGTCAACAAGACCTTAAAGGCGAGCCTCAAGAAAAGATTAGACAAAGTAAAGGGGGTCTGGACAGAACAGCTCCCCCAGGTCCTATGGGCATACCGGACCTCGCATCGGACTCCTACGGGTCATACTCCCTTTTCTTTAACTTTTGGGAGCGAGGCAGTCCTCCCCGTGGAGATAAAGGTTCTTTCGCATAGAGTCCAGTCCTACGACCAAGGTCAGAACCATGAGCTCCTATGCCATTCCCTAGACCTAGTTGATGAAAGGCGAGAGGATTCGCAACTCCAGCTCGCCCATTATCAGCAGAAGATCACTCGCTACTTTAACACCAAGGTCAGAAAACGCGCCTTTAGCGTTGGCGACTTGGTCCTAAGGAGAGTTTTCCTGGCCGGAAAAGATCCCAAAGATGGAGTCTTGGGACTGAACTGGGAAGGACCCTACCAGGTCATCGAAGTCATCAAGGAGGGAACTTATAAGTTATCTCGACTTGATGGAGGGACCGTCCCACGGACTTGGAACGCCATCCACTTAAAGAAATATTATCAATGATCCACTTGTAAGGCCTGGAAAGCCACTTTCTATGTATTAATAAAAATCAGCTTTTTACGCATATTTGCAATTGTAATCTTAAAGTAACCACGAAAGACCCTTTCCTAGTTACTTGGGGGGCATATGGTACCTGGATATAACCAGGTCTCCTTAACGACTTAGATGTTGATCCTTATCTATGGATCGTTGCTCTTCTTAAAGAGCTCGAAATATGGATAAGGGTTAACGCTAACTAAGTCCTATCCTGGTTTTAACCGGGTCATAAAACTTAGAAATTGATTTAAATCTATTTCTCCTTGCTCTTCTTAAAGAGATCGAGATATGGATAAAAGTTAACACGAACTAAGTTTTCTAAATAAGCTCCTGGTTTTAACCGGGTCATAAAACTTAGCAGTTGATTTAAATCTATTTCTCCTTGCTCTTCTTAAAGAGCTCAAGAAATGGATAAAAGTTAACACGAACTAAGTTTTCTAAATAAGCTCCTGGTTTTAACCGGGTCATAAAACTTAGCGGTTGATTTAAATCTATTTCTCCTTGCTCTTCTTAAAGAGCTCGAGATATGGATAAAAGTTAACACGAACTAAGTTTTCTAAATAAGCTCCTGGTTTTAACCGGGTCATAAAACTTAGAAGTTGATTTAAATCTATTTCTCGTTGTTCTTTTTAAAGAGCTCGAGATATGGATAAAAGTTAGCACGAACTAAGTTTTCCAAATAAGCTCCTGGTTTTAACTGGGTCACAAAACTTAGAAGTTAATATAAATCCATTTTTCGTTGTTCTTCTTAAAGAGCTCGAGATACGGATAGAAGTTAGCACGAACTAAGTTTTCTAAATAAGTTCCTGGTTTTAACTGGGTCATAAAACTTAGAAGTTGATGTAAATCTATTTATCGCTGTTCTTTTCAAAGAGCTCGAGATATAAATAGCGGTTAACACGAACTAAGTTAATCAAAAAGATATATATATTGTAGCCAAAAGCATGAAAAAATATAAGTTAAAGGTGTAAGGCAAATTGTCTCGAGGTGAAAACACCTCATGCAAAGGTTACATAAAATACTTCAAAATAGTCAAAGGCAAGAAAAAAAAAAAAGAAGAGAAAAAGCGCCCTAAGCTCCGTCAGTCGACCCTTTGGAGGTCGCCGTTTCACCCTGCTCCGCCGCACCAGAGGCTTCCCCAGTCTCCGAAGGCGGCGCCTCTTTATCGAGGCGAGCTTGGAACTTCACCAGCAAGCGCGCCCAGAGACTCGGTGGCATGAAAGAGAAGTCAGTCTCCGGATTGTAGACCCAACAGTGATAGAACAGATCCTGCATGGACTGCTCCGAGGTGGTCCGTTCGGCCTTCAGGGCGGCCTGGATCTCAGTCTTCGCTGCCTCGAGGTCTGCCTGCGAGGTGGCAAGGGAGGTCTCGAGCTCCTGGACCTTCAAGCGGGTCTTCTCCAAGTCGACCTGGGTCTTCTCCAACTCGACCTTCGAGGTCGCCAGGGCATCCTTAGTCGCCTTAACCTCCTGAAGGGTGGCCTGGTGCTCGGTCCTCATGTCATCGAGCTGAGTTTTGGCCCTGATAATGCTCCGGTGAAGGGCGACGACACCCTGCGAGGAATGAAAGATAAATTGGCTCAGAGGAAAAATAAGACAGAGTGTAATAGTAAAAGCTTTAAAAGAATAGGGCAGCTTACCGTTAGGGTCATGCTCATTGAAGAGTCCATAACGTAAACCGGGCTCATTGTCTCAATAGTCCGGAGTTCCTTCTCAGTGAACTTATAGATATGGCTAACGGCGTAGTTCGCCGATTTGTACATCGTTCCCCGGAAGGCCTCTGGGATATTCTCCAGATCCTGGGGATTGACCGGGATGCGTACATCGGAGGCCACCACAGACGGAGTCCCGATCTCCATTCCTACGTCCTGGGTGGCAAACGGAGCTCGCTGAGGCGGTGGAGGCATTTGTCCTGCTCCGGCAGCAGGAAGGATCGCCCCCACGACCTGGGCTGACGGGGTTTTCTCCTTCTCCTTTGCCGGAGATTTGGTGGAGACCTCAGCGGTGCTCTTGGAACCCCGTAGCCTTTTCTGTCTTGGCCCGGCTGAGGGGTTCCCCCCGAAGACTACTCCCCGCAAGCTATCCTCGGGCTGAGACATCTCTTCTGTCAAACAAAAAACATGGTTATTACAAGTTAGCAATCATACAGAGATAAAGACAAAAGGTTAAAGCTAAAAAAGTGTACGAATACTAAGGGAACCCTACCCCCCGAGCTGGAAGAACCTAAGACGATTATTTCCCGAACTGGCGCAAGTTCTGGGTGCGGTTCTGACTCGGGGCTAGATTCTTCTACATACTGCCTAAGCCCCGGAGCATAGATACCCCTCTGGAGTGATGGCCATGTGCGTAGGTTGGTCCCATACTCCTCGAATAGGATCGACCTAAAGGCTAGGGTATTATCTACTACTACGGTACCCCTAGGCCGACTCTCTTGGTGATCCAGCACGAGCCGGTGGACACAATGGAGCAGAAGTGTGTTCAGGTCCGGATTGCTCCTGTGACGATGGACGAGCTTCCTAGGATTGAACCTAGCCAGCCGGGGGTCTACAGTGGCCCTATCTAGACTCCTAAACAAGTAAGGGTTACCTTGGCCAGAATGACCCGCGGCTGCTTCGGATTGGATCCTCTCCTCGCCCGTCCTCTGGGCGACCTCCAAAGTCCTCTTCCTGCTCCTCACGAGCGGAACTTCGTCGCCCTCGTCCTCCTCATCTTCATCTTCCGCGACCTCCTCCACGTTGATAGGTCTGGTGTTCCGAGCTGGAGGCGGCCCCAGGGGCCTCTTTAGGTTCAGTGTTTGGTTCGGAAAAATCAATTTGCAGGCCACCATCGTCTCGTCCGTCACGAGCACGCGATAATCCTTCTCACTGGGGGGCAAGCCCGCCAGTGTTTCATACTGTGCCCCGAGGGTCACAGATTTCTCTGTGCTCGCGAAGATGGCTGCGTAATGAGTTTAAGTTAGAAAGGGGTGCAGGAGGAGCTAAAGTGATATTTAAACACACGGGCTAGGGTCAGGGAGCACTTACGAGGATGATTGAAGTAGTGGTGCTCGCAGTTCCGGAACCCAGTTGACATGAAGAACTGGTCCTTGAAATCATTGGGGTGGCTGGGCAGCTCGATGACTGCAGCCATGTTGGGAAAATGGGTTAAATAGTAAAACCCGTCGCCTCGCCCCCGCTGGTCCGGGCTGGCTTTGAGGCAAAAGAAATATAAAATATCCACAGGAGTGGGGACCTCCCACTCATGCTTCTGGAATAAGTACCTCAACCCTGCCAGCAGACGGTAGGAGTTGGGGGGGAGCTGAAATGGGGCCAACCCCACGAAGTTCAAGAAATCAGCAAAGTACTGATCCAGGGGAAGGAAGGCCCCTGCCTTAAAGTGTTCTCCGCTTCAGGCTGCGAACGATTCGTCGAGCGGCGCGCAGCTCCGCTCGCCATCCGAGGCAGGTCGGGCAATAATGGAGGCTTTCCCCAGCGCGATGTTGTGAGTGAGGAAGAGTTTGTTAATCTTCGTCTGATCGGTTATCTTTGAGACGATTCTCTCTACCTCAAAGAATGCGTCAGGGGCCACCTCGACCTCCTTCTCCACTGCCGGCCCGAAACGGGGGATCGGGGAGCTGGGCATCGCCGCCTTCCCTTTCTCCTGCTGGGAGGCCGAGCTTCCAACGTTCTTCTGAGGGAGATTCCTTTTTGGAGCCATCTGGTCGCCTAACGAACAAAAGAAAACACTTTAGAAAAGGCGACCCAAGCAGGAGGAAGAAGCAATTATTATTTGCATGAGCTGAGGTAAGCCCAGCTCGTGGAGAGTGGAACCACGCGGTTCAGTGAACACGCGCATATACTCCCAACAGATCCCAGATTACTCGGAATTCTTGTGTCAGGGGGTTTAGAATAGAATTTGCCTTGGGGGGAAAGTTTCAATAGGCAGAAAATTACAAAACCGCTTATGAGGCGTGTTCCCTAAGCTACCCGGTTTTGCACCCAAAATTCCCAAAACTTCTACCTAGAAATTTTCCCCAGAAAAAGTATCCTGAAACCCATACTCTAAAGTGATTTCCTACAACAAATATACCCTAACCTAAAAAGGGCTGTCGCCCTCCATATCCACAAAACCCAGAAAACCCTTGCATGCGGCTACAGTGAAATTTTTTACCTAAGCTACAGTAGCATGTTTTCAAAGTACGTAGGGTCAGGAAACTTACTGTGTATGACTGAGAGGTAGACGAGAGTGTTGCGTTGGTAGGAGCTTCGTCGGTGTAGTAGCTTCCAAAGCTTCGGAGAAATCCGTGCGCCTAAGCTTCTTGAACGATGAAAATGGCAGCAATAGAGTCAAGGGTTTCGTTCTTCTGGAATATGGAGAGGAAAGAGGAAAAGAGGTTTGAAAAATTTCGAATGAAAGGGTGGCCCGTGCGTAGGGTGGCCACCCCTTTTTTATATGCATGAAGGATCACGTGTAGAAGGCTCTTGGATGGCCCTGATGAGGGATCCGAGGCCTTCCACTCGAAATACGAAACGATGGCTGGGCATAGGCTAGGCCATTAAATGTGGTTCTCGTAAGACGTACCGTCACCTGCCACGATGTGCCACGTATCAGGCGCCTGCATAAATAGTGGAATGCAAGGAGTTGTGGGGAAGTCTAAAAGCCCCTACTATGGTCTTATATACGACGTCATATACCACGAGCAGGAGCTTGGGGGGCAGATGTATGCCCTGATTTTCCCACGGGCTGATTAGCAGGACGAGCTTCGGACTAATCATGGTTAATCCATAAACATCCCCCACGTCGGAGCTCCTGTCTTGAGGTCATACCCCCCTTAGCTCGAGGAATCCTCAAGGACTCGCCAAGACTCCCAAGACTGGAGCAAAGAATCGGAAGGCCGAAGGTCGGGTCAGATGCACAGCTCATGGTACGAGCTAGATATGGAGGCTATGACCCCTTGTAAAGTCAACACACGCAAGATAAACGTGCATATATCTGACATCACGTGTCCGATATCTCCCTGACTTCTCGGACACGTTGCAGGAACGTGCGTGTTCAGACACCCGTGGCTGGGTTGGGGTGTGCAGCCCATTATCTCCTTACCTATCGATTTGACCATACTTATGTGTCAGGTTTAGGAATTAATCATGAATGTCACAGAGTTGATATGACAAATAAGAAGGTCACTGGATGACCTCCTTACCAACTTCCAGGTGCCTTCTCCTATAAATATGGAGACCTTGGGAGTTGATAAGGGTTGGAAAAAATAGTCTCTAGAGAGATATACTTTGTAACCAAATACCCAGAATATATCAATAATATTGACTAGTGGAGTAGAATGATTTTAACCTTTGAACCACTCAAAAACGTGTCTTGAGTCACCTATTTCATTCACTAAGATCTTATATCTGTTACGGTTCTACATTCGGCACTAATCCCTTCCTCTTTTTCTCTTAATTACCTGTTGGCGAAGAACCGCGTCAACAATTTGAATTTCAATATTCATAGAACAAAATATCGCATGTTTAATTAGAAAGACTTATTCATTTGAAATATACATATTCATCTTCCCAATAAAATAATAAAAATAAATATAATAGTTATATATTTATAAATGAATTAATCCACATTTATTCTATCAACACAACTTTATCTACAATTATTAAATGACATGTTCACATTAAAAGACAAAAGTTCATAGAACCTATACATATTTTCGAAATACCCTATTATAATGCAAAAAAAAAAAAAAATCCAATAATATTTTGAAATTTATAATTTTGTACATCAAAGATAATTATTATGGATGTAAATTGTTCAACTTCCCATATTAATTTATGATATTCTCTATTTTTTTATTAATTTTTAATTGTTATTATCTAAATTGTACGCCCTGGCTTTCCCACGGGCTGTTTAGCAGGACGATCCTCGGACTAAACATGATTTAGCCCGAGGCTCCCACAGGCCAGAGGCTTTATCTTCAGGACGGGCCCTTTCTAGCTCGAGGGGATGGAGTTTCCTGCTCCCTCTTGTTGTTCCAGGAGCTGGGAACAACATCCGGCGACCACTGACGGATCAGCTCGGGTTATGGATTGTTCCGGCAGCGAGCTTCTCAGGAAGCTCTGACCCTATGGGAAGTCAACACGCAAGATAAACGTGCATAATCCTGCCATCACGTGTCCGATATCTCCCTGACTTCTCGGATACGCAGCAGGAACGTGCGTATTCAGACACCCACGGACGGGTTGGGCCGTGCGGCCCATTGTTTCCCTCCATACTGATTAGACCGCACTTGTGTGTCAGGTTTAGGAATTAATCATGAATATCACAGACTTGATATGACAAATGGAAAGGTCACGGGATGACCTCCCTACCAATTTCCAGGTGCCTTCTCCTATAAATATGGAGACCCTGGGAATTGATAGAGGTTGGAAAAAATAGTCTTGTAAGAACTATATATTTGGTAAACCAATTACCCAGAAAAGATCAATAATATTGACTAGTGGAGTAGAAGGATTTTAACCTTCGAACCACTTAAAAACGTGTTTAAGGTCACCTAGTTCTTTTCACAAAGATTTCATATCTGCGGCGGTTCTACTTTTAAGTACTAATCTCTTTCTCTTCTTCTCTTAATTACCTGTTGCCGAAGAACCGCGTCAACAGTTTGGTGCTTTCATTGAGAGCAAGTCCAATTAGTACTACCACAAACATACAACTATGGTGACCACTCGATCCAAACATGGCAACGAGACAGAACAGCATGATGGGCAGGAGGCCCGCCATGTTGCCCTCCCCGAGGAGCAAGTTCCTGAAGTCCAGCAAAGGCCAGGAAAGCAGCCGGCGGGCCAAGACGACACTGGTAGTTCGGCGCCCCGGCCGCCTAATCCGAATCCATGTTATTATACTGCGGTGGAGATGGAGAATGCTCAGCTGAGGAGCCAGCTAGCAGCAGCTGGTCAGCAAATCCAGGATATTCTGAGTCGACTACCCCCTCTCACAACCAACGGTAACGTTGGAGAGAGGCAAGGCGAGGCTCCTAAGTCTCGCCGGAGTAATCGATCCAGGCATAGCCGTTCGGGTAGACTCCCTGCAGCCAACTCCATCCCTTCATCACGCCATCAAGAGGCGAACTTCAGGGAAATGCCTCAGACCGAACCGCAGCAGTACAGCCGTTCGGTTAGGACATCAACCCCTAGCTCTCAGCCTTCCTCGAGGACGCCCAGAAGAGATAGGGGAAATTCCCAAAGGAGGGCCGAGGAGATCCGGAGACGTCAGCCCGTCCCCGAAGAACGTCCAGTTCCTCGTCCAGATCGCCCAGCGTGAAACCATCAAGCTGGCAGGGCCGAGAGGCCCCCACCAAATTTAGTCCGTCCAGACGGCACTAGGATCGCCTCTCCGGTCAGGCATCCTCCTTCTCCCATCAGATATCCGTCTCCTCAGACCGTCCGAGACATCCCGACCTACGGAAATAGTAGGAGAGACCCGCCATCGGCCGGGCCTTCCCGCCGCAGCAGGGCGCCGGGAGGAGGAGCAGGTCGGAGACGCCAAAGACGCACATCGAGCCTGTCCAGTAGGAGTCACTAGACCGGTAGTGCACGGAGTGATCTTTCGGGAGGGGACCTGCGAGAGCGACTAAGTTCAGCACAAAGTCACCATAATTCCCATGGAGGCGACCTTCGAGATCGCCTCAACTCTCACAGAGAGGGTCCAGTTAGGGATGGTAGCCAGGCCCGCTCAGTTGGGGTCCGATCCGAAGTACGTAATGGCGGGAATGCCCCAAATGACCTATCTCCAGATAGGAGGGGCAATAACCCGCCTAATATGTACAACGGGTCCGGAGCTGTTGAACAGCCCCGGAATAACCCAGGATCTCAGGACAAAACCCTAGAGCGCTTAACTCAAATGGAGGAGCTGATGAAGAAGCTCCTGTCGGAGAAAGAAAAAGACGAATATGATTCAGGGGATGAGATGGAGCTCTTCGCCCCCAACATAGCAGCAACGGCATACCCTTCTGGCTTTCGTATGCCTCACTTGTCAAAGTTCAACGGGGATGGAGACCCATCTGACCACTTAGGGATGTTCAACACCCTAATGATGGCTCATAACATCGGGCCAGAGCTTCGTTGCTTGATCTTTCCTTCCACCCTAACTGGACCTGCCAGGCAATGGTTCAAACAAAGTAAAAGGCAGTCAATCAGCTCCTGGAAGACCTTTTCGGCTGACTTCAAGAGGGCATTCCGCGCCTCTCAGGCCGCCAGGGTCCAGGCCGACTCCCTAGCTAACGTGAGACAGCAACCTGGAGAAACGCTAAAAGCCTACTTGAGCAGATTTGCAAATGTCGCTGCTCGAGCCAGAGACGCCGACGACAGCTCCAAACTCATGGCTATGAGGACCGGGATCCTAGTAGGCGGAGATCTGTGGAAGGATATTCAAAGGAGGGGGGTCAGCTCAGTTAGTGAATTCCTTAACAGAGCCCAAGAATGGATAAACTTGGAGGAAGCTGAAGCTTCAGCCGCGGGGACCAGCCAGGCCCTCGAGAAGCCCGCTGGGGCGGGAACAGAGATCGTAGTAGCGACTCCCAATGTCACGCAGAGCAACCAGCCCGGTGGCGGCAAAAGAAAAGGGAATGGTGAAAACGTCCAGCACGGTCAAAAGAAGAATAAATCCGTGGATAAATTCAAGCCCGTGTTCACAACATATACCGAGCTCACCCAAACCAGAGAGAATATTTTCCTGGCCAACGCTACGCGAGTCCCCTGGAAAAGACCGGAGCCAATAAAGCACCCTAAGGGAAAGAGAGACGCTTCCAAATTCTGCCATTTTCATAACGACGTCGGGCACAATACCGACGACTGCAGGCACCTCGAAGATGAAATCGAGACTCTCATCCGAGCAGGTCCGTTGGCGCAATACTCGCGGAACAGGGTCCCAACAGGTCGACCCGCTCCGGAGATCCCAGCCAGTCAACTGGGACCTCGAGTAGATCAGGACGTCCCTCCCCCCGTGGTCGAGGGAGAGATTTCCACCATCTCTGGAGGGCCACACATGGCTGGCACGAGCAGAGGCGCCCAGAAGAGGTACATAAATGAGTTGAAGGCCCACAATGGAGGGGAGTTCGTCCCGGAACAGCGTCAATCAAAACAACAAAGATTAGAGAAACAACCAGTCACTTTCACGGAGGAGGACGCGGGCCATGTCCAATTCCCTCATAACGATCCCTTGGTCGTAGCAGTCCAGCTCGCCAACCGGAGAGTAAGGAGGGTGTTAGTGGACAATGGGAGCTCGGTGAATCTCCTATTCTGTTCAACCTTAGAAAAAATGGGTCTGACCGTCTCCGAGCTAAAGGCAACCTCGATGATGCTATATGGTTTTTCAGGCGAAGGGTCAGCAGCGATAGGAACGATCGAGCTGGTGATCACCCTAGGCGACGAGTCCCGAACAGTGTCCAAACTGCTCGAATTCGTAGTCATTGACTGCTCCGCTGCCTACAATGCAATTTTGGGCCGACCAACGCTCGTTGCTTTCGAAGCTATCACATCCGTCCGGCACCTCGCCATGAAGTTCCCTACTTCGACAGGGGTCTGCACTATCAAGGGCGATCAGCTCGCTGCCAGGGAATGCTACAGCATTTCCATGAAGGGAAAATCTAAACCCGGGCAGGTGGCGATGGCCATTCAGGATGAAGAGGAATCGCAGGGACCCAAGGCGGCCCCTGAGATTGAAAAACCTCGGGTTTCCGAAGACGAAAAGCTCGCCTTAAGCGAGGACATTGACCCTCGAGTAGGCGAGGACAGGTCCGAGCTCCAAGCTATTGAAGATCTCGAGGAGGTAGGCATCGATGAACAAAATCCTTCACGGACGGTGAAGCTCGGAAAGAACCTCTGCGATAGAAGAAAGGCGGATCTGACTGCGTTTCTGAAAAAGAACCTAGACGTATTCGCATGGTCGCACGAGGACATGATAGGGATCAGTCCGAGCGTAATCATGCACACGTTCCACCTAGACAAAAGCGTCCCTGCAAAGTCTCAAAAGCAGAGGCGTTTAGGGACAACCCGAGCCGAGGCCCTTGAAGAAGAAGTGGCCCGGCTCAAAAAATGTGGCTTTATCCGCGAAGCCAGATTTCCCATTTGGGTTGCCAATCCCGTGTTAGTTCCAAAGCCCAATGGCAAGTGGCGGACCTGTATCGATTTTTCCGACCTGAATAAAGCCTGCCCCAAGGATTGCTTTCCGTTGCCGAGGATCGATCAACTGGTGGATGCCACGGCGGGGCACGAGCTCATGTCCTTCATGGACGCGTACTCGGGCTACAATTAGATCGCGATGAATCCAGCAGACCAGGATCATACCAGCTTTATGACCCCGACTAATGTCTATTGTTATAAGGTCATGCCGTTCGGTCTTAAGAATGCCGGGGCAACCTACCAAAGGCTGGTAAATAGAATGTTCGCGGATCAGATCAGGAAAAACATGGAAGTGTACGTCGATGATATGCTTGTCAAGTCCAAGACTGCCACCAACCACGTCGCCGACCTGGAAGAATGTTTTAACATACTGCGAGAATATGGCACGAGGCTCAATCCTCAGAAATGCACTTTCGGTGTCGCATCGGGGAAGTTCTTGGGTTTCATAGTCAATACCCGAGGAATCGAGGCAAATCCGGACAAGATCAGGTCATTGCTCGAGCTTCCATCCCCCAGGTCGCGGAAAGATGTCCAAGGCCTCACAGGAAGGGTGGCCGCACTGAACCGGTTCATTTCCAAATCAACCGACAAGTGCCTGCCTTTCTACAACCTGCTCCGCGGAAACAAGAAGTTCGAATGGACAGTAGAATGCGAGGGCGCATTCCTCGACCTAAAAACGCACCTAGCTGAGCCACCTGTGCTATCAAAGCCCAGGGTAGGAGAACCTCTTTTCCTCTACATGGCCGTGACTGAGGACGTAGCTAGTGCAGTTCTGGTGCGAGAAGAGGACCAGGCTCAGAAATTGGTTTATTACATCAGCAAGAGACTCCTCGGAGCTGAGTCAAGGTACCCGTTGATGGAAAAGCTGGCGTTCTGCCTAATCACGGCCTCGCGAAAACTCAGGCCATACTTCCAGTCCCACTCTGTACACGTCATGACCGATCAGCCTCTAAGGCAGGTTTTGCAAAAGCCTGAAGCCTCGGGACGCTTGCTAAAGTGGGCGGTCGAACTCAGTCAGTTCGAGATTTTCTATACTCCCCGAACTACCATAAAAATTCAAGCCTTGGCCGACTTCGTGGCAGAATGCGCGGGATTCCGTGAGATCCCATCGGAAGATTCACAGCAGCTCACCTCCTCAGGTTCATCGTGGAGGATCTTCGTTGATGGCTCATCTAACGAGAACGGCTCCGGGGCCGGAATCATTCTGATATCGCCAGAAGGACATAGATTCCATTCGGCGCTGAGGTTCGGGTTCAAGGCGTCCAACAACGAGGCAGAGTACGAGGCCTTGTTAGCCGGACTTAGGATAGCTAGCGAGCTAAAGGCAAACTCTGTCCAATGCTTCAGCGACTCCCAGCTCGTGGTGAATCAGGTCTTAGGCGAGTATCAGGCGCGGGGTCCCAAGATGGCCTCTTATTTGGCTAAGGTAAAATCCGAAGTGTCTACGTTTGGGCAAGGGTCGATCGAACAGATATCTCGGGAGCAGAACGCCAATGCAGATGCTCTCGCCAAGCTTGCCACCTCGGGGGAGGCAGAAACCCTGGGGTTGGTGCCAATTGAGTTCTTGGACAAACCAAGCATAGACGGAGATCGAGCAGATATTGAGATGATTGACATCAGGCCGACCTGGATGACTCCCATTGTTGAGTACCTCGTCGAGGGCAAGTTACCCGAAGGGCGCAACGACGTACGGCGAGTCCTTTATCAAGCTCCGAGATATACGCTAGTCGAGGGGATGTTGTACCGACGTGGGCATTCATTACCTCTCCTTCGGTGTGTTCTTCCAAGTGAAGTGAAGGCCATCCTGCAGGAAGTTCATGACGGATTCTGCGGAGATCACACTGGGGGGCAAAGCCTGGCCTTGAAGATCCTTCGGCAGGGTTTTTACTGGCCGACTCTGTCCAAAGACTCGATCTCATATGTAAAAAAGTGCGACAAATGTCAGCGGTTCGCCGCGGTTGCACGAGCACCCCCGACCGAGCTAAAAATGATATCGTCTCCCTGGCCCTTCGCCATTTGGGGCATAGATCTAATAGGCGCCCTGCCCACCGGAAAGGGTGGGGTCCGTTACGCCGTGGTAGCCATTGACTACTTCACAAAGTGGGCCGAAGCAGAGCCGTTGGCGACAATAACATCGAAAAAGGTGCTAGACTTCGTGGTTAAAAGCATCGTTTGTCGATTCGGCCTACCCAAAAAGATCGTTTCCGACAATGGCACTCAATTTGACAGCGACCTGTTCACTGAATTTTGCGAAAAGAATGGAATTGTGAAAAGTTTCTCATCCGTGGCCTATCCCCAGGCGAACGGCCAGGTCGAAGCTGTCAATAAAACTCTGAAGGCAAGCCTCAAGAAGAGGTTAGATGAGGCAAAGGGGATCTGGCCAGAACTGCTCCCCCAAGTTCTGTGGGCCTATAGGACCTCACATCGGACTCCCACGGGTCACACTCCTTTCTCCCTAACCTTTGGAAGTGAAGCGGTCCTCCCCGTGGAGGTGAAGGTCCTGTCGCACAGGGTCCGGTCCTACGAACAAGACAAGAACCACGAGCTCCTATGCCACTCCTTAGACTTGATGGATGAGAGGCGAGAGGATTCACAACTCCAGCTCGCCCATTATCAACAGAAAATCACTCGCTACTTCAAAACTAAGGTCAAAAGACGTGCCTTTAGCGTCGGCGATTTGGCCTTGAGGAGAGTTTTCCTGGCCGGGAAAGATCCCAAAGATGGGGTTTTGGGACCAAGCTGGGAAGGACCATACCAGGTCATCGAAGTCATCAAAGAAGGGACGTATAAATTAGCTCGACTTGGTGGAGGGGCGGTCCCGCGGACTTGGAATGCAATCCACCTAAAGAAACATTATCAATAAACATTTGTAAGACCTAGAAGGTCACCTTCCATGTATAAATAAAAATCAAATGTTTCTCGTTATTTGCAAGGGTAATTTTAAAGTAACAACGAAAGGCCCTTTCCCAGTTACTTGGGGGGCATATGGTACCTGGATATATCCAGGTCTCCTTAACGACTTAGGTGTTAATTTTTATCTGCGGATAAGAGTCATCACAAACTAAGTCCTATCCTGGTCTTAACCGGGTCATCAAACTTAGAAGTTAACAAAAATTTGTTGACCGTGGTTCTTCTTTAAAGAGCCCGGGATACGGATAAAAGTTAACGCGATCTAAGTTTTTTTCGACATAAGTTCCTGGTCTTAACCGGGTCATAAAACTTAGAAGTTAACAAAAATTTGTTGACCGTGGTTCTTCTTTAAAGAGCCCGGGATACGGATAAAAGTTAACGCGATCTAAGTTTTTTCAAAATAAGTTCCTGGTCTTAACCAGGTCATAAAACTTAGAAGTTAGCTAAAATTTGTTGACCGTGGTTCTTCTTTAAAGAGCCCGGGATACGGATAAAAGTTAACGCGATCTAAGTTTTTTCAAAATAAGTTCCTGGTCTTAACCAGGTCATAAAACTTAGAAGTTAGCTAAAATTTGTTGACCGTGGTTCTTCTTTAAAGAGCCCGGGATACGGATAAAAGTTAACGCGATCTAAGTTTTTTCAAAATAAGTTCCTGGTCTTAACCAGGTCGGAAAACTTAGAAGTTAGCTAAAATTTGTTGAACGCGGATCTTCTTTAGAGAGCCCGGGACACAAATAATGTTAACTTGAACTAAGTCATAAAAATAAAAAGATAAATTGTGACCAAATGCATACAAGTATATATATAAAACTGGATGAGCAAGATGTCTCGAGGCGGAAACGCCCCACACAAAAAGAGAATTACAATAAAAAAAAAAAATGCTCAAAGTGCGTAAACGAGGAGCATCCTAAGCCCCATCAGCTGGCCCTTTGGAGGTCGCGGTCTCGCCCTGTTCCGCCGCGGCAGAAGCCTCTCCAGTCTCCGAAGGAGGAGCCTCCTTATTCAGGCGGGCTTGAAGCCGCGGCAACAGGAATGCCCAGAGGTCCGGCGGCATGAAGGAGAAGTCCGCGTTCGGATTATGGGACCAGCAGTGATAGAATAGGTCCTGTAAGGACTGCTCCGACACGACCCGCTCGTCTTTCAGGGCGGCCTGGGAGGTCTGGACTTCGGCCTTCGCCACCTCAAGGTCTGCCCGCGATGCGGCCAGGGAGTTTTTAAGCTCTAGGTTCTCGGAGCGAAGCTTCTCTAGCTCGGATGCGGCCAGGGAGCGTTTAAGCTCTTGGTTCTCCGAGCGGACCTTCTCTAGCTCGGCTTTGGAGGCCGCCAGGGCGTCTCTCGCCTCCTGAGACTCCTGGAGGGCAGTCTGGCGATCTGCTTCCAAACCCTCGAGCTGGGCCTTGGTCCTAACGATGCCTTTATAGGCGGCAGCCATGCCCTGCAAGAAAAGAATGATAAATTAGCAAACTGGAAGGAGAAAGGCGGCGTGTGAGTGTCAAAGCCTTAGAAGAAGGGGGCACTTTACCGTTAAAGTCATGTCCATAGCAGATTCTATAACTCGGACCGGGCTCGTTGTTTCGATGGCCCGGAGCTCCTTCTCCCTGATATTGTAATAGTGGCTGACGGCGTAGCTGGCCGACTCGTACACCGTACCCCGGAATGCTTCGGGCATCTTCTCCAGAGCCCGGGGGTCGACCGGGATACGCACGTCCGGGGCTGCCGCGGCCAGATTCCCGACCTCTATTACCCCGTCCTGGGCGGCCAGTGGAGATCGTTGGGGTGGCAGATGCATGAGTCCTGTCCTGGCGACAGGGAGGTTCGCCCCCGTGACCTGGGATGGCGGGTCTCTCTCCTTCTCCGTAGCTGGGGATTTGGTGGAGACCCCGGTCGAGCTCTTGGACTCGCGAAGCCTCTTTAACCTCGGCCCCGCTGGGGGATTCCCACCGAACACAACGCCCCGCAGACTATTCCCGGGCTGAGACATCTCTTCTGCCAAAGAGCAAAAAACACGGTTATTAGCAATCATACAGAAATAAAGGCAATAAGAAAGCAAATACTAAGGTAGCCCTACCCCCCGAGCTGGAAGAGCCTAGGACGATTATCTCACGAACTGGCGAAGGTTCTAGGTCCGGTTCTGAATCGGGGTTGGACTCTTCTACGTACTGCCTAATCCCCGGAGCGTAGACGCCCCTCTGGAGCGCAGGCCACGTGCGTAAATTGGTCCCGTACTCCTAAAAAATGGCCGACCTAAAGGCTAGGATATTATCTACTACTACGGTACCCTTGGGCCGACTCTCTTGGTTGTCCAGCACGAGCTGGTCAACGCAGTGGAGCAGAAGCGTGTCCAGGTTCGGATTCCTTGGGTGACGATGGACGAGCTGCCTAGGGTTGAACCTAACCAGCCGGGGGTCTGCAGTGGCCCTATCTACGTTCTTAAATAAGTAAGAGTTACCTTGACCGGAAGGACCCGCGACTGCTCCGGATTGGGCCCTCTCCTCGCTCATCCCCTGGGCGACCTCCAAGCTCCTCTTCCTGTTCCTCACCAGAGGAACTTCCTCACCTTCTTCCTCGCCTTCATCATCTGCGACCTCCTCCGCGACGATCGGCCTGTTGTCGCGGGCTGGGGGAGGACCCCGGGGCCTTTTCAAATTCAAAGTCTGATTTGGGAAAATCAGCTTGCAGAATACCATCGCCTCGTCCGTCACGAGCACGCGGTAGTCTTTCTCACTGGGGGGCAGGTTCGCCAGTGTATCGTATTGACCCCCGAGGGTCACGGACTTTTCGGTCCTCGAGTAGATGGCTGCAAGGTTGGTTGAAATCAGAATTGGAATAAGGGACGAGCTAAAATAAGATAACCGTTAAAAGGCGAGCTAAATGGAGGATTACTTACGAGGGCGGTTGAAATAATGATGATCGCAGTTTCGGAACCCAGTAGACATAAAAAACTGGTCTTTGAAGTCATTTGGATGGCTCGGCAGCTCAATCACTGCTGCTGTGTTAGGGAAGCGGGTTAAGTAATAGAACCCGTCGCCTCGCCCCCGCTGGTCCGGGCTGGCTTTGAGGCAGAAGAAATATAGGATATCAGCAGGAGTGGGGACCTCCCACTCATGCTTTTGGAACAAATACCTCAGTCCCGCCAGCAGACGGTAGGAATTGGGGGGGAGCTGAAATGGGGCCAACCCCACATAGTTCAGAAAATCAGCAAAATACTAATCCAGGGGGAGGAAGGCCCCTGCCTTGAAGTGTTCCCCGCTCCAGGCCGCGAACGACTCGTCGAGCGGCGTGCAGCTCCTCTCCCCATCCGCAGCAGGTCGGGCGATCACGGAGGTCTTCCCCAGAGGAATGTTGTGGTTAAGGAATATTTTGGTGATCTTTGCCTGGCTGGTTATCTTCGAGACGATCCTCTCCGCCTCGAAAAACGCGTTAGGAGCCACCTCGGCCTGCTTCTCCACCGCCGGCCCAAAGTGAGGAATTGGCGAGCTGGTCACCACCGCCTTTCCTTTATCCTTATGGGAGGCCGAACTTCCCACATTCTTCTGTGGCAGATTTCTCTTTGGAGCCATCTGGTCGCCTATCGAACAAAAGAAAACACTTTAGAAAAGGCGACCCAAGCAGGAGAGTGAAGCAAGTATTAAGTACACGAGCTGGGGTAAGCCCAGCCCGTGGAGAGTGGTGCCACGCGTTCCAAGGAACACGCGCCTATGCCCTCAACAGATCCCAGATTACTCGGAATTCGTGTGTCAGATGGCTCAGAGTAAAAAAAATTTCCTTGGGGGGAAAGTTTCAACAGGCAAGGCGTGGCAAAACCGCTTTTAAGGCGTATTCCCTAAGCTACCCGGTTTTTGCACCCAAAGTTCCTAAGGATCCTACCCAGAAATTGTTCCTAAGAGAGAATCATGGAACCCATGTTCTAAGGCGATGTCCCATGGCAAGTGTGCCCTAATCTAAGAAGGGCCATCACCCTCCATATCCGCGCGACCCAGAAAACCTCTGCATGTGGCTACAGTAAATTTTTTTACCTAGGCTACAGTGGCATGCTTTCAAAAATAAACAGGGACAGAAGACTTACAGTATAGGGTTGAATGGTGAGCGAGGTTGCTGCGCTGGTAGGAGCTTCGTTGGCACTGTAGTCTCCAAGGCCTTGAAGGAACTCGCACGCTTAAGCTTCGTGAACGGAGAAGATGAGAGCAATGGAAATGAGGGTTTTGTTCTTCGGAAGGTCAGAGAGAAAAGAAGGAAATTTGAGAGGTTCTGAATGGTAAGGTGGCCCGTGCGTGGGATGACCACCCCCTTTTTATACAAGGGAGGATCACGTGTAAAAGGCTCCTGGGAGACCCTCCACTCGAAATGTGAAACGACGGCTGGACAGTAGGCTAGGCCATTTAATGCGGTTCTCGTAGAGTGTACCGTCGGCACCCACGGCGTTCCACGTATCAGACGCATGCGAAAAGCATGGAATGCGAAGGGTTGTGGGAGAAGTCTAAAAGCTCCTACTGTGGTCTCCCATATCTGACGTCATGGACCACGAGCAGGAGCTTGGGGGGCAGATGTACGCCCTGGCTTTCCCACGGGCTATTTAGCAGGACGATCCTCGGACTAAACATGATTTAGCCCGAGGCTCCCACAGGCCAGAGGCTTTATCTTCAGGACGGGCCCTTTCTAGCTCGAGGGGATGGAGTTTCCTGCTCCCTCTTGTTGTTCCAGGAGCTGGGAACAACATCCGGCGACCACTGACGGATCAGCTCGGGTTATGGATTGTTCCGGCAGCGAGCTTCTCAAGAAGCTCTGACCCTATGGGAAGTCAACACGCAAGATAAACGTGCATAATCCTGCCATCACGTGTCCGATATCTCCCTGACTTCTCGGACACGCAGCAGGAACGTGCGTATTCAGACACCCACGGACGGGTTGGGCCGTGCGGCCCATTGTTTCCCTCCATACTGATTAGACCGCACTTGTGTGTCAGGTTTAGGAATTAATCATGAATATCACAGACTTGATATGACAAATGGAAAGGTCACGGGATGACCTCCCTACCAATTTCCAGGTGCCTTCTCCTATAAATATGGAGACCCTGGGAATTGATAGAGGTTGGAAAAAATAGTCTTGTAAGAACTATATATTTGGTAAACCAATTACCCAGAAAAGATCAATAATATTGACTAGTGGAGTAGAAGGATTTTAACCTTCGAACCACTTAAAAACGTGTTTAAGGTCACCTAGTTCTTTTCACAAAGATTTCATATCTACGGCGGTTCTACTTTTAAGTACTAATCTCTTTCTCTTCTTCTCTTAATTACCTGTTGCCGAAGAACCGCGTCAACATAAATCCTATTAATTTTTATCATGTTTAAATATAATATAATACTTTCAAATTTTCAACCACCCCACTAATGATATTAAATGCACATCTTCATATTCAAATACTCTAACCAATTATCTATAACCTAGCATTACAAAAAAAAAATATTAATATTGCACAATTGTAGTTCTCTAAACCCTAATTTCAAAAATTGTAATGAAAATTTTGAAAATTATAAGAATTATATTATTACACATTAATTAGGGTTTACACTAATTACTATTTTGAACAATTAATTATTGAATATATGTTAAATATTAAATGAACATCTTCATATTCAAAGACTCTAACCAACTATCTATATCCTACCATTAAATAAAAAAACAATAATATTGCACAATTGTGGTTCTCTAAACCCTAATTTTGAAATTTGGAATGAAAATTTTGAAAATTATATTATTATACATTAATTAGGGTTTACAGTAATTACTATTTTGAACAATTAATTATTGAATATATGTTAAATATTAAATGCACATCTTCATATTCAAAGACTCTAACCAACTATCTATATCCTAGCATTAAATAAAAAAATTAATATTGCACAATTGTGGTTATCTAAACACTAATTTCGAAAATTATAATGAAAATTTCGAAATATTATTGGATTTATACATATTTTCAAATTTTCAAAATTATATTAAATGCTATTATAATTTCAAAATTTGTAAGTATCAACTTTTCAACCACCCCACTAATTATATTTATTAATGCTATTATAATTTCGAAATTTATAAGCATAAACTTTTCAACCACCCCACTACTTGTATTAAAAGTTATTATAATTTCTAAAAATTTAAGTGTAGTTCTATTGGTTAAACATTCTGGTGATTCTTAATTACAAAGCAAAGGTTCATAGAACCTACACATATTTTCGAAATTACCTATTATTATGCCAAACAATTATATATAATTATTAAAATTACAACTTTTCAACTTCCCATCAAAACACAATGGTTTAAAAAATGATTTAGTATTTTTAAAAAAAATTATAATAATTATATTATTATACATTAATTAGGGTTTACACTAATTACTATTTTGAACAATTAATTATTGAATATATGTTAAATATTAAATGCACTTCTTCATATTCAAAGATTCTAACCAACTATCTATATCCTAGCATTAAATAAAAAAAATTAATATTGCACAAATGTGGTTATCTAAACCCTCATTTCGAAAATTATAATGAAAATTTCAAAAATTATAATGAAAATTTCGAAATATTATTGGATTTATACATATTTTAAAAATTGCAAAATTATATTAAATGTTATTATAATTTCGAAATTTGTAAGTATCAACTTTTCAACCACCCCACTAATTATATTAATTAATGCTATTATAATTTCAAAATTTATAAGCATTGACATTTCAATCACCCCACTAATTATATTAATTGATGTAATTTTAATAATATAATCAGTTTAAATATAAAAAATATTGAATAGTGCTACACACCATTCGAAAAAAAATAAGAAGGAATAGGCTGGAGAAATGACTAGTTACGAAAATGGTTTGGAAGCTGAACAAGAAGATACAAAATCTTTATCTTCTAAACATGAAGTAGACCCTGTTGGGGGAACACGTTTGGAAGAGACAAATAGTGAAGATGTACCAGAAGACAATGTTGAATGTGGCATTAACGAAGAATGGACCAAACCTGATATTGCGCAATGGAGGAGCTTGCTTCAATTTTTGGATATTGACAAAGAACCAGAACATATACAGTTTACGGACTTCGAAGGGAAGGAGTTTGTAAGTATTGAACAAGCAGAATCTTTTTATTTTTTGTATGCGAAAATGATGGGGTTTAGTATTAGAAAAAAATGAAGAGGGAGGAAAAAAAAGGCATTTTACACATTAGAAGTTGGGTGTGTTCAAACGAAGGTTTTAGAGAACAAAAATATTGTAATCTTGATAATAGGTGTAAAGAAGCTCGTGCTCTAACAAGAACGGGTTGTAATGCAGAGTTTAGAATAAATTTAAATAGGGAAACTAACCGTTGGATTACTAAGTTTTTTAATAACCACCACAACCATAAGTTTACCTTCTTTCGTGAAAAACCATTTCTTAGATCTCATAGAATATTTAGGGACGAGATGAGGGAACAAGTTATGTCAATGAAGAGAGCTGGAATTAAGACATCCCAAATTTGGAATTACATGGTAGAAGTTCATGATGGTTGGGAAAATGTGGGATGTATCAAAGATGACTTGTACAAGGGAATCTGTAAAAAATATTCAACTTGGGATGATTGTGACACGTCCACAACAATGGGTTATCTCGAAGCAAAAAAAGGGCCGGACAACATGTTTTTCTACAAGTATGATGTAGATAAAGAAAATAGATTGACAAATTTATTCTGGTCTGATGGGACTTCCCAGGTTGATTACCAATTATTTGGTGATTGTTTGGCTTTTGATTCTACTTACAAAACCAATAGGTATTTTTTTTTTTTTTTTTACCTTATATCGATTTCTTAGTAAAATTTCAAATATCATATTAATTTTTTGTTCAACAGGTACGGAAAGCCATTAGTAATACTACTTGGGTCTAATAATCATGACAAAACGTGTGTTTGGAGCTGCACTTCTTGATAATGAGACTTCGACCACATGTGATTGGGTATTGGAAACATTTTTAAAGTGCATGGGTGGTAAGATGCCGTCAGCAGTTTTGACGGAAGGTTGCAAAGTAATGAACAAAGCACTGGATAATATTATGCCTGGTGTTCCACATCGTATTTACTCGTGGCACATAATAAAAAATATAATGCACCATGTACACAATATAGCATTCCATCCAGAATTGAAAAAATTTATTTTCAGGTAATACATTAAATTGTGTTTTATCTTATTCTCTCAATTATAATATGAAAACATTTATATTTTTCTTTTTTACAAAAATATAGGTATTACAAGGAGGAAGAATGAGAGGATAATTGGAAAGTGACTGTAAATAAATATAGATTGACAGGAAATGCATGGGTGGAAGCAAAATATGGCACAAGAAAGCAGTGGGCAGATACTTTTCTTCGTGGTATTTATTTTGGTGGAGCTACTGCTACCGGTAGACGCGAATCTATGAATGCATTTGATAACTCTACAAAATAGAGTTATTTTACCATATTTTATTTGCTAATTGTTGCTTAGTTCTTGAGTTTTTAATTAACTTATTAAGTTTTTATGTAATTTTTAATTTATTAGTCTTATTGTAGTTTTCTAGATTTTTATATGTTTTTATAGATATTTTATTATAATATGTTTTAATTTAATTATTTGAAATTTGTGTTGTTAGATTATATGTTAAAAAATGTGACTTTTTTTTTTTATCTTAATTGCCAAAGTAAATTAAATTTCAAT
This sequence comes from Humulus lupulus, assembly GCF_963169125.1. Classification (NCBI taxonomy): domain Eukaryota; kingdom Viridiplantae; phylum Streptophyta; class Magnoliopsida; order Rosales; family Cannabaceae; genus Humulus; species Humulus lupulus. Next base: position 79,686,268 of record NC_084801.1, read on the forward strand.
TAGTATTTTCATGGATTTAATATGAGTTATTTTATAATTGAAAATATTTGATTCTAATTTAATATTTACTTATATTGTAGGGTGTACTTTGCAATTTTTTTATGCTTGAAAAAGAAGAGAAAAGGAAATAAAAGTGGCATTTTTGTGGAAAAAGCAAATAAATTTTGGCATTTTTGAAATGGCCCAGCCAAGCCCCAGTCGAAGGCCCACCAGCAGCTTCAGCCCTGGCCCAAGTCCTCCCATGCCACCAAATGTCTCTTCAACCCGAGCACCTCACCAGCTCCTCCCTTCAGCAGGCTCCTGCCCACACTTGAACCTCCCAGCACACCCAGCCGAACCTCCCAGCAGCATACCCCAGCATGCCACCCAACGCCCAGCATTAGCCAAGCCCACCACTTCGGCCCACATTCATTTCCTCAGTTGCCAGCCATTCGGCCTAGTAACCAAGCCCAGCCGAAACCACCTGCCTTCTTCCTCTACCCAATTGCACGGCACAACCGCCTGTTCCAGCCACCTATAATCATCTTGAGCCCACAATGTCCCCTATGTCCAAAATGCCAACTGTTGACCCAGATTTTGGCCAATTGACACAGAGTCCAAATACGCTTGACGTGGAAGAATACGTTGAAAAGAATGTGATGACGAAAATAATAAGAACACAAGATTTTATAGTGGTTCGGCCCCAGGATCTGGTAATAACCTACGTCCACTTAGATTGTTATTGATATAAGATCCAAAGGAGTGATCAAAGAACTAGGGTTCAATGAGTTTCACCAACCTCTGAAGAACAATACAATATAACTAGTTTGATAACTCTAATCTCAAGTGATCTGAAAGTCAGAAAAGAAAAAAAGGATCCTCTTCCTTGAGCCCTCTTCTTCTATTTATAAGCTCAAGGAAGATTTACATTGATTTGTTACAGATATTCTTTCCTAAATAATCGGATACTCAGGAAATCATGGGAGATAATTTCGGATTCCATCATAACTGCCTAAGATTTCCTCCGCGTATAATGTGCGTACGACCAGGCTGGTCGTATAAAGAAACTGATCGCATGATGTTGAATGTCTTCCTGGTCGATAGTCGAACACAGATTCTGCCAGGTGTCAGCCACGTGTAATTAATACCTGCCATGTCATTCACTTCTGATTTTTGGGATAACATTTGCCCCCCAAGTTTGTTTAGTGCGACCAGCAATAAAGAAACTTAAGGGAACAACCGTTCACATCCCCATGATGTCTGTCAGAATCCCCGTGCATTTTTGAAAACCGTGATATAATTATGTTTAATCAAGTCTTTTTGGTTTCCAAAAGGGCAATTTGACGACTTATACACTTTCCCACATTTTGAAAGTGGGAAGTGATGATTACTGCCTTTTGGCTATCCCTTCAATCCCTATAAGTAGGCTTTTTGTCTCCTTTAAGAAAATTTTTATTCACCATCTTTGCCAATACTTTCAAGAACTTGCACCAGAGTTCAAAGCTTCGAAAACTAGTTTTTCGTCTAGCCGAAGGTCTTTCGGTCCAAGTTTCCATCTTCTTCCGAATCTCCATCTTCGCCCAGGTAAGAACTTCGTTCTTTAAGCTTTCTATTACGCCATGCATGCCGTTTCTATGCTCTATGACTTCTGCGTTCTTGAATAGGGTTTTAAGGGTTTTTTGGTATAAACCACCTAGTGCTTGGTAAAAATGCGTTTTTATGCTTCGTATAGGTTAAGACTATAGGTTGATACTTAGGATCTCTAGTTTGGGACGTTAGGTTGACGAAAGATTCAACCATTAAGCCAGGTGAAAAAATCGAAATTTTTTCCCGCCCCTCAGGAGTCGAAAAAAGTTCTCTTTTCAGAAAATAGTTTACTTTCCTTTTTGTTTTTATCCGTCTTTCAAACTACCCATGTTGAACTTAGCGTAAGATTAGGATGCTGCTGGTTATTTAGGTACGAGCAACGTTATCCCAATCTTCCACACTACTTTGCGGATTGTGTCTTATCTCCTCCATTGTCTGTTTGCAGTTCATATGCAAGACCCTTGGGGGGGAGAAAGACCTATTGAAGACAAACTCTAGGCCCAACTACTCGAAGGCGAAGAGAATCCATCTACACTGATTCCAGAAATCCCCCTTTCACGTCCTAACCCAAATCCTCCACCAGTTTCCAATCAGAAAATGGCCAGAACAAAAACCAAAGCTAGAAAAAGACGCAACCTTAACTCTCCAAGTCAGCCTTCTGCTGATTCCCCCTCGACCAATGGTCGAGGTGAATTTGCCCCTCAAACCGAAGTTCAGAGGCGTGCCCGTCCTCGGCATGCCGACCAGCCGGCTGTTGAGTGGCACATCGTCTCCACAAGTTCGGTGACGATTCGTATGATCGCCAACTATTTAAACAAATACAATCTGACAGGGGTGACCTTGGTCAGACCTTCCATCGACCAGCGAGCCAACCTGCCAGGAGGGGCTTATAGCGCCTGGTTGAGGTACCATATCGAGGCGGGTGCCACCCTGCCTCTTCATTCATTCTTTCAAGGGGTGGCAAACTACTTTGTGGTGGCCCCCTTTCAAATTACCCTGAATGGGTATAGGATGCTGGCCGCGCTCTATATCCTCTACAAGCTCAAGAAATGGCCAGCTCCTTCTCCTCATGAGGTCAATTTTTTGTTCGACCTCAAGTCCAACCCCAACGAGGATGGTACAGATTTTTTTCATTTCTGCCACCAGGAGACCGGACGCACCTTTCTGTCCGACACCACTCACATCTCCAACGTGGGGAAGTACCATCAAGAGTACTTCCTTACACCCGAAATTGTCGCGGATAATCTGGCCTTCACTCCAGGAGGTAAAGAAAATAATAATCCTTGAACCAGTAGATTTTGTACTTTAATCCTTTCGTCATAATACTTCGCTGTTCCATTGTATTCCAGGCCCATGGTTACGCCCGACCCCCACTCCAGGAATGGAATCGAGGGCAGCACTCTTAGCTAGCATGCCAAGTGCTGCTAAGAGTGTGAAGAACTTGATTAACGAGGCTAACCTCAGGCTGGCTGGCCTTTGGGGCTCCCAACCTGCGACTAACGAACCTCCGGCGAGTGGTGTCCACGCCGATGCGGGATCTGAGCGGGAACCCGAGCAGCAACCTCAGGCACCCCCTCCTCAGAGGAGGCCAACTGGGGTTACAATCAGGGAACCTACTGTTCCCCACCGAGCAGCGGAATCATCGGTCCCCGAGGGCAAGGGGAAATAAAAGGTTGCCGAACCTACCGAACTGTCTGACGACTCGTCGGAAGTAAACGGTACATCATTCTCATTTTTGAATAATCTGCCAATTCCTTCCCATCTATTTGATGGGGATGGCAACTTTAGGAACGCCCCTTCTTTAAACTCATATTTCTTCCAGGAACTAGGTAGTTCAGTAGATAATGTTACGACCAGTAGGTGTAGCTCGAGTATTTTACTTGTAATCCTTTTGCTTTGATCTCTGTTTCCCGTGACCCTTTATTCTCACTGTTCGAATTGTTTTTCTTTGTGAAGGTATGGATTTTGAGGACTTCTTCGAGCATTACCAAACTGCTGCTGCCGCTTCTGTCCCGAAGGACAGCAAAAGGGCTCGAGGGGAAAACAGCAAGACCCCTTCAAAGAAGGCTCGGACGGAGGATACTCCCGGCGCCGACCCTTCTAAGGAAAACATGACACCTCCGCCTCCCACCGAACAGTTGATGCCCGCGGCTGAGAATCCACAGCCCTCTTCTAGGGCCGCTGGTAGAGAGACTCTGGACAACTTGTCCGAAGGCTCCCTGTCCAGCATCGTGGTCGGGTCGGCCAGGGAGAGAATATATAAGCTCTCGAAGCACAGACGCAGCCAGGCCGCCATCAACGAAACTGCCTCAATGGAGGCCGACCAAATCATCAACAGAGGGCTGAATGAGATATTCAGCGTAAGTCACTTTTTGCTGTTTCATCATTTATTCTGACTTCTATTCCTTACTTTTTCATTTTTTGTTTTCAGGGACTGCTGTCTTTAACTGCTGGCTGGCGCCGTACTGGGGCGTTGGTTTCTCGCAGACAGAACTTAGACTCCAGGCTTGCTCAGGCTAAGCAAGTACTTAAGGATGAGAAGAAAAAGATGCTCAAGGAAAACAAGGAGCTGTCCAAGCTGAATGAACAGCTATGCGAGGACCAAGCCACCCTCACCCAGGAGCTTCAGGAAAGTCAAGGGGCCCTGAAGAAAGCCATCGATGAGCGGCACAGATGGAGGGAGAGTTCTGTACTCCACACCCAAGAGTGTAAGCAGCTCACACTTGATCTGACCACCACCAGGGATGAGGCGAAGAAGCTTGAGGAGCGGGTGCGAGAGCTCAAGGGGCGAGTGCAGGAGCTAGAGGAGGATGGGGCCAAAACTTTGAAGAAGTACAAGGAAGCCACCTTCCTTTGTTTCTACGACTTCTAGAAGCACAATCGGGAGTCCAACATTAACTATCTCTTCGAGCGGTTGCAAAGGATGCTGATGGCGCAGTGCGCTGCTCGGTTGGAGGCAGAGGAGAGAGCCAAGGCCAAAACCCCTGCTGCTGATGCTGCGGCTGGTCCTCTGGCTGATCAGAGTGCTCCTAATCCAGAAGACCCTCCTGCTCCCCAGTAAAATTAGTATTTTTTATTTATTTTTTCAGCTTTTATGGCCCACGAGTCTATCTGTAAAGACAATTTTCTTTTATTGCTGCGAGGGCAGCTTTTTTACTTATACTTGAACAATTGCATCCGAGCAGTACTGCTCGCGGTGTAAAGGTTTTTCCTTTTAATTACATATTTACATCCGAGCACTAATGCTCGCGGTGTAAACGATTGCCTTACTGATATTATAATGTTTCTTTTGTAATACCTGTTCGCATGACCAAACTTAGTATAGTACTTTGGTTTGATTTTACAAAACATAAATTTTGAAAAATGCTCTAAGTACCGTTGCATGCTTTCAATCATTTTGTTCATGTGTTTACATACCTCATGGTACGCTTTGCTATCGATGTACCTTATATGCCCCCCAAGTGATCGAGGAACTTTAGGTCCTTGGTCACTTACCTTGACCATGACCTGTTCGAACAATATTGCTCGGTGCAAAATTCAACACTTGTAATACAGCAAAACAACACACGTAATGAACAAATACTTGTAAAATAAATTTACAAAGGTTGGCAAGAATGACTGGCTCCGCACAGTCCCTTATATTCTCGTTTTAAAATGGACTAAACATGTCTGTACGAGGGATCTTAAAAAATATCTTACACTTATAAGCGATTAGCCATACAACGTGGCTAACCCTTTTTTCGAAACTTGTAAAAAGTAAAAATTAATACAAGCCAGTCCTTTAAGAAGGACTGTTCACTGATAATACTTGCGCAGGTGTTCTCCATTCCAATAGCGTGGAACGAGATCTCCATTTAAGCGTGCAAGTTTGTAGGTGCCCGGATGAAGGACTTCTTCAATCTGGTAAGGTCCTTCCCAGTTTGGTCCGAGTACTCCAGCAGTGGGGTCGCAGGTATTTAAGAAAACTCGTCGTAGCACTAGGTCACCGACGTTGAATTTTCTTTCTTTTACCTTCGAGTTAAAGTACCGGGCGACCTTTTGCTGGTACACAGCAACTCGGAGTTGGGATTTTTCTCGTATTTCGTCAATTGAGTCTAGGGACTCCATCATCAGTTGGCTGTTCTGGCCCTGGTCGTATGTAATGCGTCGATGTGAGGGGGGATCTAATTCGACAGGTAACATGGCCTCATATCCATAGGCTAAGGAAAATGGGGTATGACCTGTCGCTGTTCTGTGGGAAGTTCTGTACGACCAGAGGACTTCAGGCAGCTGTTCTGGCCATGCTCCTTTAGCGTCTTCAAGCCTCTTCTTTAGGGTGTCTTTAAGAGTTTTATTCACTGCCTCGACCTGCCCGTTTTCTTGTGGATGCGCAACTGAAGAAAAGCTTTTGATAATCTCGTGCCTTTCGCAGAAGTCGGTGAATAAGTCACTGTCAAATTGGGTTCCATTGTTTGAGACAATCTTTCGGGGCAAACCATACCGGCAAACAATGTTCTTGATGAAAAAGTCGAGAACTTTCTTGGTCGTTATGGTAGCGAGTGGTTCAGCTTCGACCCATTTGGTGAAGTAGTCGACTGCCACAACTGCGTACTTCACTCCGCCTTTTCCCGTTGGCAGGGATCCAATCAAGTCTATACCCCATACTGCAAAAGGCCAAGGACTCTGCATCTGTTTTAATTCGTTTGGAGCTGCTCGTGGAATTTTGGAAAACCTTTGACATTTATCGCACTTTCGTACAAACTCCATTGAATCTTCGTTCATGGTTGGCCAGAAATAACCTTGCCTTAGAATCTTTTTTGCCAAACTTTGCCCCCCAGCGTGATCCCCGCAGAAGCCTTCATGTACTTCCTTCATTAGCTCCTTAGCTTTTTCTGGTGTAATGCATCTGAGTAGTGGCATGGAATATCCTCTTTGGTACATAACACCATCGACCAATATGTACCTAGCAGCCTGCCTTTGTAGAGTTCTGGCCTTGTTTCTATCTGTTGGTAGTACACCATTTATTAGATACTCCAAGTAAGGCGCCATCCATGTATCTTCCATTCGGATTTCCATACTGCTCGTATGCTTGGCTCACTCAATCTTTCTATTGGCACAATGTTCAAAGTGTCAGCATCTTTCGCGCTCGCGAGTTTGGCTAAGGCATCTGCATTCGAATTCTGATCCTGCGGTATTTACTGGAGGGTATACTTTGTGAACTGGGCTAACAAGTCTTTAGTTTTATTCAAATAGGCTACCATTTTTAAGCCTCGTGCTTGATATTCCCCCAGAACTTGATTCACTACCAACTGGGAATCACTGTAAATATCCAGCGCCTTTATGCTCATGTCTTTTGCCATTCTCAATCCAGCGAGGAGTGCTTCGTATTTGGCTTCATTATTTGACGCGGTGAAGTCGAACCTGATGGCGCAGTGAAATCGACGCCCTTCTGGCATTATCAAGATCACTCCTGCTCCTACGTGAGATTCGTTTGACGACCCATCTGTGAATAACTTCCACGAAGGAGCTTCATCTTGAGGTTCAGGCACTCTAGGCTATTCGCACTGTTCGCTGTCTGGGAGTTCGGTAAACTCTGCAATGAGATCGGCCAAGACTTGTCCCTTTACTGCTGCTCGCGGTGAATATGTGATATCGAACTGCCCTAGTTCGACTGCCCATTTTAATAGATGCCCAGCCACTTCTGGTTTTTGGAGGACTTGCCGAAGGGGCTGGTCAGTTAAAACTATGATAGGGTGGGCTTGGAAGTAAGGGCATAGCTTCCTCAAGGCCAAGATTAAACAGTATGCTAACCTCTCGATGGGAGGATACCTCAGTTCTGCTCCGATCAGCCTTTTGCTTACATAGTAAACTGCTTTTTGTACGCCTTCTTCCTCTCGTATCAGTACCGCACTAGCAACAACTTCAGTGATTGCCAGGTAAATGAACAAAGTTTCTCCTTCGATTGGCTTTGATAAAATGGGAGGCTGTGCCATATGGGCTTTCAAGGCCTGAAAAGCTTGCTCGCAGTCTCCTGTCCATTCAAATTTCTTATTGCCCCTAAGTAGATTGAAAAAAGGGACGCATTTGTCTGTTGATTTTGAAATAAATCTACTTAGGGCTGCAATCCTCCCGGTTAAACTTTGTACATCTTTGATCTTTTCTGGTGATTTCATGTCGATCAGGGCTTTTATCTTGTCGGGGTTGGCCTCGATTCCTCTTGAATTTATAATGAACCCCAAAAACTTCCCTGATCCAACTCCGAAGGAACATTTGAGAGGATTTAGTTTCATCTGGTACTTGTTCAATACATCGAAACACTCCTGTAAATCCTTCACATGTCCTTCTGCCTTTTTAGACTTTACTAGCATGTCGTCCACGTATACCTCCATGTTTACTCCGATCAATTCTTTAAACATGTGGTTAACTAACCGCTGGTAAGTCGCACCTGCGTTTTTCAGTCCGAAGGGCATTACTTTATAACAGTATAAGCTCGTATCGATCCGAAAGCTAGTGTGATCCTCATCAGGGGGATGCATGCTAATCTGATTGTAGCCTGAATATGCATTCATGAAGGAGAGGATCTCGTGTCCTGCAGTAGCATCGACCAATTGGTCGATTCTTGGGAGTGGGAAGCAATCCTTTGGGCAGGCTTTATTGAGGTCTGTAAAATCCACACAGGTTCGCCATTTGCCGTTAGGCTTGGGGACCAGCACTGGATTGGAGACCCATGATGGATAAAACGCCACCCTGATGAACCCATTCTCCTTTAACCTCTCAACTTCTTCTTTTAAGGCTCTCGATCGATCCTTATCGAGCAGCCTTCTTTTTTGTTGCACGGGTGGAAAAGTCTTGTCTATGTTCAGGACATGGCTGATAACTACAGGGTCTATCCCAGCCATGTCTTTGTGCGACCAAGCAAAGACTTCCTAGTTCTTCCGCAAAAATTCCACCAGTGCATGCTTCATGGTTGGTTCTAGGTTCTTCCCGACCTTCACGACTCTGGTCGGGTCTTTTTCGTCAAGTTGGACCTCTTCCAGGTCCTCGACGGGTCCAACGTTTTCTTCAAAATCCCCAAAGCGAGGATCTAAATCTCTATCCTCACTTTGGGCAACACCCTATTTGGTGACTTCATCACTGGATTGGGCTTGTGTATCAATTGCCATCTGCAACTTATCTGAGGTAGTGCTCTTTGACGTTCCCTTTTTCGCCTTCGCGACTGAGGCGTTGTAGCACTCTCTGGCCTCCCTCTGGTTTCCCAACACGCGTCCTACCCCTGCGTCTGTCGGGAATTTCATGGCTAAGTGCCACATAGAGGTGACAGCCCGTAGATCAACCAGTATAGGCCTCCCAATGATGGCATTGTACGTCGAAGGACAATCGACTACTATAAAAGTAGCGAGTAATGTCCTGGTAGTAGGCACTGTACCTGCTGTCACTGATAGTCTGATTGACCCTGCGGGGGCGAGTCCCTCACCAGAGAAGTCGTATATTGTTTGGTTGCAGGGCTCCAGGTCCTTAACGGACAACTTCATGCGTTCCAGCGAAGACTTATACAGGATATTCACCGAACTTCCTGTATCGACCAGCACTCTCTTCACCATCATGTTGGCCATTTGGATATCCACGACCAGCGGATCGGAATGTGGGAACCGGACATGTTGGGCATCACTATCAGAGAAGGTTATCTCGCCTTCTTTTGACCGAGCCTTCTTCGGTGCGCGGTCATCCATGGTCATCATCTCGATGTCCTGGTCGTGGCGTAGAGTCCGAGCGTATCGTTCTCTGGCTTTTCCGCTATTTCCCGTGAGGTGTGGGCCTCCGCAGATGGTTAACAATGTGCCAATCACGGGGGCAGGCTGCAAAGGTGGCGAGCGTTGGCGCGTGGGCGCCTGGTCGTTGCCATCTGGAGCTTCTCGTTGGGAATTTCCCGAGGCCTGTACATATCTTCTTAAGTTTCCTTGTCTAATAAGGAACTCGATTTCATCCTTCAGCTGGTTGCATTCGTTGGTATCGTGTCCGTAGTCGTTATGATAACGACAGAACTGGGTAGTGTCTCTTTTCGAAATATCCTTTCGAATGGGGGCAGGCTTCTTATAAGGCACGCTGGAACTCGTGGCCTGATAAACCTCTCCCCGAGACTCAACTAGGGCAGTATAGTTAGTGAACCGAGGTTCATAACGGTTACCCTTGGCTCGTTTATTGTTAGAGGTGGAAGGCTCATTGTGTGGCCGTTTACCCCCATTCTTGCCATTGCCGTTGCCGTTCCCGTTGCCTTTGCCGTTGCCATTGGGCTTGGACCCCTTGGCGGCTTTGGCGGTCTCGACAGTCCCTTTTCCCTTGCCTGGGGGCTTCTCTTCGTCGGCGATGGCATCTTCGAGCTTGATGTAGCGATCAGCCCGATCCAAAAATTCTTGGGTAGTTCTAACCCCATGTTTTCGGAGGCTTTCCCAGAGAGGCGTGCGGCTCTTAACCCCTGCGGTTATGGCCATCATTTTGCCTTCGTCTCCCACTGTCTTTGCTCCAGCAGCTGCTCGCATGAAGCACTGGACGTAGTCTTTCAGTGGTTCTCCATCTTGCTGGCGTATTTCAACTAGCTGGTTTGCCTCAGTCGGGTGCACACGACCCGCGTAGAACTGTCCGTAAAACTCCTTTACGAACATTTCCCAGGAAACTATACTTGTAGGAGGGTATTTAAAAAACCACTTCTGTGCAGCATCAGAAAGTGTTGCAGGGAAGATCCTGCACCGAGCGTCTTCAGACACTTTCTGAATGTCTATTTGTATCTCAAACTTGTTGACGTGAGATACCGGGTCACCATACCCATCAAAGTTTGGAAGCGTAGGCATTTTAAACTTGCTAGGAGTTTCTGCCATAGCTATCCTCTGGACGAAAGGAATGCCTTTCCTTCTATCGTGGTCGATGTAAGATGTTCTTCCCCCGACCAGCTGCTGCACTGCTTAGTTGAGGGCATCTATCTGGGCCTGCACAGCGCTGGGAATCACTGTGGCCTCTGGTGCTGGGGGGATGTTTTTGCCGTGCCGCTCGCGGCGATCGTTGAGTACATCTCTCAAGTCCTCGTCTCTTCTCCACTGCTCACTAGCTTCGAGCCGGTCGAAGACGTTATTTTGTCTGGGCTGCCCCCCAGCGGCCCGTCTGTCAGGTTGGTTATCTTGAGGTGGCTGGCTCCTGCCTCCACCTCTTTCCTCATTCCTCTGACCGACATTCCCTCTGCCTGAGTCGGCCTCATTATAACGATGACCATCTCTGAATCTTGATTGGCTATGGTGGGATCGATTGTTCCCTCGATTGCCTTCCCGGGCTGGAACCTCCTAAGCGTTAGAGGGTTGTCTGGGTTGGTCGTTAGGTCCCCGTGCATTATCATGCCGTGGGGGGCCTCGGACCGCAGAGCCTAACTCTGAGTTCCTCCTGTTGCCAGGATGCTGTCCTCTGCTTGGAGGGTTTGGCTCGTCGCCCCTATGGCGTCTAGGACTGCGAGGCTGCTGCCCGGTCCTATTCTGCCTCTGCTGCGGGGGATTGCCGCGACCAGCATGGGATGGAGGTTGTGCCTCAGGGTCTCCTAGCGAGACATCGTCCTGAGGTGCCGGTGGCTGCTCGGGCCTTTGTGGGCTTGAGGGTTGGATAGGCGAGCTAGGATTGGGACCCCTGTGGGGTGGCCCATTCGCGGGTTGATCAGGCTACGAGGCAGGTGCAACCTGATTCCTAGCCAATTGTAAGGCTGCCTCGAGGGCTGCCATGGCTTCGCTCTGGCGACGGTCCATCTCCGCCTGCCTCTCACCTAGCTCCAAGCGCTGCCGTTCAATTTCTTGTTGCTGCCGCGCCATGATTTCGGTAGCACTTTCCTGGCTGGCCCTCAGATTGGCCAGCTCTTCGTGCAACGCCCCTAGAGTGCTCTTCAGCGTCGCGTCATCCATTTCTTCCTCATCAAATTCCAAATGTGGCTCATCCTCAGCCATGTTGGGAGGAGGAGGAGGAGGCGGGTTAGATGGTGCAGTGCCGGCCGCCTGTCCAAATTTCCTAGTAGTTTTCGCCATTGGTTTTCTCAACGATGCTATATCAAGCTCTCAATGAAAGCACCAGAATGTTGACCTAGATTTTGGCCAACTGACACGGAGTCAAAATACGCTTGACGTGGAAGAATATGTTGAAAAGAATGTGATGACGAAAATAATAAGAACACAAGATTTTATAGTGGTTCGGCCCCAAGATCTGGTAATAACCTACGTCCACTTAGATTGTTATTGATATAAGATCCAAAGGAGTGATCAAAGAACTAGGGTTCAATGAGTTTCACCAACCTCTGAAGAACAATACAATATAACTAGTTTGATAACTCTAATCTCAAATGATCTGAAAGTCAGAAAAGAAAAAAAGGATCCTCTTCCCTGAGCCCTCTTCTTCTATTTATAAGCTCAGGGAAGATTTACATTGATTTGTTACAGATATTCTTTCCTAAATAATCGGATACTCAGGAAATCATGGGAGATAATTTCGGATTCCATCATAACTGCCTAAGATTTCCTCCGCGTATAATGTGCGTACGACCAGGCTGGTCGTATAAAGAAACCGATCGCATGATACTGAATGTCTTCCTGGTCGATAGTCGAACACAGATTCTGCCAGGTGTCAGCCACGTGTAATTAATACCTGCCATGTCATTCACTTCTGATTTTTGGGATAACACCAACTTTTCACCCATTTTCTACACATTTTTCACCACAACATCATCATTACACCCTATAATTTACCTCTACATACCATATTTATTTTATTTAATTAATCTAAATTGATTATTTTAATAATGTCACTTTGGCTATAAATATGGAATTTCAAGACCATTTTAGGGTGCTTAATTTTTGGTTACCATATTCTTTTCTCCCATTTTCTCTCTACCATTCTCTCTTCCATTTTGGGTTTTTCAAGAGCATTTTGCAAGTATGTATGTAATTTATTTTGTAATTTCTACTCTAGTTATGTGCTTCTAATATTTTTCATAAGATTATTAAGATCATGACGAAGCAACTTGTAACTAGGTAATATTTATGTTGTATGTTGATTTCCCTTGTAATGCAACAAAGTTTATGGATTTTCTTCTTCATATATGTCTTTCATCTTTAATATCTCATATTTTGGATTGTTAGATAATATGCACTTTCTTCTTCATTTTGCAAAAACATAATATTCTTTGTGTAAGATGTGTCATTAAATTGTACACATCCATGCTTAGAACAAAAATATTATGTTTTGCCTTATAAATAATGTTCATTGATTTATTTGTTATTTCATTAGATTGATTTACACTAAATGCTTTGAAATTATAATTTTGAAAAGTGAAGAAAAATCCTATCTTTTTAGAAGTAATTTGTGCTTAAAATTATAAATCTATTTGGAAAATGATAATTTGAATTATTTTAACTATCACTAAAACTTGGGAATCAATATACTAATAAATATTATTAAACTTACATTTTGTGGATTCTAGTATCTTAATAATCTTTTCTTTTAACACTTATTTTCAAATCATTATTGGTTTATGTTATCCAGATTTCCGGATAGCGTTTAGATTGATGACCTCGGGGAAGCAGAATTATCGATGTCTTTCACGGAGGGTGACCAGAGCTCGCGGATGGACAGAAAGGCTTCGCCTCTCCTGTCTAGTATCCGGATTACTCTTCCAAACAAGCGCAACACGGAAACTCGTCAACTCTCCCGGACTCCCGAAGGATACCCCTCGGGGAGGCCTCTTCCAGGAGAGGCTCTTCGAGTGGTCTCCGCGGAAACAGTTCCGTGCCCCGCACAGAACAAAACCGAACGGTCGAGTCCGGGAGAAGGCATATTTGGAATGATATCCGTCTGACACAGGATCCCGCCTGACACGCCCGTCAGGTCAAAGCCGCACACATCCCAGCACGCCTAAGGGTACCTTTTCGCCTACTGTTCCGCTGACAACTTGGAAAAGACGGCTGACTTTGTGTGTTCCCCATACTTTCACGTAAATATACCCACATAGAGTCTGGTAGCCATGCGACTATAGGAATTGTATCCCCTATTTATGGCTGGTGTAATTAAGACTCATGTACGTAGAGAAAAACCCTAATCCGAAACCCTAGCTATAAAGACTCCTTCCTTTTACAAGAAGGAGGGAGAGGAATGAGAGATAGCAAGAGACTCTACCAAAATCTCTCTAGCTTCATCTTCTTTAAGAGAACCCGAGAGAAACATTGTGAGTGGGTGAAGTTCTTATGCACCAGCCATCTTACTGTAATCTTTTCCAAGTATAATAACATCGACTCGTGGACTAGGGCTTGTTAACGCCTGAACCACGTAAAAACACTGTTTGTTTAGTTACATTTCAGTATTTCTACGGTTCTTATCTTTTTATTATTCTGTTAGTTATTCGTTTCCGAAAAACTCGGTAAACATTTTGGTGCTTTCATTGAGAGCTGTAGGAAGTTGTTAGTCAGCTCTTTTTCTGTGTACGTTTTTTGTATTCACTTCGTACTAAAGAGATGGTGACTACGCGAAAATCCGCTGTTGACAAAAATGCTACGGTCAACCCCGATACCGTGATGGAAGATGTGGTGCAGAGCGAACCCTTAGACTACCGAGGTGAAGACCCGACATCCCGCCAGGATCAGGTCAGTACCGAAGATACAACATACTTAGAAGACGAAGAAGAGTATGTCCAAGACGGTTATTACAAGGACGGCTGCTACTATGAGAAGGACCCAGAACTGGTCCAAGTAGCCGAAGAACTGGTGGCCACTAAGGCCAAGCTTGCTGAGCAGGAGCGCGTCTCCGAAAGAATGCAACGCATGATGGAACGCCTCCAAAGTAAGTTCGGAGATCTAGGCGACTCGGACGAGGATACCTCTGTTCGGGGTGGTGCTGATGCCCCCATGCCAGATCCAGCCGCTGCTGGACCCTCCAAAGCCGCCCCTAACAAGGGCAAAGAAAAAGTTGGAGAGCCTGTGCGCGCTGACGCCCCTGCACCTCCTAAAGGCGTGAATCACCAGGCCGACTGCCCCCCCCGCGCGCAGAAGGTCTCTGGCGCTCCTAAGCCCAGACGCCCTTCAGCCCCAAGGGGGCACTCTGTGCCTAAAGGGCCCGGTGCTAAGGCACCCAGGCCTAGGGGAAGGAACAACCGCCCCAGTGATTCCGTCAATCAGGACGGTCGGGCTGCGAACTCGCACTCCGAAGATAGCTGGTCCACGGTGGACCTAAGAAGAAGGTTGGAGGCCAAGTATGAGAAGGCCAAAGGGGAAAAAGCCTGGCCCCGCGGAGATGACCTCCGAAATCATATTAATGACAAGCTCCGGGGACGTGACCTCCCGGAAAGTGATACGAAGAGGCTCGAGGAACAGATTGCTGCCTTGACCAAGCTGGTTCGGAAGCAAAGTGGGGCCCTGTCAGATTCTGAGGAGGAAGACCCGGAACCATGTATTAGGAGGATCGCGGAAACGTCCCTCCCGGATAACTTCAAAATGCCTCACATAGAATTATATGATGGGAGGACAGACCCGCGTACCCACCTAGCTAAATACAATAAAATGATGCAAGTGGCGCGCGTCAGTGAGGACGCCAAATGCATGTGCTTCTCACTCACCCTTACCAAGTCTGCGGAGGACTGGTGGAAAAGATTAGCTCCCGGATCAATCCACAGTTGGAAGGAGCTACAGTCCGCATTTAGGAGGCAGTTTATTGCTGCCCGCGACCACGACATGGAGGTTGGTTCCCTAACCAACATCAAACAGCAACCCACAGAGAACCTCAAAGCTTTCATTCAGAGAATGATGGAAGCTGCTGCAAAAACCAAGGTCAGCGATGACATGAAGCTGATCGCCCTTCAATCGGGCCTTACTGTCGGCTCCCTGCTATGGGGGGAAATGCAAAGGAGACGGGCAGAAACCCTGTCCGAATTCATGTCAAAAGCTCAGGGAATCATCAACCTTGAGGATGCCTACCAGCAAGCCTTTGGAGTTCCCCCGGCTCCAACCCCTTCCGTGACTGCGCCGAGCTTTGCTTCGCAAGCTCCCGCACCAGTCCTCACGCTTCCAGGAGCCCGATTCACTCCGAGTGTGTATGGGCCTTCAGCGTCTGCTCAGACGCCGGGTCAAACCCATTTCTCTGGGTATGGAGCGGTACAAACCAAATGTAGTATCGCTCCTAGCATGCCGCAGCCGCAAGCGGAAGCCCCGGAACGAAGTTTGAGCCAATCGC
The DNA here is from genome assembly GCF_963169125.1 of Humulus lupulus. Taxonomy (NCBI): domain Eukaryota; kingdom Viridiplantae; phylum Streptophyta; class Magnoliopsida; order Rosales; family Cannabaceae; genus Humulus; species Humulus lupulus. The sequence continues at coordinate 79,702,051 of NC_084801.1, forward strand.
GGAGCAAGCGAAGCGGAAGAAACTCCAACCGGGGAGACCATTCAAAGAAACCCCGAAAGGATTATGAGCCCAAGTTCACGGAATATACCAGTTTGATAGACTCGCGAGAGAATGTCTATCGGGCGACCTGTAATATGGTCAACTACAGGAAGCCCCCAAAAGTGTCTCACGGAGGAAGGCGTCCGCGAGACTCCAATAAGAGGTGTGAGTTCCACTGAGACGTGGGGCACACCACGAATGAGTGCCTTCAGCTGAAGGATGAGATCGAGTCCCTGGCAAGAGCGGGACACCTCGGTCAGTGGGTGAGAATACCCATAATCTATCCCGGACAGGGGGTAGTTCACGGAGCTGCATATTCACCGGGACAGAGGGGGGCCGTTAGCGCTCCTGGAGCCGGTCACCCCCAAGCTCCCGGGTCTCAGTTCCCAGCACTTCCTCCTCCACCTGCTCCGGCGCCCATTGCCTTGTTGGCTCCAGGGCCAGGAAACCCATATCCGCCCGGCCTTGCTCCGCCTCCCGTTGACGGACACGTCGCCACCATTTCCGGAGGACCACACCTTGCCGGAAGCACCCGCAATTCCCAGAAGAGGTACTTGAAGGAGTTAGAGCACGCCGAGGAGATGTGCGCCTTGGTCCAATCACCTGCTCAACGTCCCCGAATGATGGATCTTCCCATCACCTTCACGGAGGACGATGCTCGACATGTGCACTTCCCCCACAACGATCCCCTCGTGGTGGAAGCCCAGATTGCCAATAAGAAGGTCTCACGGGTCTTGATCGATGACGGAAGCTCCGTGAACATCCTCTTCAAAGCGGCCTTCCACGCGATCGGACTGACCGAGACGGACCTGGCCCCATGCCCCATCCAGCTTCAAGGTTTCAATGGGGACGCACTCATGCCATTAGGCAAAATTCAACTTCCGGTCACCCTCAGAGGAGAAAGCGACGCTTGTGCCTTCAAGCATAGCACATTCGTGGTGGTCGACTGCCCCACGGCGTATAATGCCATCTTAGGCCGACCGGTCCTGATCGATTGTGGAGCCATAACCTCGATACGTCACTTATGCTTGAAGTTTCCCTGCGACGATGGGCGTATTGGCACCCTCCGAGGAGACCAGAGAAGTGCACGGAGCTGTTATAACGTCTCCGTCCGAGCTGTCTACACGGTCCGAGAGACGTTTGCTGCCATTCCTTTGGCGGAAGTATTGCCAGAAACTAGGGATGCTCAGGAGGCATACGTTGACGAACTCGACCCAAGAGTGGGAATCGAGAAAGCAATAGAGCCGATGGAGGAAGTCGAAGAGGTGATCCTCAATCCGGGAGAACCCACCAAGGTCATTCAGGTGGGAAAAAACCTGCCGTCGGCCGTTCGAGATAAGATCGTGGCCACTGTGAAGGATAATCAGGATATCCTGGCATGGTGCCACGCTGATATGACGGGGATTAATCCCAATGTTGCGTGCCACGCACTCAACGTAGACCCAGCTGCAACTCCAATTCGCCAAAAGAGGAGGCCGCTGGACCCAGTGAGAGCCGAAGCCGTCAAAGCTGAAGTGGACAAATTGATGTCCATAGGCTTTCTCCAGGAGTCGCACTATCCCGTGTGGTTGGCCAACCCAGTTCTGGTCCCGAAACCCGATGGGTCCTGGAGAATGTGCATTGACTTCACGGACCTAAACAAGGCCTGCCCGAAAGATTGTTTCCCTCTCCCGCGAATCGATCAGATGGTGGACGCTACTTCCGGGTACGAACTCTTATCCTTCATGGATGCGTACTCCGGATACAACCAGATCAAGATGCATGTCGCGGACCAGGAACACACCAGCTTCCTCACGGATAAGGGTGTCTACTGTTACGTGGTCATGCCTTTCGGTTTGAAGAATGCTGGGGCGACTTACCAGCGTCTGGTAAACAGAATGTTCAAGGACCAACTGGGGAGGAACATGGAGGTGTACGTGGACGACATGTTGGTAAAGTCCAAGACCTCCGGGGACCACAGTAACGACCTTGAGGAAGCTTTCGCCGTGATCCGAAAGTACGGGATGAAACTAAATCCAAAGAAATGTACTTTCGGGGTCTCGTCTGGGAAGTTCCTCGGTTTTATTGTCAGCTCCCGCGGCGTGGAAGCCAACCCTGAGAAAATAAAGGCGTTCATAGATATGCCTTCCCCCGGAGGCATAAGGATGTTCAAAGCGTCACCGGAAGGATAGCTGCTCTCAGTCGCTTCGTATCCAAGGCCACCGACAAGTGTATCCCCTTCTTCAATGTTCTGCGAGGGAACAAGAAGTTCGAGTGGACCCCCGAATGCGAAGCGGCCTTCCAACACCTCAAAGAACATCTAACCCGAGCCCCCATTCTGTCCAAGCCGGTCGAAGGAGAGGCGTTGTTCTTATACCTAGCTGTGACTGAGCACGCAGTAAGTGCCGCTCTCGTCCGGGAAGATGGCCGTATCCAACTCCCTGTGTATTACGTAAGCAAGAGGTTATTGGACGCCGAGTCCAGATATTCGATGATCGAGAAACTCTCCCTCTGCTTGCTGATCGCTTCACGGAAGCTGAGGCCATATTTCCAGGCGCACACCATCAAAGTACTCACCAACCACCCTCTCCGACAAGTCCTGCAGAAGCCCGAGTCTTCTGGCAGATTGCTTAAGTGGGCCATGGAACTAAGCCAGTTCGACGTCCACTACCAACCGCGTGTTTCCATAAAAGGTCAAGCTCTCGCGGACTTTATTGTGGAGTGCTCGGGAATGAATGACCTCCCAGAATATCCTGTCCCGGAACTTCCCACCTGGAAGGTCTACGTAGACGGAGCCTCAAATGAAAAAGGAGCTGGAGCGGGGGTTATCCTAATATCTCCCCAAGGGCATCAGCTCCAGAGCGCCATCCGTTTCGCATTCCCAGCATCCAACAACGAGGCAGAACACGAAGCCATGTTAGCTGGGTTACGACTGGCCAGAGAAGTCGGAGCCCAAAAAATCGAAGTGTACAGCGACTCCCTACTTGTGGTAAACCAAATATCCGGGGAATACCAGACGAAAGGCGAAAGGATGGCTGCCTACGTGTCTCTCTCCCGCGACCTACTGCAGCATTTCAAAGGCTACAACATCCGCCAGGTCCCCCGGGACCAGAACTCACTTGCGGACACGCTGGCCAAGCTTGCAACGGACCCGGAGATTGAACAGTATGGCTTAGTCCCCATCGGGCACTTAGAAGCCCCCAGTACTGAGACGCGAAGGATAAACGCCATCATCGACCATTCCCACTCCTGGATAGGACCCATCCTCAGATTTCTCACCACCGGAGAACTCCCCACCGATAAAGCTGACGCAAGGAAGCTCCAATATCAAGCTCCCTGCTACGTGGTTATGGATGGAAAGCTTTACCGCAGGGGGTTGTCCATACCCTTCCTTAGGTGTGTTGCCGGAACCGAAGTCAGCACCATCATCCATGAGATTCACGGAGGCTTCTGTGGCGATCATACCTCCGGGCTGAGCCTCTCCAAAAAAATCCTTCGACAAGGATACTTCTGGCCCACCATGAAGAAGGATTGTGTGGATTATGTCAGGAAGTGTGAGCAGTGCCAGAGGTACGCCAAGGTTCCGCGAGCGCCGCCTACGGAAATTACCCTAATGACCAGCCCCTGGCCGTTCGCCGTTTGGGGCATTGACCTAGTAGGTTCCCTCCCCACTGGAAAGGGTGGAGTGAAGTACGCCATAGTCGCGGTAGACTACTTCACCAAATGGGCTGAAGCTGAACCTATGAACACGGTCACATCTAAAAAAGCACTGGATTTTGTCATCAGGAATATAGTGTGTCGTTTTGGGCTTCCGCGGAAAATTGTGTCCGACAACGGAAAGCAGTTTGACAGTGAACACTTCACGAACTTCTGTGCTTCGCATGGAATTATCAAAAGCTTTTCCGCAGTCGCCAGACCCCAGGCTAATGGACAAGTGGAAGTTGTAAACAAAATATTAAAGACCACGTTGAAGAAAAAACTCCAAGCATGCAAAGCTCACTGGCCGGAAGAACTTCCGCGAGTACTTTGGGCTTATCGCACGACAGAGAGAACTTCGACGGGGCACACGCCTTATTCCATGACCTTCGGTTGCGAGGCCGTCATCCCAGTAGAAACTATGATCCCCTCTCACAGGAAAGACACCTACGATCCTACCCGGAACCATGCCCTCCTCCAGGAGTCCTTAGACATGGTCGAAGAGCTCCGGGAGCAGTCGCAGGTCCAACTAAAAATGTACCAAGGCAAGATAGCCCGACACTTTAACACGAGAGTCCAGAGCCGTGCATTCGAAGTTGGGGACCTTGTCCTACGGAGAGTATTTCCTGCTACGCAGGATCCGGGAGTAGGAGTCCTCGGACCCAACTGGGAAGGCCCCTACGAAGTCCAAGAAAAAGTGGGCCATGGGACGTATCACTTAAAGAGACTCGACGGATCTAAAGTCCCGCGCGCCTGGAACGCGGAGCACCTCCGCCGTTACTACCAGTAGGCCCCGGACCATCCAGTCGGAAGTCCTTGGTGAAAATAACAAAAGTGAAAAATGTGGAAATAATCCTCCCTGTTGTAAAACTAACGCCTAGCAGGCTATTTTAACGAAACACGGAGGGATTCACTCCGCTTTTACCGCACTTTTTATCCCTATGTTCAAAGCTGCGTTTTAACAAGTGACCACGCGGTCCGGAGACGTCCGGACCCCACGCTCACTTGGGGGGTATACATGGCTAAGGCTTAGCCATACGCCCCTTGAACAAAACGTACACAGAACACCACTTATGTGCTAGCATTGTGTTTGAAGTTTTTAAATTGTTTTGCTCTAATTGTTAAGCTTAGGTTTATTTGTTGCCATGAACATGCTTGCATTACGTGTCATATGTGCATTATGTGCTTAAGTGAAAATTGCCACAGAAATGCCTGCCATTATGTATCATGAGAATTATCTCTTGTGTAGCCCAGCGATGGACAGGACTGGGGGTTGAGGCACGTTCATAGAGCTACGCCAAAACACCCCCAGCTCCTTGACAAGTCCTTTGCAGAATTCTCCGCGAGCTCTGTAGAGCTTTGCTTCGCAAGCTCCAGCTCCGGGTCCCGTAAGGCGAAAGATGGCAAGATCCGCGAGCGCTGAAGAGCTTGGCTTTGCAAGCTCCAGCTCCGGGTCCCGCAAGACAAAAAGATGGCAAGATCCGCGAGCGCTGAAGAGCTTTGCTTCGAAAACTCCAGCTCCGGGTCCCGCAAGACAAAAGATGGCAAGATCCGCGAGCGCTGAAGAGCTTTGCTTTGCAAGCTCCAGCTCCGGGTCCCGCAAGACAAAAGATGGCAAGATCCGCGAGCGCTGAAAAGCTTTGCTTCGCATGCTCCAGCTCCAGATCCCACAAGGCAAAAGATGGCAAGATCCGCGAGCGCTCTAAAGCTCTGCTTCGCGCGGATCTAGCCTCGCAGGGCTCCATGCCAGGTCCCTGAAGCCAGCCACCATGAGGTTCGCAATAACAGTTAGTTTTGCTTCGCAAAGATCTAACCTTAAGTCTAGCGACGCTCACCAAAAGAACTCCCGTTCCAAACAATAGAACGACTCACCTTAGCAATCCCAGCGAACAGTATAACTACAAGTCCCGGGATTGGCTATTTGCCTCAGGAAAGATAAAGTACGGTGAAAGGAGCCTGGCCGTTGGAACCAGAAAACCTTCGTAGCCTAGAAACTACGTGGGGAGAGACATCATCCGTTAAAGCTTCAACTGGGAAGTGCATAAGTCTTGGCCATTGGAACCAAAACCCCATACGCCCCTACAACAGTTTCTACCGTATAAATGTCTACCCTAAGCGCAAAGATAAATAAAGAACTCGGCAGAAAAAGAAAGGAGAATGCTATGATTATGGCAAAATTGTCCGCAATGAAAAACTCAAAATGAAAAACAATTAAAGATAAAACCCCTTCAAGCATTGGGGGTAACTACAGCGTCCACGACCACAGCTTCGGGGGCATCTGTTTCAGCTGAGGCTGGCGGAGTCGGCTCATTGGAAGGAGGGATTTGGTCATGAGAAGGTTCAGAGGTCCCCGCCTCTCCGGGATCTCCCGCCTCAGGAGCTTCAGCACGTTCGTCAATGTTATAAGTTTGGACGTACGCCTCTGGGCCCTGATCCCACACGAGTAGCTTCTCCCTCATGGCTTCGGCATCATCTCCCAGATAGCCTAACACCTCCGGGTTCACTTTCCAGAGTTGATGCATGAGGACCACATGCGATATATTAATAGTTCTGTTCAGTATCACCTCAGCATCCTCCTTCTCCTTCAACCGCTCCGCCTCGGAGGTTGCCAGCTGTTCTTCCGCGACAGTTAGTTGGGCCCTCAATTTTTCCATTTCGGCCTTGGAGGCATCCCGCTCCCCCTTAAGAGAATCAATCGCCTTGCGCTGCTCCCTATTTTGGTTCAGCACGGATTGCTTCTCGGTCACATGCCCCCTGGCAGTGAATTGCAAAGCCCCGATCTCTTTATCCTTCTCGGCGAGCCCCAACTGAAGCATAGACACGAGATCCCTGCTCCTCTTATGAAGTTGCTCCTCGTCGTGCAGCTTACTCTGAAGAGTGGAATATTCCTCTTGCCGCTTAAGGAGGAGATCGTTCTTTGATTGCAAGCGGGCTTCCAGGGTATCTTTCTCCACCTTGGCTTGGGACAGCTCTTCCCGGAGCTTGGAGTTTTCGGTCTTAATTCCATCCGACCGCTGTCTAAACTCATTCTCTGCCTTGGCCCGGTACTCTTGATATTTGGCAAGATATTTCTTCTCCGCCTCTTCTTCAGCCGTGCGCCGGGCCTGATCAATCTTCTCCGAAGCCCCCAAGGCCTGTTGGGTCAGTTTCTGTTTCTCCGCTTCCAAGGCCTGGCGAGCCAGTTGGCTCTCCTCCAGCTGAACCAGAGCTGCACCAACCTCCCGGAACGAGCGTTCCGCGATCATAGAGGCCTGCAAGGAAAGACAACAGAGTGAGCTAAAGCAGGACCAAAAGACAGGTGGTCCCAAAAAAAAAAAAAAAAAAAAAAAAAAAAAACTACAACTGACGGCTTACCCCGGACAGTTGCTGCTTCACAGCGTGTGTCAGCAACAGCGGATCCTTGCTGCTGCTGATGGCCCATTTCTCAGAATTGAGCTCGCATAAGCTCAGGGCCATATCCTCCATCATCTCAGCTCCGAACGGCGCCAATGCACGTCCGAGCCTAGGCACCAGCCTCTTCTCCAAGGCTGGACCATCCAGAACCGCTCCGGCCGGGTGAGGAGATCTCACCCCCTCAGCCAGCTCAGCCGTCTTCACGGCAGACAAGTTATCTGCCCTTCCCTGAGTAACGGCCTTCTCCGCCTCTAGCCGCCTCTTCAAAAAACTATCAGCCCGTCTTACACCCTCCAGGAGGGCAGCGGGAAAACTGGTCGGCTTCCGCGGAAAGTGGAACTTCAGGCCAGGCAGGGGAAGATTGGTTGTCTGAGAAGACGGAGACCCCGGAAGGGTGGCCCCCCTTTGGGCTGGAGGAGGAGGCAGCCGGGGTATTAAGGCCCCGGTCTGTTGCTTTTGCTGCTGCGGTAGCAGAAGTAATTGCCCTTGTTGCTGCTGCTGGTTTGGATGTTGCTGTTGCTGCTGCTGCGGCGTTGGTGATTGTGTCTCTTGTTCCTGTTGCTGCTGTTGTTTTAGTTGTGATTGCTGTCGTTGCTGTTGTTGTTGCCTTCGACCGGGAGAAGAGTGTCTAAGGCGTTTGTTCTTTGCACCCTCAGCATCTTCTCCGGGACGCTTGCTCACCCCTGTTGTCCTCACGGGGAACACAAGCCCTTCCCCGTCGCTACTGCTACTCGAGACCATCATAGTCTCGGAAGGCCCTTCAGCAGGGGACTTCTCTACCCTCGGAGACGCTTGCGCCTCGCCGCTTGTCTTCTTGGGGGAAGCAACCTTACCTCCCCTACCAGCCTTGGTCTTCCTTCCTTTTCCCGTGGGCGGGTCTTGGCTGGTGGCAGCCTTCTTAATAAGCAAAGTAACCCTCCCCAACATCTTGGCTTCGGGATACTCTGCAAGAAACGTACAAAGCAAGGTTAACGAACCAACAAGAAATGAGAAAGAAGATAAGCGGGAGACAAGACAATCAGCAACATAAAAGTACAAGCAAGCCCGCCAGCAGGGAACAAGAAACAAGGAAAAGAAAAGTTTGAAAGGGACGACCATGCACGAGAAACGTGGATGGCCTTCCCCGAGCAAAACAAAACATCGCTTCCTGCTCCAGGAAGCTCCCGTACTCCTTGAAGTCCGGGAAGAACATGCTGAGAGAAGAAGGGTCAACCATGATGACACCTTCTGGCAGACTACCATCACTCAGACACCAGAGGAGCTCATCTACCCTATCACAGTACCTGTCGAAAGGTATCCTACGCGGATCTAGCCTAAGGAAACGAGGATCAAACCCCATCTGAGAGGTTTGGGAAACTTCAGACAGGCTGGGGGTGTGGATCAATCGAAAACTAGTCTTACCTCTCCCGGAGGAACTAGCCCCCGGAGCCCCTTCGTTAGGGTAAGCCGCGGCGTGGCGAGCCTCGATCTCCTCTCCCTCCGGCTGGGGGTCGGGGAACCTCTCCGCCCAACTAGGAGATAGAGTATTTTCGTCCCGAGCGGCTTGGGTGATCACCTTAGACAGCTCCAGGGCAATCTGCTCCCAGATGTCAGCCGACACCTGAGTCTGCCCCCTACCACTTACTGGCTCGATATTTTGGAAGGAGGCGAGTAACCCATACTCCCTCAACGATTCGGAGGTCACAAGTCCCTCCACTCTCAACTCTTCCTCAGAAAGCCCTTCGTAGAACTTGGACCTCCTTATCATCTCCGCGCAGCGAGGTGTCCGCGGAACGACTTCTGCAAAAATCAAATACAAGCGTTAGAGATCCTCCCAAAAGGCAAATCAAACACAAAGAAACAAAGTTGAAAAGGAAAAGAGGAAACACTTACCAGGGATTTTGAAGTCCAAAGATAGAGCTGGCACCCTCTTCAGCGGAGGAGGTGCTGTACCTTGTCTGAGTGACCCCTCATAGGCTGAGACTTCAACCCATAAAAGTACAGCACCTCCTCCGGGGTAGGAGCTTCCAGTCTCCGGGACTTGCAAAAGATGAACCACCCCGCTAAGAGCTTGTAGCTGGGAGGAATTAACTGGAAGGGGGCAATCCCTGCCTTCACACAGAAATTGGCGAAGTAACTCCTTAGGGGCAAGTGCGCTCCGCACACTATGTGTGCCCAGCTCCAGGCACCAAAGCCCTCGTGGCTCTGGCTAGCTGACTCGCCCAGCACCGACAGACGGTGCCACATCAGACCTGGGATGTTCTTCAGGCCTGCCTCAGAGGAATACAGCTCCAGCATGCCATAATTCCTGAAAAGGTTCGGTTTTTGGTCCATCTCCCAGATGGAACTATTGGAAGTTGGTGGGCTAGCCGCGACCGCTTTCGCCTTTCCTTTCCCCTTTCCACCAGCGATAGGAGAGCCCTTCTCTTGGGCAGATTCAGCCTCCCCCGCAGCAAGGAGTTGTTCCTTCGAGATGTTCGTCACTGGACAAAAGAAAAGAAAGAAGAAAACACTCTAAGCAGTCAGCACCCTTGTCATACCCTAGTGGTATCAAAGGCGTCGGGGAGACCCTCCCCGAAATCTGCTTGGAGAGGCTCCCACCGAGCTTGCCGAGGGATTGGCACCATGCCACCCGAAGGACAGCAAGGAACCGGACTCAGACCCCGAGCCTAAGCCCACCAAAAGAAGTGTTTTTCCAGAGAAAGACACCCTAAAGGCGTTCATGCTTATGCCCTAAAACAACAAAACAAGGGACGACTTTCCAAACGCAAATCGCCAAAACACGCAGAAAAGGCTACTTATCGACTCACAATCAATCACATGCCTACCAAAGCCCTATTCACACATGCACATAAGCAATAATGGCAGAAACCTCTACTCTAACAACTACCAACAACCTAAGGTTTGGGAGGAAAGAGAAAAGTAGAAATACTTACTGATATTCGGGTAGGTGGAGGTTGAAGGAGTAACTGGATCACTGCACAGCACGATCGCGAGAAGTAAAAGCTGCAAAGATGAACGGCGATTCAAACCAGGAACTTCGGGGAATAAACCCACTGCCAAATCAAAAAGAAAAGTTTCCAGATACTTACCAAAAGAAATGGCAAGTTCGGAGGAACGTAAGCTGGGAAGCCTGAGAGTTCGAAGGTTTGGAAATCTGAAAATCCTAAAGATGGAGAATCTGAAAGCGTAAAGAGGAAGAAAGGTCCTTTCCCTCGTTTTTATAGCAGGGAAGAAGCCGTTTCGAATTCCTCGAGTGGACGGTCCCGATCTTCCCATTCCATGTGCGTCAGATCCAACGGCTGGAGAGGAAGCGACGATCCTATTTATGACTCCTCGGATGGGAATAAAGTATTTATTTCCCATCATTACACCACCTCGGGCCCTGAGTACCATTAAAAACCGTCAAATAGTCAGGTGACTGACGCACGCATCCTCAACCAGTCGCCTCACGCGCACGTCTTGGTCGCAGAACCATTCCCAGAATGACACGTGATCCTTGCCGCACTTGAGTACTTGATCTCAAACAGAAGAAATTCCTTTTTCTCTTTCATACTAATACTCAGGTGGGAAAAAGGAACCCTTCCGGGAACACAGAAGGTGCCCCCTCGCCTAATCTAAGAAACCGATTGAACAAGCTCCCGGATCTCTCAAAGCTCCGCGACCTTGGGGGGTAAATGTTATCCAGATTTCCGGATAGCGTTTAGATTGATGACCTCGGGGAAGCAGAATTATCGATGTCTTTCACGGAGGGTGACCAGAGCTCGCGGATGGACAGAAAGGCTTCGCCTCTCCTGTCTAGTATCCGGATTACTCTTCCAAACAAGCGCAACACGGAAACTCGTCAACTCTCCCGGACTCCCGAAGGATACCCCTCGGGGAGGCCTCTTCCAGGAGAGGCTCTTCGAGTGGTCTCCGCGGAAACAGTTCCGTGCCCCGCACAGAACAAAACCGAACGGTCGAGTCCGGGAGAAGGCATATTTGGAATGATATCCGTCTGACACAGGATCCCGCCTGACACGCCCGTCAGGTCAAAGCCGCACACATCCCAGCACGCCTAAGGGTACCTTTTCGCCTACTGTTCCGCTGACAACTTGGAAAAGACGGCTGACTTTGTGTGTTCCCCATACTTTCACGTAAATATACCCACATAGAGTCTGGTAGCCATGCGACTATAGGAATTGTATCCCCTATTTATGGCTGGTGTAATTAAGACTCATGTACGTAGAGAAAAACCCTAATCCGAAACCCTAGCTATAAAGACTCCTTCCTTTTACAAGAAGGAGGGAGAGGAATGAGAGATAGCAAGAGACTCTACCAAAATCTCTCTAGCTTCATCTTCTTTAAGAGAACCCGAGAGAAACATTGTGAGTGGGTGAAGTTCTTATGCACCAGCCATCTTACTGTAATCTTTTCCAAGTATAATAACATCGACTCGTGGACTAGGGCTTGTTAACGCCTGAACCACGTAAAAACACTGTTTGTTTAGTTACATTTCAGTATTTCTACGGTTCTTATCTTTTTATTATTCTGTTAGTTATTCGTTTCCGAAAAACTCGGTAAACAGTTTATTTTTATTCTCTTAAATAGCTTTATTTTTCAATCTTTTATTTTATGTTCATAACATTAAAACTCATCAATCTTTGGAGCAAGGTTAGAATTTATTACTTTTGATTTAAAATAGTTTTCTTTTTTATTTTAGACAACTCCTTTGGGTTCGATCTCGTGCTTACACGAACACTATATTCCATATACGATTCGTGCGCTTGCGAGTATAAATTTTTAAAACATACCCGTTTTGGGTCCATCAGCATTCTTGAATAGAGATTTGCACAATAAAATACCATTGTGGATGTTTATACGACACTTTGACCATGCTTTATCTATGTTACGTTACAACGAGATGAAAGAACACTACAAAACTAATTTGATTGAACCAGTTTTGAACCAAATAACTATGCCGTGTGTGGAGGATGAAATTTCTTCGATTTTCAAGGGAAATTTTTACAAGGATAAGAAAGGAGATATGGCGTGGCAATAATTATATTGTCCTGAAGGATGATAAGATACCAGGTTACACTCTTTGTTTGGTCAAAAAATATATTGGTTTTGGATTAAAGCGCAAAGTGTTAATCTCCAACGATGGGGATGATGTGCGATGTGATTGCTATTCTCTTGAGACAAAAGGAATTCCATGTAGACATATTTTTATTTCATTGAAGAATTTGGAGAGAAGGAGTTTTCCAATTTGTTTGGTAAATAGAACTAAGTTTTCAAATTAAGTTCCTGGATATAACCAGGTCATAAAACTTAGAAGTTAATTTAAATCGATTGATCGTTGTTCTTCCTAAAGAGCACGAGATATTGATAAAAATTAACACGAACTAAGTTTTCAAATTAAGTTCCTGGATATAACCAGGTCATAAAACTTAGAAGTTAATTTAAATCGATTGATTGTTGTTTTTCTTAAAAAGCACGAGATATTGATAAAAATTAACGCGAACTAAGTTTTTCAAAAATAGTAACTAAAATGCGTAGAGGCAAAAGGGAGTAAACCAATTTAAAGTAAAAATTAATTGTCTCGAGGTGGAAACACCTCATGCAAAAGTTACAACAAAAAATAAGAATAATAAAAGAGTGGGAGCAAAATGGAAAGGTCCTAGGCTCCACCAGTTGGCCCCTTGGAGGTCACCGTCTCGCCCTGCTCAACTGCGCCGGAGACTTCCCCGGTCTCGGAAGGTGCTTTTTTCTCGAGGCGAGCTTTGAATCCCTCCAGCAAGGGCTCCCAGACGTCCGCTGCCAAGAAGGAGAAGTCGCCGTTCGGGTTATAGGCCCAGCAATGGTAGAACATGTCCTCCATGGCGGTGCCTGAAGCTGCCTGCTCGGCCTCCAGGGCGGCCTTAGCCTCAGCCTTCGCAGTATCTAGGTCTGCCCGCGCAGCGGCGAGGGTAGCTTTGGTAGCCTCGAGCTCTTGTAGCATGGGGCGGGCTTCTTCCAACTCGGCCTGCGCGGCCGCCAGGGCATCCTTAGTCATCTGCAAGGAAGTCTGGTGAGTGGCCACAGCCACCTGATGCTCGCTCCTCATATCCTCGAGCTGGGCCTTGGTCCTGGCTATGCTTCGGTGAAGGGAAGCGGCGCTCTGCAAAAACGGAGAGGCAACTGCCTTAGAAAAAAAAAAAAGAGAAGGGAGAAAGGAAAAACAGGGCAAGGCATGATAATCAAAAACCATAAAAGGGTAGGGTCAGCTTACCATTAGGGCCATGCCCAATGAAGATTCCAGCACGCCCACCGGGCTCCTTGTTTCGATGGCCCTGAGCTCCCTCTCGTTGAATTTGTAGATGTGGCTGACGGCATAGTTCGCCGTCTCATACACCGTCCCCCGGAAGGCCTCTGGAATCTTCTCCAGGTCCTGGGGGTCAACCGGGATGCGCACCTCAGAAGGTGCAATTTCCGAAGCCCCAGGCTCTGCCCCTGTGTCCCAGACGAAGGCTGGAGCTCGCGGAGGGGGTGGGGGCATGTTGCTCCCCCCTGCTGCAGGAGGAACAGTTTCCACGACCTGGGCCGCTGGGGGCTGCTCTTTCTCCTTTGCAGGAGACTTGGTGGGGGTCCCGGCGGCTTTCTTCGACGTCTGGAGTTTTTTCATTTTGGGCCCGGAAGCCCCGGCGGAGGAGTTCCCTCCGATGAACGCAGCTCGTAGACCCTTTCCTCCGGGCTGAGACATCTCTTCTGTCAAAACAAAGATATGGTTAGTACACAAGTTAGCAGTCATGAAAAAACAAAAACAAAGGGGAAAAAAGAAAAATTCAAGTATGTATATATACTAAAGGGAATCCTACCCCCCGAGCTAGAAGAAGAATCTATGATTACGACCATCGGCCCCGGAGCTTCCACGGGGGAATCTAAGGCAATTACTTCTCGAGCTGGCGCAGGTTCCGGATACGAGGCTGTCTCAGGACTAGACTCTTCTACATATTGCCTAAGACCCGGAGCTACGGTGCCCTCCTGGAGTGATGGCCATGAACGAAGGTTAGTCCCATACTCCTCGAATAGGACCGACCTAAAGGCTAGGGTGTTGTCTACAACTATGGTACCCCTAGGACAGCTACTTTCGTAATCCAACACGAGCTGGTCGACACAGTGGAGCAGGGTTTCATCTAAGTCTGGATCACTTCGATGGCGTTGGACGATCTGTTTGGGATTGTACCTAGCTAGCCGGGGGTCGGCAGTGGCCCTATCTAAGCTCCTAAACATGTAAGGGTTACCTTGGCCAGAAGGACCTGCGGCTGCTCCGGACCGGATCCTCTCCCCGTCTGTTCTTTGGGCGACCTCCAGCGCTCGCTTCCTCGTCCTCACGAGGGGCACTTTGTCCTCCTCGTCCTCCTCATCTTCATCCCCCGCGACCTCCTCCATGATGATAGGCCTCATATCGCGGGCTGGGGGAAGCGCCCGGGGCCTCCTCAGGTTCAGAGTCTGGCCTTCGAAGATCAGCTTACAGGCCAGCATCGTCTCGTCTGTCACGAGCTAACGATAGTCCTTTTCACTAGGGGGCAAGCCCGCCAGTGTCTCGTACTGGCTCCTGAGGGTCACAGACTTCTCTGTCCTCGCGAAGATAGCTGCAGAATTATCCCAAGTCAGAAATGGATATAGGGAAAGCTAACCGATACTTAACTTCCGAGCTAAAGTTGAAAGGCACTTACGAGGATGATTGAAGTAGTGCAGCTCGCAGTTTCGGAACCCCGTCGACATAAAGAATTGATCTTTGAAGTCATTGGGGTGGCTGGGCAACTCGATGATTGCAGCCGTGTTGGGGAACCGGGTTAAGTAGTAAAGCCCATCACCTCGCCCCCGCTGCTCCGGGCTAGCCTTGAGGCAGAAGAAATACAGGATGTCCGCAGGAGTGGGGACCTCCCACTCCTGTTTCAAGAACAAGTATCGTAACCCCGCCAACAAACGGTATGAATTGGGGGGGAGCTGGAATGGGGCCAACCTCACGTAGTTGAGGAAGTCGGCGAAGTACTGGTCTAACGGGAGGAAGGCCCTCACCTTGAAATGTTTGTCGCTCCAGGCCGAGAACGCCTCATCAAGCGGCGCGCAGCTCCGCTTGCCTTCTGCGGGAGGTCGGGGAATCACGGATCCTCTCCCTAGCTCGATGTTATGGGAGAGGAATATTCTATTTACCCTCGCCTGGTCAGTAATCTTTGACACAATCCTCTCTGCCTCAAAGAACGCCTCGGGGGCCACCTCGAGCTCCCGTTCCACTGCTGGCCCGAAGTTGGGAATCGGGGATTCAGCCATCACCTCCTTTCCTTTGTCTTGTTGGGAGGACGAGCTTCCAGCGGTCCTCTTTGGAGCGTTCTTCTTCGGTGCCATCTAGTCACCTAGCGAACAAAAGAAAAGATTTCAGAAAAGGCGACCTAAGCATAAGGAAGAATCAAAAGGAGTGTTCTTTGCATGAGCTGAGGTAAGCCCAGCCCGTGAAGAGTGAGACCACGCGATTCTATGAACACGCGCCTGTGCTCCCAACAGATCCTCGATTACTCAGAATTCGTGTGTCAGGAGGGTCAGGATAGAATTTGCCTTGGAAGGAAAGTTTCAGTAGGCAAGGAAGGCAAAACCGCCTGTGAAGCGTGTCCCCTAAGCTACCCGGTTTTGCACCCAAAATACTGAATACTTTAAACCAGCATCCCAAAAATTCTACCCAGAAATTTTCCCCAAAAAACGCACCCATTAACCATGCTCCTAAATGGTTCTCTATTGCAAATATACCCTAACCTAAAAGGCTCTTACCCTTCACGCCCACAAAAAACCAGCAAACCCTTGCATGCGGCTACAGTAAATATTTACTTAAGCTACAGTGAAAAATAATTTCAAAACATGCACAGTCAGGAGACTTACAGTATGTGTTGGTTGAGAAGAGGATGAAGGGATCGCCTAGGTAGGGGCTTCATCGGAGTAGTTGATTCCAAAGCTAAAAAGGAACCCTGGCACCTGAACTTCCTGAGCGTTAGAAATGGCGATCGGAGAGAAGAGGGTTTTTCTTTTGAAGATGAAGAGAGAAGAAGAAGAGGGTTTCTGAAAAATTTCAAATGAATGAGTGGCCCATGCGTATGATGGCCACCCCTTTTATATACGTGAAGGGCCACGTGAAGAGGGCTGTTGGATTGCCATGATGTGGGATCCAAGGCCCTCCACTCGAAAGACGAAACAACGGCTGAGTATAGGCTAGGCCATTAAATGCGGTTCTCGGAAGATGTACCGTCACCAACCATGATGTTCCACGTATTCGGCGCCTGCGTAAAATGTGGAATATGAAGAGTTCATGGGGAAGCCTAAAAGCCCCTACTGTGGCCCTATGCAACGTCGTGTACCATGAGCAGGGGCTTGGGGGCCAAATGTACGCCCTGATTTTCCCAGGAGCTGAGATACGGCCTAATCATGACTACCACGTGGACATCCCCAAGACCAGAGCTGCCATCGTAAGATCCTACTCCTTAGCTCGAGGTAACCTAAGGGTTTGCCAAGATTACTGAGTCTGGACTCTGAAGGCCACAGGTCGTGGGAAGCATCCAGCTCGTGGTACGAGCTGGTGTTGGAGGTTGTGACCTTTTATAAAGTCAACCATGCAAGGTAAACGTGCATATATCAGCCATCATGTGTCTGATATATCCCTGACTTCTCGGACACGCAGCGTGAACGTGCGTATTCAGACACCCACGACTGGGTTGGGCCGTGTGGCCCATTATCCCCTTACCTATTGATTAGACCACACTTATGTGTCAGGTTTTAGGAATTATTCATGAATGTCACAGAGTTGACATGATAGGTAAGAAGGTCACGGGATGACCTTCTTACCAACTCCCAGGTGCCCTCTGCTATAAATATGGAGACCCTGGGAGTTACAAAGGGTTGGATTCTATGGTTTAAGAAATACTCTGTAAAAGAATACCAAGCATATAGCAATAATATTGACTGGTGGAGTAGAAGGATTTTAACCTTTGAACCACCTAAAAAACGTATTTTGTGTCACCATTCCATTTCCAAGATCATTCATCTATTTCGGTTCAACATAAGCACTAATCCCTTCCTCTTTCTTTTCTTAATTACCTGTTGGCGAAGAACTGCGTCAACAAATATAGTTTTGAGAATTGTTAAAATTCAATTAATTTGCATAATTAGGGTCTACACTAATAATTAGTTTGAACAATTAAATATTGAATATATGTTAAATATTAAATGCACCTCTTCATATTCAAAGACAATAACTAACTATCTAAACCCTAATTCCGGCTATGCCAATTGTGGTTTACCATTAATATTGAAAATTTTGAACATTAAAAATACAAAATAATTGCACATCTTAAATATGGTATGGAGAAGTGGAAATTGTTAATGCACCTCTTCAAATTGAAAGATTCAAAGACTATCTATATCCTAGCATTTAGTAAATAATTAATTATTATATAAAAGAATATTTTTTATCATTAATTTCGCCTACAAAAATATAGGACTAATTATTGTTTTTTTTTCAAATATTATAAATATGGTATTGAGAATTGGAAAATTTAATTCATTTGCATAATTAGGGCCTACACTAATAACTAGTTTGAACAATTAAATATTGAATATATGTTAAATATTAAATGCACCTCTTCATATTCAAAGACAATAACTATCTAAACCCTAATTTCGAAAATCATAATTAGATATGTAAAATTTATTAATATACAAACCTTAATTTCGGCTATG
This sequence comes from Humulus lupulus, assembly GCF_963169125.1. Lineage (NCBI taxonomy): Eukaryota > Viridiplantae > Streptophyta > Magnoliopsida > Rosales > Cannabaceae > Humulus > Humulus lupulus. Next base: position 79,719,883 of record NC_084801.1, read on the forward strand.
CCAATTGTGGTTTACAATTAATATTGAAATTTTTTAAGATTAAAAATACAAAATAATTGCACATCTTAAATGTTCTATTGAGAAGTGGGAATTGTTAATGCACATCTTCAAATTAAAAGATTCAAAGACTCTATATCCTAGCATTTAGTAAATAATTAATTATTATATAAAAATATACTTTTTATCATTAATTTCGGCTACAAAAATATAGGGCTAATTATTGTTTTTTTTAAATATGGTATTGAAAATTGGGAAATTTAATTAATTTTCATAATTAAGAAAATAAATTTCAAAATAGGAGAAGTAATTTTATCATGGTATTGAGAATACATCAAGAAAAAACTATAACATTTAAAAAAAACCAAAAACTAAACCAAATTCAGCAAGGTCAACATTATTATATTAATCATAAACTAAACAAAAAACATTCAAAAAATATATATATAAAAAAAAACTATAACAATCATAAATAAAACTCTTAGAAATCTATTGACCTTGCTTTGTAGTTTTAATTGTTTCATCATCTATTGGCATCTTCATATACTTTTTAAGGCGTTTTTTGTCACCGCCTGTTAAAACTTTAACGATTCGTTGTTCACCATTCTTAACTTTCACCATTTCTTCATTCCAAATTTGGATCTCCAACATCAAGTTTCTAACCATAAGCTTGGTTAACTCCGCTCTTTCCTCTTGTTGGGCGATGGAGAAGTTGATGAGATCACAAACGTTGCTCCGTGGGACATGATAGTCTCTTTCCTTGGCCAATATTTCTACTATTGAAAATTTCTCCTTTAATACATCTGTTGACGCGGTTTTTCACCAATAGTGAATTATATGAATAACTAGGATGGATTAGTGCTTAATGGTGAACTATAATAAGAAAATGATAATACTCAAGAATGCTAGCAATGAATTATCAAGAGAAGAAAAGTGATCACTCCTTTTTACGTGGTTCAGAGGTTAAAATCCCCCTAGTCCACGAGCAATATTATTACTGTTTCTCTTTTCATGCTATTTTTACAGAGTATTTGCCTTACAAGAAGAATCCAACCATTTACACTACCCAGGGTCTTGGCATTTATAGGAGAATGATCTCTGAGTAGGCATTGGGGTCATCCCGTGATCTCTTTACCCTTCACGTCATCTCTGTGACACTGACGATTAATATCTAAACCTTACACTAAAGTGTGGTCTAATTAGTAGGTAAGAATGGATAATGGGCCGCATGGCCTAAATCAGGTGTGGGATGTCTGATCACGCACGTTTATATTGCGTATCCAGGAATTCGGGAATAAAACAGACACGTGATGTCTGTTATACGCACGTTTATATTGCATGGCTGACTTTATAAAGATCTTGGGATATATCAGGCCTGTGATGTACCACGACCTTAATGTAGTGCTAGCTCGTGTCTTTTGATGCCATGTTGGCAATGGTTCCAAGTGATAAACAGCTAAACGATCCGCCAGCTCGAGCTATTTGTTTAGGGGATCGTACCAAATTTCTCCGGATGAACGGTGAATACATGGCACCTCGGTTATGGCTCTTTATTAGTTCGCTTCTCCCGGGCTGCCTCAACAAGGTATGTGCTGATACTCAGGGCGTACATTTGCCCCCCAAGCCCCTGCCCGTGATCTATGAAGTCACTTTTTTCATTCACGGTGGGGGCTTTTAAACTTCCTTTTCGATTATCCAGACCTTGTGCGTTACTTGAGTATCGGACACGTGTAACGCCGTGATTGGCGTCTGTTCGGGTTTTGAAGATCGTATTAAATGGCCTGGCCACATTTTTGCCATCGTTTTGTCTTTCAAGTTATGACCCTCGTATCTCGCATTAATTTAATCGGACAGTCCTCGTTTCCTCATGCCTCTTACGTATAAATAAGACTGGTAGTTTTCAGTACTTATCACCCTTCATTCGAAATTTTCCTTTATTTTCTCTCTTTCGAAATTTAAAAAGCTCTTCTTCTTCTGCTTATAATCACATAAATCCCCATATTCTTGCCACAAGAACCTTTCTGAAGTTGTAACGCCCTACTACCTTAGAGCCGTTACTTAGTGAGTTTAAAACAAAATCGTGCTTTTGACTGACTATACGTGGTTTCTAAAACCAAAAGTGTGTATAAACCAGAGTTTAAGGCTGTACTCTTTGAAAATGTTTAGTTTCATTGAAAACATTAAGTATCAAACATCTGGGATCCCAAAATAAGGTTTACAAAATATTTACAACTCAAAAATAGATTTACACCAGGTTAACTATCAAAAGAATGGATTAATACAGCCATATACAAAATGCCCCCAACCAAAGCAGTCGGGCAGGCCGAACATGTACGCACCGCCCCCACGCTCTCCATACTCATGGCCGGTTGACTAACTCCTTGCTTTTACCTGCCACACAGAGCACCCGTGAGCCGAAGCCCAGCAAGAAAACCCCAAATATTACATAACATATGCAAATAATATAGCTGACATAATCCACTGATAAACAGGAAAACCATCAGACTAAACAAGCACGGCCATGCCGCCCCAGAGGCCTTACCAAAGCCTGGGGTCTCGGTCCTCACTGTAAGGATAACTCATGTATCCCTTGGGTCCCACCCTGGCTATAGCATCCCATGTGCTGAGTGTTACTTCCGGCCCCAAGGCCGTACCCGGCCTTTGCCGCTCTCGGCCTTAGCCGTTCATTTCATTATAATTGCACGCATAATACATTTTGAAATAATCATTCAAACATATAATAATTCATTCAAGGTCATACATTTTCAAGTAAAACAATCTAGGGCCATGCCCTGCAATAACGCTGTAGTGCTACAAGCAGAACCATCCCATCAGAAATAGGGGCTAGCACTACAGCGCCCCCTGACTAGCGCTGTAGCGCTAGTTGCAGCCAGACCAAACCCAAAATCGCATCTTGCGATTTCCTTTTACCATTTCAACCCCAAACTTGTCCAAACCTTTTCCAAACCCAAAAACACACATATCCACACCTCACACTCATCCCAAGCATCCCAAGAACTCAATCCCAAGCTCAAGCAACCCAAAACTCAAAATCTAACACAATGAACCCAAAAACCAGAAATTCACTCAAACAACAAAGATAGGGTCATAGAAATCATACCGTGGGTGGAATTTCGACCTTGAGTTGAACCCTAGACCTCCTTAGCTTGCACCTTCACAACGTTGACCTGATTTCCCCAAAAATCCCATCCATTTAGCTCAAAAACACAATCCAAACCAGTCAAGCCCTAAAACAGAGATCTCCAAGAACTTAGCTCAAATTTCTGATGTGATCTTGCTAATCCCTTGTAAATCCCCAAGTCTAGCTTAGGATCCTTGATGCTCAGCCTACCCTAGCTCTCCACTGAGCTTGACTCCAAGAAAAATGAATGAATTTGGTTGGGAGAGCCACAAACCGTTCTTTAAAGCCAAACCCTTATGTTTTCCCTCTTTTCTTTTCTCTTCCTTCTTTCTTTTCAGCCTATACTCTTTTCTACAAAATCCACCAAGTATAAAGCCCCCCTTTAATTCATCTCTTACAAGCCTAAAGACCAATATGCCATCCCTTACTAATTCTAAACCTTTATGTCCATAAAGGGGCATTTTAGTCATATTACCCAAATTCCCACTAACTCCTCAAGTGTTCCTAATAATTTCCGCTCGCTACCCAATACCTGATTAATCATCAAATATACATTCCTCATCATCAAGATTAACCTCAATATACTTTCCAAATTCCCATTTAAACTCCCCAGGCTTAACCTAAGCCGGGTATAGATTCCCGCTTTGACTTTTCCGCTAACCCGCTCATTCTAGGATCGTCTCGAGTCACAGATCACAGATATCAACACGGTCATGCCCAAAATGGCCAAATTACAAATATGCTCAATCAGGCCTACATGCATACTAATTCACATAGTCATGCATCACAAATAATCAAATAGTCATATAACGTGCATTAAATCATAATCATGCATTAAACTCATTAAAGTCACACACAGAATCCCATTATGCCCGCCAGGCACACTACTCAAGGCCCTTAAGCCTTAATAGCGAATTTGGGTCGTTACAACTATCCCCTCCTCATGAAAATTTCATCCTCGATATTTACCTAAACAACTCGGGATACCGCTCCCGCATATCAGACTCCAGTTCCCATGTCGCCTCTTCAACCTTGCTATTCCTCCACAATATCTTAAGCAAGGCGATGGTCTTGATCCTCGAGACTTTGTCCTTTCTATCAAGGATCTGAACAGGCTTTTCTTCGTATGATAAATCCCGATCCAACTCCAAGTTCTCAAAGCTCAACACATGAGTAGTATCCGATACATACTTCCGAAGCATGGATACATGAAACACGTCATGAACCCCTGATAGAGCTGGAGGCATTGCTAACCTGTAAGCCACCTCTCCAACTCGTTCCAGAACCTCAAAGGGGCCAACAAACCAGGGACTCAGCTTGCCCCGAATGCCGAATCGTTTTACTCCTCTCAGGGGTGAAACCCTGAGGAATACATGATCACCAACCTGAAATTCCACACTCCTGCGTCTCTGATCTGAATAACTCTTCTGGCGACTCTGGGAGGCGAGCATACGAGCTATAATTTTCTCAAGTGCCTCATTGGTCCTCTGAACCATATCAGGACCTAAATACCTCCTCTCACCTGCCTCATCCCAGTGAATCGGTGATCTGCACTTCCTCCCATACAACATCTCATACGGAGCCACTCCGATAGTCGCCTGATAACTATTATTGTACGAGAATTCAATCAGGGGGAGATACCTACTCCAAGATCCCCCAAAATCCAACACACAAGCTTGTAACATGTCCTCCAGTATCTGTATTGTCCTCTCAGACTGTCCATCCATCTGAGGATGATAAGCAGTACTAAACCGAAGCTGTGTGCCCATTGCCTTCTGTAGGCTCTTCCAAAACTTGGAAGTGAAAGTGGGGTCTCTGTCGGATACTATCGACCTCGGAGCCCCATGAAGTCGAACAATCTCCTTCACATAAAGCTCTGCATACTGCTCCACAGCATAAGTTGTCTTCACAGGTAAGAAGTGGGCGGACTTAGTATACCAGTCCACAATCACCCACACCGAGTCATGCTGACCCACGGTCTTCGGCAATCCTACCACAAAGTCCATGGCAATATCTTCCCATTTCCACTCAGGAATCCCTAGAGGCTGTAATAATCCTGCTGGCCTCTGATGTTCAGCCTTAATCTGCTAATAGGTTAAGCATCTAGCCACATAGTCCACCACGTCCCTCTTCATGCCTGACCACCAATATAAAACCTTCAAGTCATGGTACATCTTCGTAGAACCTGGGTGCAAAGAGTAGGGAGTGGTATGAGACTTGTCCAGAACCTCTCGCTGAATGTCTGGATCAATCGGAACACAAATGCATCCCTTGTACCTCAGCAAACCCATCTCAGAAATAGAGAAGTCCTTAGCTGCTACAGTTAGGACATTCTCTCTACGTTCAACTAACTGGGGGTCCCTTCCCTGTGCTTCCTTAATCCTCTCAAGGAGCGTTGACTGGAGAGTAATGTTTGCTAACCTACCAACCACTAACTCTATACCTGCTCTGTCCATCTCTCCGGCTAGTCTGTCAGATATCTGTCTCGAACTATACAGTTGTCTTGGGCCCCTCCGGCTCAATGCATCAGCCACTACATTAGCCTTCCCAGGATGGTATAGGATATCACAATCGTAATCCTTTACCAACTCTAGCCACCGTCTCTAGCGCATATTCAAGTCCTTCTGGGTAAAGAAATACTTTAGACTTTTGTGATCAGTGTATATCTCGCATCTCTCTCCATACAGATAGTGTCTCCAAACCTTAAGTGCGAATACCACTGCAGCTAACTCCAGGTCATGCGTGGGGTATCTCTGCTCGTACTCCTTTAATTGCCTTGATGCATACGCTATCACTTTCCCAGCCTGCATCAACACGCATCCCAGACCCTGTCTAGAAGCGTCACAGTAGACCACAAACTTCTCATCATCTGTTGGCAGGCTCAGCACTGGTGCAGTAATCAACCGCCGCTTCAACTCTTTAAAGCTGTTCTCACATCGATCTGTCCACACATACTTGGTCTTCTTCCTTGTCAATTCTGTCAATGGAGTAGCAATTCTGGAGAACCCCTCTACAAACCGCCGGTAGTAACCTACTAGTCCAAGGAAACTTCTAACTTCAGGAACACTGCTGGGTCTAGGCCAATCTCTTACTGCTTCCGTCTTGCTTGGGTCGACCAGCAACCCATCCTTACTGATAATATGGCCTAGAAATGAAACTTGCGATAACCAGAACTCACATTTGCTAAACTTAGCATATAACTTATGCTCTCTTAACCGCTGCAACACCAGGCGCAGATGATGCTCATGCTCTGTCTCTGACTGGGAGTATACTAGGATATCATCAATAAATACAATCACAAACTTATCCAGATAGTCCTTGAAAATTCTGTTCATCAAATCCATAAATGTTGCTGGGGCATTGGTAATCCAAAGGACATAACCATAAATTCATAATGCCCATACCGTGTCCGAAAAGCAGTCTTTGGTACGTCCTCTTCTTTGATCCTCAACTGATAGTAGCCTGATCGGAGATTAATCTTCGAAAACACTGTACTCCCTTGAAGCTGATCAAATAAATCGTCGATCCTAGGCAACAGATACTTGTTCTTGATGGTCAACTTATTCAACTCCCTGTAGTCAATGCACATCCGGAGCGATCCATCCTTTTTCTTAACAAATAATACTGGAGTACCCCATGGTGAGAAACTCGGTCTGACAAACCCCAAATCCAGTAGTTCCTACAACTGGATCTTCAATTCCTTTAATTCTGCCGGAGCCATTCTGTAGGGTGCCTTGGACATTGGCTCTGCTCCCGGAACCAACTCTATGACTAACTCAATCTCCCGCTGTAGCGGCAATCCCGGCAGGTCTGCTGGAAACAAGTCTGGAAACTCACAGACCACTTTGGTTTCATTCGGTCCCACTGCCGTCACCTTGGAGGAATCTATAATACTTGCTAGGAATCCTATGCAACCCTCCTGCATCAGGTCTCTAGCCTTTAGTGTTGAGATCGTAGGCACCCGCAGTCCATTCACCGTTCCCACAAACACAAAGGGTGCCTCGCCCTCTGGTTCAAAGGTCACCATTCGTCGCTTACAGTCAATTGTTGCCCCATACCGCGTTAGCCAATCCATTCCTAGTATTATATCAAAATCGTCCATATCTAGCTCAACCAGGTCAACAAACAATTCTCTACCGTCTATAACTACTGGTGTAACGCCCTACTTCCTTAGAGCCGTTACTTAGTGAGTTTTAAGACAAAACAATGTGCAAAGATCTCGCTAACCGAGGTTTTGAAACGAAAGTGTGACTAATTAAAAGTTAAGGCTGTAATCTTAGAAAAATGCGTTGTTTCAATAAAACTCCTAATATTAAACATTGGGATCCCAAAATAAGGTTTGAAAACTATTTACATCTTAAAAATGAGTTCACAGTTGATAAATCATAAAAATCATAGATTATTACAGCCATTTTCAAATAAACCCCCAACCAAAGCAGTCGGGCAGGCCCAACATGTACGCGCCGCTTCACGCTCTCCGTACTCATGGTTGGTTGATTCAGTCATTGCCCTTACCTGCAACACAGAGCACCCGTGAGCCGAAGCCCAGCAAGAAAACTCATGCAGAACATAACATATGCAATGTATACAGTTTATCATAACAGATAATCCACAATAAACAAGTCAATCATTAGACTAAGCAAACACGGCCAAGCCGCCCCAGAGCCTTACCGAAGCCTGCGGTATCGGTTCTCACCGCGAGGATAACTCATGTATCCCTTGGGTCCCACCCTGAATATAGCATAACACATGTATCCACCGGGCCCCGCCCTGATTATAGCATCCCATGTGCTAGGTGTTACTTTCGGCCCACGGCCGCCCCGACTTACGCCGTACTCGGCCCACGGCCGCCCCGGCCTACGCCGTACTCGGCCCACGGCCGTTCATTTCATCATAATCACACATATAGTACATTCGAAATAATCATTCACACACATCATGATTCATTTAAGTTTAAACATTTGCACATAATAAAATCTGGGGCCATGCCCTAACCTCGGGTGTTATAGTTTTCTTACCTGCATTCCGAGCCTCCTGATGCACCAAAGCCGCGAGCACGGTCCTCTAGCACGAGCCTCTGAAAGAACCTAGTCACAACACACAAGAAACATCCCTCATTACTAATCAACCCAAAACCACTTCCCGGGACCAATCCCACACTCCCGGGGCCTCTAAAACCTTAAAACAACACCCCGGAGACATCCCCCGAACCCCCAGAGCAAAGGCCTAAAATTGCCTAAAAATGATGCCCTAAAGTTTGCCTTGTGCCGCGGCACCCATCAGTCAGAGGCTCCCTTGCCGCGGCACGAAAAACCTGTGTCGCGGCACGCCTTCGCAGACCCAGAATTCTGGGTTTTCTCCTGCGTTTTCTCCGAGCTAAAACCTTCCCAATTCATACCAAACCAATACCCAAACCCCAAAATCAAATCCAAACTTCATATGACCCATCTAGCAACCCATAAACATCATCAAAGCAATCAAACACACAATCAAATCCCCAAAATCCACATCCTTGATTTCAATTTCAGAAAATTAAAAACTCAAAGTTCAAACTTAAACCATGCTCAAATCTCTTAACCCATAACATAATCAAGCCTTAAATGTGTATAAATTCCTTACCTCAAGTAGAGAATCCCATCCCAAGCTCCCTTGATTCATCTCCTAAGTCTCCAAATTTCAGCTCCTTCACTTCTCTTCTTCTTCTTCTTCTTCTTCTTCTTCTCATTGCCCTAACTTTCCTTCTCTTTCGTTTTTCTTCTCTTTAGTTTTTATCAAAACCAATCAATGCCAAGCCCCAAACTGTGTACCCCCTATAACCCAGCTGCCATAAATCAATTTCCCATCCAAATGACCATTTTACCCCTCCTTGCCTATCCTTTCCCAACTAAACCTCAAGGGCACTTAAGTCCTTTTACTTCTATCTCATTTCTACCATTTTATACCTAGAACTTGTTACTCTCAGCAGTAACTAATGGTTACCCAGGTTACTAAATCTCCAATAACCATTACCCGCTAAATCTCAACTTAACCATAAAATTCCCGAGGTACCCCTAGGCTCCTCCCGAGCCGGGTATAGAAATCCCGTTGTGACTCTTACGTTAAATTGCTCTCTAGGACCGTCTCGGCACGTGCATCACAAAATAACACCACACTCATGTGGTACAAATCACGGAATACAATTATCACAAATATGCCCTCGGCGAGCTAAAATTACAATTATGCCCTTCAAACACAATCATGGCCTACATGCATACTAATACACATATACATGCGTCTCAGATAAATAAATAGTCAAATAACATGCTTTAAATCATAACCATGCATTTAACTCATAAAATCACACATAATTCCCATCGTGCCCTCCTGGCACGCTAATCAAGGCCCTTAAGCCTTATTAGCGAATTTGGGTCGTTACAACTGGTAATGCTCTAACCCACCTCCTAGAGACTACCAGTTCTCCTGTAGGCAATAAAGTTTGAAAACCCCTAGCATACAAAATACTAGGTCTACAAAGCTGATCAATCACCCTAGCAGAAACAAATGAGTGTGTAGCACCAGAATCAATCAATGCAGTAAACAAGGATCCAGCGCTAAGAATCTGACCTGTGACCACTGAAGGACTGGCCTCTGCCTCAGTCTGAGTCAAAGTGAAAACCCTAGCAGGAGCGAGGCTGTCTCCCTGCCTTGGCTCCTCCTTCTTAGCCTGCGGGCTATCTTTCTTCAAGTGACTGGTGCTCCCACATACAAAGCATGCCCTGGTCCAGCACTCGCCCTGATGCCGTCGCCTGTATCGAGGACACATCGGAAAGTTCCTCCAGCTGTCATTTCCGCCCTGGCGGCCACCCATCGAACCGCGAACCCTCCTATCAGAACCATAAGGAGAAAATGAATCTGGTGCTCTCCTCTTCACCTCACTGGGGCCGCTGCCCCGACTAGGCCCAGAAGAAGAAGGCACTGCCCACATGGTATCGCGCCCAGCAGTGCTATCCTTCCAGATCTGATCCTCAGCCCTCTCAGCAGTGAGGGCCTTGTCTACCACTTGCGCATAAGTAGTCTCTGGAGCCAGTGTAATACTCACATCACGGGCGATCATTATGTTCAATCCCCGTATAAACCTGTCCCTTCTGGCCGCATCAGTCGGCACTAGCTCTGGCGCAAACTTCGCCAATCTATCAAATACCAAGGTGTACTCGGTGACGGATAACCTGTTCTGCGTCAGGTTGACAAACTCATCAGTCTTCACAGCTCGAACGGCTACGCTGTAGTACTTCTCATTAAAAATGCTCTTGAAATCTTCCCAAGTCATAGCTGCAGTATCCCTTCGCTGCCTTACCACATCCCACCATATTCTTGCATCATTTCTTAGCATATAACAGGCACAATCAACCATGTCATTTCCTTCAACCCTCATGAAGTCCAAGATTACAGAAATCGTACTCATCCACTACTCAGCCTGCAGTGGGTCTGCTCCGCCCTCAAAGGTAGGAGGTTGTTGTTTCCTGAATCTTTCATACAGTGGTTCCAACCTGTTCTCAGTCACAGGTTGAACCGGAGCTGGTACCACACTCGGCTGTAGTGGTAACCCAGTGGCTGGTAGAGGAGCTGGTTGCCTCAACTGACTAAGCTCATCCTTTGTTCTCTTCAACCTAGCCTCCATCTCGGCTAAAATTTGCTGCCAGTTCTGAGGAGCAGGTGGAGGGTCCTGACTCTGGTTTTCATCCTCGGCCCAGATGCCGCGGAGTCTCGATGATTGGCGAGGCATTACCACTAAATGCCTGCAATCAGTGACACCGCTCATCAGGCATGATAACAAGGTTCAATTTCCACCTCTCAATCTCAACAACAACCAAAATCAACAATCCAACAAGACATATAGATATCATACAGCACACAACGGGCCTTGCCCTGGAATCATGCATATGTTATTTCACTCATCATGCTCATAACAATCTAGGAAGGCGCACAAAGCATTAAACACATATTCATGTATATATCAATCGACCATACCAATCAACCCTGAGTCGAGCTTTTCAATGGCAGCGTGCGTACATGTTCGGTTAATCTCCAGAACTAATAAACCTTGGCTCGCTCTGATACCAAGTTGTAATGCCCTACTACCTTAGAGCCATTACTTAGTGAGTTTAAAACAAAATTGTGCTTTTGACTGACTATACGTGGTTTCTAAAACCAAAAGTGTGTATAAACCAGAGTTTAAGGCTGTACTCTTTGAAAATGTTTAGTTTCATTGAAAACATTAAGTATCAAACATCTGGGATCCCAAAATAAGGTTTACAAAATATTTACAACTCAAAAATAGATTTACACCAGGTTAACTATCAAAAGAATGGATTAATACAGCCATATACAAAATGCCCCCAACCAAAGCAGTCGGGCAGGCCGAACATGTACGCACCGCCCCCACGCTCTCCATACTCATGGCCGGTTGACTGACTCCTTGCTTTTACCTGCCACACAGAGCACCCGTGAGCCGAAGCCCAGCAAGAAAACCCCAAATAGTACATAACATATGCAAATAATATAGCTGACATAATCCACTGATAAACAGGAAAACCATCAGACTAAACAAGCACGGCCATGCCGCCCCAGAGGCCTTACCAAAGCCTGGGGTCTCGGTCCTCACAGTAAGGATAACTCATGTATCCCTTGGGTCCCACCCTGGCTATAGCATCCCATGTGCTGAGTGTTACTTCCGACCCCAAGGCCGTACCCGGCCTTTGCCGCTTTCGGCCTTAGCCGTTCATTTCATTATAATTGCACGCATAATACATTTCGAAATAATCATTCAAACATATAATAATTCATTCAAGGTCATACATTTGCAAGTAAAACAATCTAGGGCCATGCCCTGCAATAACACTGTGGGCCCATGCCCTAATCCCGGGTGTTACGGTTTTCTTACCTTTAAATTCGATGGCATTGATCAACCTGACTCCTTGAGCACGATCCTACTCGAGCCCTAGCCCTTACCTAAGCAAAATCCATAAGTCAAAGTCATTACCAAACCTCGAGTCCAAAACCTAGCCTCGGGACCAATCCCGAGCCCCCGGGAAGTCCTAGATCCCCAAAACAAAGTGGCGGAATCGAGCCCCAAACCCTAGGTCAAAATCCCTTCACAGAAGCCCAAAAATCCCCTCTGTGAACAGTGCAGCGCTACAGCGCTACAGCGCTCTAAAGAGGGCGCTGGAGCGCTACAAGCAGAACCACCCCATCAGAAACAGGGGCTAGCGCTACAGCGCCCCCTGACTAGCGCTAGTTGCAGCCAGACCAAACCCAAAATCGCATCTTGCGATTTCCTTTTACCATTTCAACCCCAAACTTGTCCAAACCTTTTCCAAACCCAAAAACACACATATCCACACCTCACACTCATCCCAAGCATCCCAAGAACTCAATCCCAAGCTTAAGCAACCTGTTGACGCGGTTCTTCGCCAACAGGTAATTAAGAGAAGAAGAGAAAGGGATTAGTACTGAAAATAGAACCGTCACAGATATGAAATCTTAGAGAATGAACTAGGTGACTCCATACACGTTTTTTAAGTGGTTCAAAGGTTAAAATCCTTCTACTCCACTAGTCAATATTATTCATATATTCTGGGTATTTGGTTTACAAAGTATATGGCTCTTCAGAGACTATTTTTCCCAACCCCCTATCAACTCCCAGGGTCCCCATATTTATAGGAGAAGGCACCTGGAAGTTGGTAGGGAGGTCATCCCGTGACCTTACCATTTTTCATATCAACTCTGTGACAATTATGATTAATTCCTAAACCTGACACATAAGTGTGGTCTAATCAGTATGTAAGGAGATAATGGGCCGCACGGCCCAACCCAGCCGTGGGTGTCTGAATGCGCACGTTCCTGCTGCGTGTCCGAGAAGTCAGGGGGATATCGGACACGTGATGTCAGATATATGCACGTTTATCTTGCGTGTATTGACTTTACAAAGGGTCAGAGCTCCATGGCCAGCTCGTACAACGAGCTTCTTCCTTGAACCGACCTTCAGCCTTCAGGTCTTCTGATGCCTTCCTCTGGTCTTGGGGGCCCTTGGCGAGCCTTTGAGGATCCCTCGAGCTAAGAAGGTACGATCTGGAAACAGGATCTTTGGCCTGGGGGAGTACTCCGACTAAACCATGATTAGTCCGAGACTCGACCTGATAATAAGCCCGTGGGAAAACCAGGGCGTACACTTGCCCCCCAAGCCCCTGCTCGTGGTATATGACGTCATATATAGGAGTCCATAGTAGGGGCTTTTAGACTTCCCCACAACCCTTCACATTTCATTCTTTGTGCAGGCGTCTGATACGTGGAACGTCGTGGGTGGTGACGGTACGCTTTACGAGAACCGCATTTAATGGCCTAGCCTATTGTCCAGCCGTCGTTTCATATTTCGAGTGGAAGGCCTCAGATCCCTCACTAGGGCCATCCAAGAGCCTTCTTCACGTGATCCTTCCCTTATATAAAAAGGGAGTGGCCACCCTACGCACGGGCCACCCCTTCATTCCAAAATTTCCCAAATCTCTCTCCTTCTTCCTTCTCTGACTTTCAGAAGAACGAAACCCTCGACTCTATTGCCACCATTTTCCTTGTTCAAGAAGCTTAGGCGCACGAGTTTCTCCAAAACTTTGGAAGCTACTGCACTGACGAGGCTCCTACCAACGCAACACTCTCGTTTACCATCCAGCCATATACTATAAGTTTTCTGACCCTGTTCATTTTGAAAACATGCCATTGTAGCTTAGGTAAAAATTTTTACTATAGCCGCATGCAAGGGTTTTCTGGGTTGCGTGGGTAGGAGGGCGACATCCCCTTTTAGGCTAGGGCACACTTGTTGTAGGAAATCGCCTTAGAGTATGGGTTTCAAGATGCTTCTTCAGGAACAATTTCTGGTTAGGATCTTTAGGAACTTTGGGTGAAAAACCGGGTAGCTTAGGGGATACGCCTCAAAAGCGGTTTTGCAACGTTCTGCCTGTTGAAACTTCCCCCCCCCAAGGCAAATTTTTACTCTGAATCCCCTGACACACGAATTCCGAGTAATCTGGGATCTGTTGGGAGCATACGCGCGTGTTCATTGAACCGCGTGGTTCCACTCTCCACGGGCTGGGCTTACCTCAGCTCGTGTAAATAATAATTGCTTCGTCCTTCTGCTTGGGTCACCTTTTCTAAAGTGTTTTCTTTTGTTCGATAGGCGACCAGATGGTTCCAAAAAGGAATCTGCCTCAGAAGAACGTGGGAAGCTCGGTCTCCCAGCAAGAGAAAGGAAAGGCAGTGATGTCAAGCTCGCCGATCCCCCACTTCGGGCCGGCCGTGGAGAAGCAGGTCGAGGTGTCCCCCGATGCATTCTTTGAGGCAGAGAGAATCGTCTCAAAGGTAACCGACCAGGCGAAGATCAACAAACTCTTCCTCACCCACAACATACCACTGGGGAGAGCCTCTGTGATTGCCCGACCTGCTGCGGAAGGCGAGCGGAGCTGCACGCCACTCGACGAATCGTTCGCGGCCTGAAGCGGCGAACACTTCAAGGCAGGGGCCTTCCTTCCCCTGGATCAGTACTTCGCTGACTTCCTGAATTATGTGGGGTTGGCCCTATTTCAGCTCCCCCCCAACTCCTACCGTCTGCTGGCGGGCTTGAGGTATTTATTCAAGAAGCAGGAGTGGGAGGTCCCCACTCCTGCGGATATTCTATATTTCTTCTGCCTCAAAGCCAGCCCGGACCAGCGGGGGCGAGGTGACGGGTTCTACTACTTAACCCGTTTTCCCAATACAGCGGCGGTCATTGAGCTTCCAAGCCATCCAAATGACTTCAAGGACCAGTTCTTCATGTCAACTGGGTTTCGGAATTGCGAGCCCCCCGCCCGCGACAACAGGCCTATCACAGTGGAGGAAGTCGCGGCAGAGGAAGATGAGGAGGACGAGGTGGCTGAAGTTCCGCTCGTGAGGAATAGAAAGAGGACCTTGGAGGTCGCTCAAGGGATGGATGAGGAGAGGATCCAAACCAGAGCAGCCGCGGGTCCTTCCGGCCAAGGTAACCCTTATTTGTTTAAGAATGTAGATAGGGCCACCGCAGACCCCCGGCTGGTTAGATTCAATCCTAGACAGATCGTCCAGCGTCACGGGAGGAACCCGGACCTGAATACACTCCTTCTCCATTGTGTTGACCGACTCGTGCTGGGTCACCAAGAGAGCCGGCCTAGGAGTACCGTAGTAGTAGATAACACCCTAGCTTTTAGGTCGATCCTCTTTGAGGAGTATGGGACCAACTTACGCACATGGCCAACACTTCAGAGGGGTGTCTATGCTCCGAGGCTTAGACAATATGTAGAAGAGTCCAGTCCCGAGTCAGAACCGGACCTAGAACCCGCGCCAGTTCGTGAGATAATTGTCCTAGGCTCTTCCAGCTCGGGGGGTAGGGCTCCCTTAATATTCGTATACTTTTTGCTTTTAACCTCTGCATGATTGCTAACTTGTAATAACCATGTTTTTGTTTTTGGCAGAAGAGATGTCTCAGCTCGGGGGTAATCTGCGGGGTGTAGTCTTCGGCGGGAATCCCCCAGCAGGGCCAAGGTTGAAAAGGCTCCGAGAGTCTAAGAGCGCAGCCGGGGCCTCCACCAAATCCCCGGCTAAGGAGAAGGAAAAAACCCCGCCATCCCAGGTTGGGGGGGCAATCCTTCCTGCTGCCGGAGCAGGACACATGCCCCCGCCGCCCCAGCGATCTCCATTAGCCACCCAGGACGTGGTACTGGAGGTCGGGACTCTGGGCGTGGCAGCCCCGGACGTACGCATCCCGGTCGACCCCCAGGATCTGAAAAAGATCCCAGAAGCATTCCGGGGGACGGTGTATGAGTTGGCGAGCTATGCCGTCGGCCGCTTCTACAAGCTCAAAGAGAGGGATCTCCGGGCTATTGAAACAACGAGCCCGGTCCGAGTCATAGAGTCTTCGATGGACATGACCCTAACGGTAATCTGCCCCACTTCTTTTAAAGCTTTAACACTTACACAATGCCTTGTTTTTCCACTTAGCCAACTTATCCTTCCTTTCTTGCAGGGCATTGCTGCCGTACATCGAGGTATCGCCAGGACCAAGGCTCAGCTCGAGGAGATGGAGGCCGAGCGCCAGGCCGCCCTTCAGGAAGCTTTGGCGGCGAAAGATGCGCTGGCAGCTTTGAAGGCCGAGCTAGAGAGGAGGTGCTCAAGGAACCGAGAACTTGAAACCTCCCTTGCCACTTCGCGAACAGATCTCGAGGCAGTGAAGACCGAGGCCCAGGCCGCCCCGGAGGCCGCCTTGGAAGCCGAGCGGGCCATCTTGGAGCAGTCCATGCAGGACCTATTCTATCACTGCTGGGCCCATAACTCGGATGCTGACTTCTCTTTTATGCCACCAGACCTCTGGGCTATTTTGCTGCCGAAGCTCCAAGCCCGCCTAAACAGAGAGGTACGGCCCTCGGAGACCAGGGAAGCCTCTGGCGCGGTGGAGCAGGGCGAGACCGCGACCTCCAAAGGACCAGCTGATGGGGCTTAGGGCACTTATGCATTTTTAATTATTTTATTCTGTCTTTGTAACCTTTTCATGAGGTGTTTTCACCTCGAGACGATTTACTTGGCAATCTTAACTTATATATATATATTTTTTATATAAGCTTAGTTCATGCTAACCGTTATTTATATCCCGAGCTCTTTAAGAAAGAGCCACGACCAATAAACTTAAGTTAACTTCCAAGTTTTATGACCCGGTTAAAACCAGGAACTTATTTTGAAAACTTAGTTCGTGTTAACTTTTATCCATATCCCGAGCTCTTTAAGAAGAACCACGATCAATAAATTTAAGTTAACTTCTAAGTTTTATGACCCGGTTAAAACTAGGAACTTATTTCGAAAACTTAGTTCGTGTTAACTTTTATCCATATCCTGAGCTCTTTAAGAAGAACCACGATCAATAAATTTAAGTTAACTTCTAAGTTTTATGACCCGGTTAAAACCAGGAACTTATTTTGAAAACTTAGTTCGTGTTAACTTTTATCCATATCCCGAGCTCTTTAAGAAGAACCACGATCAATAAATTTAAGTTAACTTCTAAGTTTTATGACCCGGTTAAAACCAGGAACTTATTTCGAAAACTTAGTTCGTGTTAACTTTTATCCATATCCCGAGCTCTTTAAGAAGAACCACGATCAATAAATTTAAGTTAACTTCTAAGTTTTATGACCCGGTTAAAACCAGGAACTTATTTCGAAAACTTAGTTCGTGTTAACTTTTATCCATAGATAGGAGTCAACATCTAAGTCGTTAAGGAGACCTGGTTATATCCAGGTACCATATGCCCCCCAAGTAACTGGGAAAGGGTCTTTCGTGGTTACTTTGAAATCACACTTGCAAATAAAAAGAAACATTTGATTTTTATTTATACATAGAAAGTGGCCTTCCAGGCCTTACAAGTGGATCATTGATAGTATTTTTTTAAGTGGATGGCATTCCAAGTCCGCGGTATCGCCCCTCCATCAAGTCGAGCTAACTTATAAGTTCCCTCCTTGATGACTTCGAAGACCTGGTATGGTCCTTCCAAGTTTGGTCCCAAAACCCCATCTTTGGGATCTTTTCCGGCCAGGAAAACTCTCCTTAGGGCCAAATCGCCAACGCTAAAGGCACGTTTTTTGACCTTAGTGTTGAAGTAGCGAGTGATCTTTTGCTGATAATGGGTGAGCTAGAGTTGCGAATCCTCCCGCCTTTCATCAACTAGGTCTAGGGAATGGCATAGGAGTTCGTGGTTCCGATCTTGGTCGTAGGACTGGAGTCTATGCGACAGAACTTTAACCTCCACGGGGAGGACTGCTTCACTCCCAAAGGTTAGGGAGAAAGGAGTGTGACCCGTGGGGGTCCGATGTGAGGTCCGGTATGCCCACAGGACCTGGGGGAGTTGTTCTAGCCAGACCCCCTTTGCCTCATCTAGCCTCTTCTTGAGGCTTTCCTTTAGAGTTTTGTTCACAGCCTCGACCTTGCCGTTCGCCTGGGGATAGGCCACGGACGAGAAGCTTTTCACAATTCCGTGCCTTTCACAAAATTCGGTGAACAAATCGCTGTCAAATTGAGTGCCGTTGTCGGAGACGATCTTCTTAGGTAGGCCAAATCGACAGATGATGCTTTTCACCACAAAGTCGAGTACTTTCTTCGATGTTATTGTCGCCAACGGCTCTGCTTCGGCCCACTTGGTGAAGTAGTCAATGGCTACCACGGCGTAACGGACCCCGCCCTTTCCGGTGGGCAGGGCGCCCACTAGATCTATTCCCCAAACGGCAAATGGCCAAGGAGCTGAGATCATTTTTAGCTCGACCGGAGGAGGTCGGGCAACCACAGCGAATCGCTGACACTTGTCGCACCTTTTCACATACGAGATCGAGTCTTTGGACAGAGTCGGCCAATAATAGCCTTGCCTGAGAACCTTCAAGGCCAGGCTTTGCCCCCCAGTGTGGTCTCCGCAGAATCCTTCGTGAACTTCATGTAGGATGGCCTTCGCTTCACTCGGAAGAACGCAGCGGAGGAGAGGTAGGGAGTGCCCATGTTGGTATAACACTCCTTCGACTAGCGTGTATCTGGGAGCTTGATAAAGGACTCGCCGTGTGTCGTTACGTTCTTCGGGTAACCTGCCCTCGACGAGATACTCCAGAATGGGAGTCATCCAGGTCGGCCTAATATCAATCATCTCGATCTCCGCCCGATCTCCTTCTATACTTGGTTTTTCCAAGAATTCTACTGACACCAACCCCAGGGCTTCTGCCTCTCCCGAGGTGGCGAGTTTGGTGAGAGCATCTGCGTTGGCGTTCTTCTCCCGAGGTATCTGTTCGATTGACCCTCGCCCAAATGCAGACAACTCGGTTTTTACTTTTGCCAAATAGGCGGCCATCTTGGGTCCCCGCGCCTGATATTCTCCCAGAACCTGGTTAACCACGAGCGGGAGTCGCTGAAGCACTGGACGGAGCTCGCCTTTAGCTCACTAGCTACCCTCAGCCCAGCCAACAAATCCTTGTACTCTGCCTCGTTGTTAGACGCCTTGAATTTGAACCTTAGCGCCGAGTGGAATCTATGTCCCTCGGGGGATATCAGGATGATTCCGGCCCTGGAGCCGTTCTCGTTAGATGAACCATCAACGAAGATCTTCCACGACGAATGTGGGGAGGCGACCTGAGGCAAGCCTTCTGATGGATTCTCCTGGAATCCCGTGCATTCCACCACGAAGTCAGCCAAGGTCTGACTTTTTATGGTAGTACGTGGAGTATAGAAAATCTCGAACTGACTGAGTTCGACCGCCCATTTTAACAGACGTCCCGATGCTTCAGGCTTTTGCAAAACCTGCCTTAAAGGCTGATCGGTCATGACGTGTACAGAGTGGGACTGGAAGTACGACCTGAGCTTTCACGAGGCCGTGATTAGGCAGAACGCCAGTTTTTCCATCATTTGGTATCTTGATTCTGCTCCGAGGAGTCTCTTGCTGATGTAGTAGACAGGCTTTTGAACTTGGTCCTCTTCTCGTACTAGCACTGCGCTAGCTGCGTCCTCAGTGACGACCATGTAGAGGAAAAGAGGTTCTCCCGCCTTGGGCTTAGATAGCACAGGCGGTTCAGCCAGATGCGCCTTCAGGTCGAGGAATGCGCTTTCGCATTCTACTGTCCACTCAAACTTCTTGTTTCCCCGGAGCAGGTTGTAGAAGGGTAAACACTTGTCGGTTGATTTGGAAATGAACCGGTTGAGCGTTGCCACCCTTCCTGTGAGGCCTTGGATATCCTTTCGCGACCTAGGGGAAGGAAGCTCGAGCAGTGACCTGATCTTGTCGGGGTTTGCCTCGATTCCTCGGGTATTGACTATGAAACCCAGGAATTTCCCCGATGCCACACCGAAGGTGCACTTCTGAGGATTGAGCCTCATGCCATACTCTCGCAGTATGTTAAAACACTCTTCTAGGTCGGAAACGTGGTTGTCGGCAGTCTTTGATTTGACTAGCATGTCATCGACGTACACTTCCATGTTTTTTCTGGTCTGGTCTTTGAACATTCTGTTTACAAGCCTTTGGTAGGTAGCTCCGACATTCTTCAGGCCAAATGGCATGACCTTATAGCAATAGACGTTAGTCGGGGTCATGAAGCTGGTATGTTCCTGGTCTGCCGGATTCATCGCGATCTGATTGTAGCCTGAGTACATGTCCATGAAGGACATGAGCTCGTGCCCCGCCGTGGCATCCACCAGCTGATTGATCCTTGGCAATGGAAAGCAATCCTTGGGGCAAGCTTTATTCAGGTCGAAGAAGTCAATACAGGTCCGCCACTTCCCGTTGGGCTTTGAAACCAGCACGGGATTAGCGACCCAAATTGGAAATTTGGCTTCGCGGATAAAGCCACACTTTTTGAGCCGGGCCACTTCTTCTTCAAGGGCTTCGGCTCGGGTCGTTCCTAAACGCCTCTGCTTTTGGGATTTGGCAGGAACACTCTTATCCAGGTGGAGTGTGTGCATGATGACACTCGGGCTGATCCCTATCATGTCCTCGTGCGACCATGCGAACACGTCCAGGTTTTTCTACAGAAACGTAGTCAGCTCCGCTTTTCTTTGGTCACAGAGGTTCTTCCCAAGCTTAATCGTCCGTGATGGGTTTTGTTTATCAATGTTCACCTCCTCGAGCTCTTCAATAGCCTGGAGCTCGGATCTATCCTCGCCTACACGGGGGTCAATGTCCTCACTTAAGGCAAGCTTTTCCTCCTCGGAAACCTGAGGTTTTTCAATCTCAGGAGCCGCCTTGGGTCCCTGAGATTCCTCTCCGCCCTGAATGGCCATTGTCAGCTGCCCGGGTTTAGATTTTCCCTTCGTGGAAATGCTGTAGCATTCCCTGGCAGCGAGCTGGTCACCCTTGATAGTACAGACTCCTGTTGAAGTAGGGAACTTCATGGTGAGGTGTCGGATGGAAGTGATAGCCTCGAAAGCTATGAGCGTAGGTCGGCCCAAAATGGCATTGTAGGCAGTGGAGCAGTCGATGACCATGAACTCGAGTAGTTTGGACACTGTCCGAGATTCTTCTCCCAGGGTGATCACCAGCTCGATCGTCCCTATTGCTGCTGATCCTTCTCCCGAAAAGCCATATAGCATCATCGAGGTTGCCTTTAGCTCGGCGACGGTCAGACCCATCTTTTCTAAGGTGGATCTGAATAGGAGGTTCACCGAGCTCCCATTGTCCACCAACACTCTCCTTACTTTCTGGTTGGCGAGCTGGACTGCTACGACCAAGGGATCGTTGTGAGGGAATTGGACATGGCCTGCGTCTTCCTCCGTGAAAGTTATCGGTTGTTTCTCTAACCGTTGTTGTTTTGACTGACGTTGCTCCGGAACGAACTCCGCTCCATTGTGAGACTTTAATTCATTCACATATCTCTTCTGGGCGCCTCTACTCGTGCCAGCCATATGCGGTCCTCCAGAGATGGTGGATATCTCTCCCTCGACCGCGGGGGGAAGGACGTCCTGATCTATCCGAGGCACGGGCTGGCTGGCTGGGACCTCTGGAACGGGTCGACTTGCTGGGACCCTGTTTCGTGAGTATTGCGCTAATGGGCCTGCTCGGATGAGAGTTTCGATTTCATCTTTGAGATGCCTGCAGTCGTCGGTATTGTGGCCGACGTCGTTATGGAAACAGCAGAATTTTGAAGTATCTCTCTTTCCGTTGTGGTGCTTTAATGGCTCCGGCCTTTTCCAAGGGACACGAGCAGCGTTGGCCAGGAAAATATTTTCCCTGGACTCGGTGAGCTCGGTATACGTTGTGAACACGGGCTTGAATTTATCCACAGACTTATTCTTCTTTTGACCGTGATGGCTGTTTTCGCCATTCCCCTTTCTTTTGCCACCACTGGGCTGGTTGTTCTGCGCGACGTCGGGAATCGCCACTACGATCTCTGTCCCCGTTCCAGCGGGCTTCTCGGGAATCTGGCTGGTCCCCACGGCGGAAGCTTCAGCCTCTTCCAAATTTATCCACTCTTGGGCTCTGTTAAGGAATTCGCTAACCGAGCTGACTCCCCTCCTTTGAATATCTTTCCACAGGTCTCCACCGACCAGGATTCCGGTCCTCATGGCCATGAGCTTGGAGCTATCGTCAGCGTCTCTGGCTCGAGCAGCGACATTCGCGAATCTGCTCAAGTAGGCTTTCAGCGTCTCGCCGGGCTGCTGTCTCACGTTGGCAAGGGAGTCGGCCTGGGAGGCGCGGAATGCCATTTTGAAGTCAGCCGAAAAGGTCTTCCAGGAGCTGATTGACTGCCTTTTACTCTGCTTGAACCACTGCCTGGCAGGTCCAGTCAGTGTGGAAGGAAAGGTCAAGCAACGTAGCTCCGGGCCGATGTTATGGGCCATCATTAGGGTGTTGAACATCCCTAAATGGTCCGACGGGTCTCCTTCCCCATTGAACTTTGACAAGTGAGGCATACGGAAGCCAGACGGGTATGCCGTCGCTGCTATGTTGGGGGCGAAGAGCTCCATTTCGTCACCCGAATCATATTCGTCTTTTTCTTTCTCTGATAGGAGCTTTCTCATCAGTTCCTCCATTTGAGCTAGGCGCTCGAAGGTTTTGTCCTGAGATCCTGGGTTATTCTGGGGCTGTTCAACAGCTCCGGACCCGTTGTACATATTAGGTGGGTTGTTGCCCCCCCTATCTTGAGATAGGTTATTTGGGACATTCCCTTCGTTACGTACTTCGGATCGGACTCCCACTGAATGGGTCTGGCTACCATCTCCGGCTCGATCGTCTCTGTGAGAGTTGAGGCGATCTCGGAGGTCGCCTCCCTGTGTAGTCTGGTGACTTTGTGCCGAGCTTAGTCGCTGACGCAGGTCTCCTCCCGAGAGATCACTCCGGCGACTACCAATCCAGTGGCTCCTGCTGGATAGGCTTGGAGTGCGCCTTTGGCAGTTATGATCTGATCCTTCCCCTGGCGCCCTGCTGCGCCAGGAAGGCCCAGCCGACGGCGGGTCTCTCCTACTACCCTCGTAGGCCGGGATGTCTTGGATGGGCTGAGGAGACGGGTATTTGATTGGAGAAGGAGGATGCCTGACTGGGGAGGCGATCCTAGTTACGTCCGGACGGATTAAATTCGGTGGGGGCCTTTCGGCCCTGCCAGCCTGCTGGTCCCGCGCTGGGCGAGCTGAACGAGGCGTAGGACGGTCTTTGGGGACGGGCTGACGTCTCTGGCCCTCACCGGATCTTCTTCGGGAATTTCCTCGATCTCTCCTGGGCGCACTCGAGGAAGGTTGAGAGCTAGGGGTTGATGTCCTAACCGAACGGCTGTATTGCTGTTGTCCGGTTCTAGGCATTTCCCTGAAGTTTGCCTCTTGATGGTGTGATGAAGGGGTAGAGTTGGCTGCAGGAAGTCTATCCGAACGGCTGTGTCTGGACTGATTACTCCGGCGAGACTTAGGAGCCTCACCTTGCCTCTCTCCAACGTTAACGTTGGTTGTGAGAGGGGGTAGTTGGTCCAGAATATCCTGGATTTGCTGACCAGCTGCTGCTAACTGGCTCCTCAGCTGAGCATTCTCCATCTCCACCGCAGTATAATAACACGGATTCAGATTAGGTGGCCGGGGCGCAGAACTACCAGTGTCATCTTGGCCCGCCAGCTGCTTTCCTGGCCTCTGTTGGACTTCAGGAATTTGCTCATCAGGGATGGCAACATGGTGGGCCTCCTGCCCATCATGCTGTTCTGTTTCGTTGCCATGTCTGGATCGAGTGGTCACCATAGTTGGATGTTTGTGGTAGTACTAATCGAACCTGCTCTCAATGAAAGCACCAAACTGTTGACGCGGTTCTTCGCCAACAGGTAATTAAGAGAAGAAGAGAAAGGGATTAGTACTGAAAATAGAACCGTCACAGATATGAAATCTTAGAGAATGAACTAGGTGACTCCAGACACATTTTTTAAGTGGTTCAAAGGTTAAAATCCTTCTACTCCACTAGTCAATATTATTCATATATTCTGGGTATTTGGTTTACAAAGTATATGGCTCTTCAGAGACTATTTTTCCCAACCCCCTATCAACTCCCAGGGTCCCCATATTTATAGGAGAAGGCACCTGGAAGTTGGTAGGGAGGTCATCCCGTGACCTTACCATTTTTCATATCAACTCTGTGACAATTATGATTAATTCCTAAACCTGACACATAAGTGTGGTCTAATCAGTATGTAAGGAGATAATGGGCCGCACGGCCCAACCCAGCCGTGGGTGTCTGAATGCGCACGTTCCTGCTGCGTGTCCGAGAAGTCAGGGGGATATCGGACACGTGATGTCAGATATATGCACGTTTATCTTGCGTGTATTGACTTTACAAAGGGTCAGAGATCCATGGCCAGCTCGTACAACGACCTTCTTCCTTGAACCGACCTTCAGCCTTCAGGTCTTCTGATGCCTTCCTCCGGTCTTGGGGGCCCTTGGCGAGCCTTTGAGGATCCCTCGAGCTAAGAAGGTATGATCTGGAAACAGGATCTCTGGCCTGGGGGAGTACTCCGACTAAACCATGATTAGTCCGAGACTCGACCTGATAATAAGCCCGTGGGAAAACCAGGGCGTACACAACCCAAAACTCAAAATCTAACACAATGAACCCAAAAACCAGAAATTCACTCAAACAACAAAGATAGGGTCTTAGAAATCATACCGTGGGTGGAATTTCGACCTTGAGTTGAACCCTAGACCACCTTAGCTTGCACCTTCACAACCTTGACCTGATTTCCCCAAAAATCCCATCCATTTAGCTCAAAAATACAATCCAAACCAGTCAAGCCCTAAAACAGAGATCTCCAAGAACTTACCTCAAATTTCGGATGTGATCTTGGTAATCCCTTTTAAATCCCCAATTCTAGCTTAGGATCCTTGATGCTCAGCCTACCCTAGCTCTCCACTGAGCTTGACTCCAAGAAAAATGAAGGAATTTGGTTGGGAGAGCCACAAACCGTTCTTTAAAGCCAAACCCTTCTGTTTTCCCTCTTTTCTTTTCTCTTCCTTCTTTCTTTCTTTTCAGCCTATACTCTTTTCTACAAAATCCACTAAGTATGAAGCCCCCCTTTAATTCATCTCTTACAAGCCTAAAGACCAAAATGCCATCCCTTACTAATTCTAAACCTTTATGTCCATAAAGGGGCATTTTAGTCATATTACCCAAATTCCCACTAATTCCTCAAGTGTTCCTAATAATTCCCGCTCGCTACCCAATACCTGATTAATCATCAAATATACATTCCTCATCATCAAGATTAACCTCAATATACTTTCCAAATTCCCATTTAAACTCCCCAGGCTTAACCCAAGCTGGGTATAGATTCCCGCTTTGACTTTTCCGCTAACCCGCTCATTCTAGGATCGCCTCGAGTCACAGATCACAGATATCAACACGGTCATGCCCAAAATGGCCAAATTACAAATATGCTCAATCAGGCCTACATGCATACTAATTCACATAGTCATGCATCACAAATAATCAAATAGTCATATAACGTGCATTAAATCATAATCATGCAGTAAACTCATTAAAGTCACACACAGAATCCCATTATGCCCTCCAGGCACACTACTCAAGGCCCTTAAGCCTTAATAGCGAATTTGGGTCGTTACAGAAGTCCAGCCTTAAGGAATCTTCCAAGACTGTAACGACCCAAATTCGCTAATAAGGCTTAAGGACCTTGATTAGCGTGCCAGGAGGGCATGATGGGATTTATGTGTGATTTTATGAGTTAAATGCATGGTTATGATTTAAAGCATGTTATATGACTAATTGAACATTCGAGATGCATGACTACGTGGTTAGTATGCATGTTAGGTGAAATAAATATGCATGTAGACCCCGTTTGCATGATAGGGGTAAACTGGTAATTTTTGCCCGCTGAGGGCATATATGTGATAATTGTATTCTGTAATTTTTACCACGTGAGTGTGGTGTTATTATTGTGATGCACGTGCCGAGACGGTCCTAGAGAGCTAGTTTACTTAAGAGTCACAACGGGATTTCTATACCCGGCTCGGGAGGAGCCTAGGGGTACCTTGGGAATTTTATGTTTAAGTTGAGGTTTAGCAGGTAATGGTTATTGGTGATTGAGTAACCTGGGTAACCGTTAGTTACTGCTGAGAGTAACAAGTTTAGGTGAAAGAAATGGTAGAATTGCAATATAGGAGAAATGACTAGTGTGCCCTTGAGGTTTAGTTAGCAAAGGGTTTTGATGAAGGGGTAAAATGGTCATTTGGAAAGGGGTTTAGACAAATTTGAGCTGTGTTATAGGGGTACACAGTTTGGGCTTGGCATATATGTTGGGTTTTGATAAAATTAGAAGAGAAGAAAAGAAGAGCTAGAAGAAGAAGAAGAAGAAGAAGAAGAAGAGGAGAAGGAGCTGAAATTTGGAGACTTGGAGATGGATCTAGGAAGCAAAGAGTGAATTCTTCACTTGAGGTATGGATTTTATACACACTTAAGTTTGTTTTCTGTGTTGATTTGAGGAATCTAAAGCTTGAGTTGAGTTTCTAGGTTTTGTATGAGTTGCTGAATTTAGGAATCTAAGGGGTGGATTTTGAGAGTGATTGTGTTCTTGAGCTGGGTTATGATGTTTATGGGTTGATTGAATGGTCTACTTGGGGTCTTGATATGGTTTTGGGGCTTAGGTTTGAGTTTGGGATGATTTGGGATTGTTTTAGTTCGGGAAAAACGCAAGAGAAAACCCAGAAAATCTGGGTTCGCGTATGAGCGCCGCGGCGCGAGGTTGCATCAGAAGGAGGCCAAGCTGCTGGGCGCCGTGGCCCTTGAGGGGAGTGCCGCGGCCCTAGGCCATTTTGGCAGGCAAAAATTCTGGTTTTTAGGGCTTTTGCCCGGGGACTCGGGGGATGGTTCCAATGTATTGTTTTAGGGAATTAGAGGTCCCGAGAGTGCGGGATTGGTCCCGGGAAGTGGTTTTGGGTTGGTTAGTATTAAAGAGTGTTTTGTGTGTGTTGTGACTAGGATTTCGGTGAGGCTCGTGCTAGAGGACCGTGCTTGTGGCCTTGGTGCATCGGAAAGCTCGGAATACAGGTAAGAAAACTATAACACCCGTAGGATGGGGCATGGGCCCATAGTGTGATTGCGGGGCACGGCCCTATATTGCATGTTGCATGATGAGATGATTGTCGGGCATGTTCCTATATTTCATTACATGTTAGGGTGCAGATTTAAATGAATTGATATTTGTTTGAATGTTGTTTGATTTATGCTATATATGTGATTATAGTGAAATGAACGGCTATGGCCGAGGGCGGCAAGGCCGAGAACGGCAGCGGGGCCGGAAGTAACACTTAGCAAATGGGATGCTTATGGTCAGGGCAGGGCCCGGGACCCAGAGGATATGTGTGAGATCCTTGCGGTGAGGACTGAGACCCCAGGCTGCGGTAAGGGTTCTGGGGCGGTAGGGCCGTGTTTGCTTAGTCTAATGGTTGACTTGTTTATCTGTGAATTATCTGATATGATAAACTGTATAGATTGCATATGTTATGTACTGCATGAGTTTTCTTGATGGGCTTCGGCTCACGGGTGCTCTGTGTTGCAGGTAAGGGCAATGTCTGAGTCAACCAACCATGAGTACGGAGAGCGTGAAGCGACGCGTACATGTTTGGCCTGCCCGACTGCTTTGGTTGGGGGTTTATTCGAAAATGGCTGTAATAATCTATGATTTTATAACTGATCAATTGTAAACTTATTTCAAGATGTAAATAGTTTTCAAACCTTATTTTGGGATCCCAAGTGTTTAATACTAGAAGTTTTTAATGAAACGACACATTTTCAAAGATTACAGCCCTAACTTTTAATTAGTCACACTTTTGTTTCAAAACCTCGGTTAGCGAGTTCGTTGCACACTGTTTTGTCTTAAAACTCACTTAGTAACGGCTCTAAGGAAGTAGGGCTCCCGCCTAGTGAAAAGGACTACCGCCTGCTCGTGTCTAATGACACGATGTTGGCGTGTAAGTTAATCTCTGCAGGCCAAACTTTGGCCCCGAGGAGGACATGGGCCAATCATCTAGTAGCCCGCGTGTTGGTACCTATTCCCGAGGGTGATGCTGCGGCCGACGGTGGTGACGAGGAGGAAGAGGAGGACGAGGTGCCGCTCGTGCGGAAGAGATGAGCTCCGGAGGTTGCTCGGGACCCTGATTTGGACTGAGCTCACTCAGGGGCAGCAGCCGGCCCCTCTGGCCAAGGTAACCCATACCCCTTTCGGGACCTAGATAGGGCAACCGCAGACCTTAGGCTAGTTAGGTTTAAACCAAACCAGCTCGTGCACTACAACCAAAACGACCCAGACTGAGACATAACCTTGCTCCAATGCGTAGATCAATTAGTGTTGCATCATGACATGGGTCGTCCTAGGGGTACTGTAGTAGTGGACAACACTTTTTCTTTTAGGTCGGCCTTTTTTGAGGAGTATGAGACCAACCTTAGGTCGTGGCCCTCCCTTCTCGAGGGTATAGTTTCTCCTGGACTTAGGCAATATTTGGAGGAATCCAGTCTCGAGGTAGAGCATGACCCGGAACCTCCCCTAATCCAAGAAGTGGTTGATTTAGACTCTTCTTCCCCTGTAGCAGCTCCGAGGTCGGAGGTTGTGGAAATAGACTCTTCCTCTAGCTCGGAGGGTAGGATTTTTGCTACTTCGTATGTATTTATTATTATTATTATTATTATTATTATTTTGCTGAAGAATGTACATGCATTCTTAACGCATTTCCCATTCTTTTTTCAGGCGAGAAGATGGCACAGAGAGGGGAACCTGACATTCGCCTGATGTTCCAAGAAGGGAGGTCTAGCGAGGGCCCCCTTGTCAAGAGGCTTCGACCTACTTCAAAGAAAACACCGCCCCTGGCTGTGACTGCCTCCCAATCCCCGGCTAAGGGGAAAAGCTCAGGCTCAGGAGCTCCACCCACCGCCGCCCTGGGGAAAAAAGGTCTGATTGCGCCCCTTCCTCGCCTTTCTCCACCTCCTGCTCGGGAACCGGTAGCACCGGTTGGTCCTCAAGCTCCAGTGGTCCCTGTCGCCACTGTTCGCATCCCCATCAACCCCCAGGATCTGGAGCTGATTCCATACACTTTTCGGGGGACCGTCTATGAGACGACGAACTACTCGGTGAAGCATTTTTACAAGGCCAAGCCCCACGACCTGAGGACGATTGAGGAGAGGAGCCCGGAGAATATCATGGAGTCAGCCTTGGGGATGAACCTCACAGTAAGAATTTTCCCTGACCTTGCTTTTATTATATGTATTTTATTTTTATGGTATGTGCCTAACTGTTTCTTTGCTTTTTCTAGGCGCTCTTTGCTCAACACCGCAGCATATCTCGGGCCAGGACCAGGAATGAAGAACTCAAGGCCGAGTTGACTACGGCCCAAGCTGCTCTCGCCGCCTCTCAACAGAGCGAACAGAGAGCCAAGGTTGCTTTGGTAACGGCCCATGCAAGTGAACAGGCGGCAGAGGCCGCTTTAACCACTGCCCGAGAAGGCGACCAGGCAGCGAAGGCGGCCTCGGTAGCCCTTCAGGTCGAGCTCGAGGGGGCCAAGGAAAAACTGCTGGAGGTCGAGGCGGCCATTCTGGAGGAGAAGAAGGCATCAACGTCCTCCATGGAGAGTATGTTGTACCACTGCTGGGCCTTCAATCAGGACGGAAACTTCTCCTTCATGGCCTCCGATGCATGGGGGCACTACCTCGAGAAGTTCAAAGTTCGGCTGCAACAGGAGCTGCAGGCGCTGACTGAGACCGGGGAGACTTCTGCTGTGGGCGAGCAGGAGACTAAGGAGGTGACGTCCTCAGAGCGGCCTGGGGGAGCCTAGGATTTTTTGTATTTTTACTTTTATTTACTTTTGCTTGTAAATACTGAGCACGAGGTTATTCTCCTCGAGATAATTTATATATATTAATTTTAGTTATTTTAAGTTTTACTTGTTCTTCAATCTTTTCCTCATATTTTATGATGTGTTCGGTAGAAACTTAGTTCGCGTTAGTTTTATCGACACCTCGTGTTTTTTAGAAAAAACACTGGTTGATCAATTTAACCAACTTCTAAGTTTTGGAACCTGGTCGTGTCCAGGATACTCAATTTTTAAAAACTTAGTTCGCGTTAGTTTTATCGACACCTCGTGTTTTTTTAGGAAAAACACTGGTTAATCAATTTAACCAACTTCTAATTTTTGGAACTTGGTCGTGTCCAGGATACTCAATTTAAAAAAAAAAAACTTAGTTTGCGTTAGTTTTATCGACACCTCGTGTTTTTTTTAGAAAAAACACTGGTTAATCCATTTAACCAACTTCTAATTTTTGGAACTTGGTCGTGTCGAGGATACTCAATTTAAAAAAAAAAACTTAGTTCGCGTTTGTTTTATCGACACCTCGTGTTTTTTTAGAAAAAACACTGGTTAATCAATTTAACCAACTTCTAAGTTTTGGAACCTGGTCGAGTGATCTGCTCCCCAAGTAATCAGATAGTGGACTTGCTTGGTTACTTTGAACTAGCCATACAAACAAAATCGCATATAGACATAAATGAAACCATAAACCATTTTATTTTATAGTAAATTGGCCTTTATATGCAAGCCTTACATACAGGAGTGACTTGATCACTGATAATACTTTCTCAAATGCACAGCATTCTGGTCCGTGGCACTATTTCTCCATTAAGCCGGGACAATTTGAAAGTACCCTCCTGTACGATTTCGATGATCTGATAGGGCCTTTCCCAGCTCAGGCCTAAGGCACCATCTTTTGGGTCCTTGCCCGCCAGAAACACCCTTCTGAGTACCAGGTCTCCTAATCCAAAGGCACGCCTCTTAACCTTTGAATTAAAATACCGAGTGATCTTTTGCTGATAATGCGCGAGCCGTAGTTGTGAATCTTCTCGCCTTTCATCAATCAGGTCGAGGGATGCGCTGAGCAGTTTGTCATTCTGCTCCTGGCTGAAGGCCTGGACCCTGTGCGAGGCTATCTTTGTTTCGACAGGAAGGATGACCTCACTCCCGAAAGTCAGGGAAAAAGGGGTGTGCCCCGTCGAAGTTCGGTGCGAGGTCCGGTAAGCCCACAGCACCTGCGGTAGCTGCTCGGGCCAAACTCCCTTAGCCTCACCCAGCCTCTTTTTAAGGCTTGCCTTGAGCGCCTTGTTCACAGCCTCGACCTGTCCATTAGCCTGGGGGTAGGCCACTGAGGAAAAACTCGTAATTATGCCATGTCTTTCGCAAAATTCGGTGAAGAGGTTGCTATCGAACTGGGTTCCATTGTCTGACACGATCTTCCTTTGCAGCCTGAACCGGCAGACAATATTCTTAACCACAAAATCGAGGACTCTCTTTGACGTTATCGTTGCCAGGGGTTCTGCTTCTGCCCACTTTGTGAAGTAGTCAATGGCCACTACTGCATAGCGAACTCCTCCTTTTCCTGTGGTTAGGGCTCCAACTAAGTCAATCCCCCAGACCGCAAATGGCCACGGGGACGAGATCATCTTCAGCTCGACTGGTGGAGCTCGGGCGATCGTGGTGAACCGTTGGCACTTGTCACACTTTCGGACGTAAGAAATTGAGTCCTTTGATAGGGTGGGCCAATAATATCCTTGCCTTAATATCTTTAAGGCCAGGTTTTGCCCCCCAGCGTGATCTCCACAAAAACCTTCATGCACCTCCTGGAAAATAGTTTTAGCCTCCTCTGGCATAACACATCGCATAAGAGGCAGAAACAGGCCACGCCGGTACAACGTTCCGTCTATGACTGTATACCTCAGAGCTTGATAGAGTATCTTCCTTGCGTTATTTCGCTCGTCAGGTAACTTCCCTGTTGTAAGGTACTCGGCTATGGGCGTCATCCAGGTTGGCCTGGCATCGATCATCTCGATCTCCCTTGTATCCTCTATCACGCTTGGTCTTTCCAAGAATTCCACCGGTATCAGGCTTAAGGTCTCGGCTTCCCTGGAGGTGGCGAGTTTTGCCAGAGCGTTAGCATTGGCGTTCTGCTCACGTGGGATCTGCTCGATTTGGCTGTATTCAAATTCGGACAGCTCCTTCTTTACCTTGGCCAAGTAGGCTACCATCTTTGTTCCCCGCGCTTGATATTCCCCTAATACTTCGTTTACCACGAGCTGGGAATCACTGTAGCATTGGATGGACCTGGCCTTCAGCTCCTTGGCCACCCTAAGCCCAGCCAATAGAGCTTTGTACTCGACCTCGTTGTTGGACGCCTCAAATCTGAATCGTAACGTGGAGTGGAAACGATGTCCCTCTGGGGATATCAAAATGATTCCAGCTCTGGACCCATTTTCGTTAGACGAACCATCCACAAAGATTCTCCACAACGTCTGCACCGACTCTTCCCCCGATTCCTCTTGGAATCCAGTTCATTCAGCCATGAAATCAGCCAGGGCTTGGCTTTTAATTGCTGTCCGTGGTACATACAGAATTTCAAACTGGCTGAGCTCGATGGCCCATTTCAAAAGATGTCCCGATGCCTCAGGTTTTTGTAGCACCTGCCTTAAAGATTGATCGGTTATGACGTGGATTGAATGAGACTGGAAATATGGCCTAAGCTTTCTGGAGTCATGATAAGGTAGAAGACCATTTTTTCCATCAACGAATATCGAGATTCAGCTCCGAGGAGCTTTTTGCTAATGTAATAGATTGGATTTTGAGCCCGGTCTTCTTCCTGGACCAGCACGGCACTAGCCGCATCTTCTGTAACAGCTAAGTAAAGAAAAAGTGGCTCTCCTGCCTTTGGCTTGGACAACACGGGTGGCTCGGCTAAATGTAATTTTAGGTCGAGGAAGGACTGCTCACACCCTTTGATCCACTCAAAATTTTTATTCCCCCGGAGCAGGTTATAGAATGGCAAACACTTGTCGGTAGATTTGGAAATGAACCGATTAAGGGCTGCCACCCTTCCTGTCAGACTCTGGACGTCTTTTTGCGACCAGGGCGATGGCATTTCGAGTAGCGATCTAATTTTGTATGGGTTCGCCTCTATTCCTCTGGTGTTGACTATAAAACCCAGAAATTTTTCTGACACCACCCCGAAGGTACATTTTTGGGGATTCAACCTCATATCGTACTTCCTTAGGATCTCAAAGCATTCCCTGAGATCGGGAACATGGTCCTTGGAAGTTTTTGACTTGACCAACATGTTGTCAACACACACTTCCATGTTTTTCTCGATCTGATTAACGAACATTCTGTTAACCAATCTCTGATATGTAGCTTCGGCGTTCTTTAGGCCGAAGGGCATGACTTTGTAACAATAAACATTGGTTGGGGTCATGAAGCTGGTATGCTCCTGGTCCGCGAGATTCATAGCGATCTAGTTGTAACCAGAGCACGCATCCATGAAAGACATGAGCTCATGTCCTGCTGTGGCGTCCACCAACTGGTCAATCCTTAGTAAGGGGAAGAAATCCTTGGGACATGCTTTATTCAGGTCCGAAAAGTCGATACAGGTCCGCCATTTTCCGTTAGGTTTTAGGACCAGAACAGGATTGGCAACCCAGATTGGGTATTTTGCCTCGCGGATAAAACCGCACTTTAAAAGTCGAGCCACTTCCTCTTCCAGGGCCACAGCTCGGGTCATGCCCAGAAGCCTCTGTTTCTGCAACTTCG
The DNA here is from genome assembly GCF_963169125.1 of Humulus lupulus. NCBI lineage: Eukaryota > Viridiplantae > Streptophyta > Magnoliopsida > Rosales > Cannabaceae > Humulus > Humulus lupulus. The sequence continues at coordinate 79,753,667 of NC_084801.1, forward strand.
TAGGCATGCTCTTGTCCAAGTTGAGGGTATGCAAGATGATGCTTGGGCTGATCCCCACCATGTCTTCATGAGACCAAGCGAAAACATCTAGATTTCCTTACAGGAATTTCATCAGCTCCGCCTCCCTCTCATCACCAAGGTTTTTCCCGAGCCTAACCACCCTCGAAGGGTCTTTAGGATCGATATTTATCTCTTCGAACTCTTCGATAGCCTGGAGCTCGGACCTATCTTTGCCAAATCTAGGGTCGATATCATCACTCAGGGTGGTACCTACGTCATCGGCTGGCCGAGATTCCTTTATCCCAGGGCTAGCTCTCACTTCCTGGGGTTCCTCGCTTCTGCCCTGAATGGCCATCGCCTGCTGTCCGGGTTGTGATTTTCCCTTCATGGAAATGCTATAGCATTCCCTGGCAGTGAGCTGATCACCTCGGACCATACATATCCCCGTAGAGGAGGGGAATTTGACTGCGAGTTGGCAGATAGAAGTTATGGCTTCAAATACCATCAACGTAGGCCGACCCAAAATTGCGCTGTATGTGGTGGGACAGTCGATGACCACAAACTCGAGAAGCTTGGATACAGTTCGGGCTCCCTCTCCCAAGGTTATTACTAACTCAATTGTACCTATCATTGCCGACCCTTCGCCAGAGAGCCCATACAGCATGATGGAAGTGGCCTTCAGTTCGGTCATCGACAACCCCATTTTTTCTAGCGTGGACCGAAACAATAAGTTCACCGAACTCCCATTATCAACTAGTATCCTCCTGACTCTCCGATTGGCGAGCTGGGCGGTTATAACTAGAGGATCGTTATGTGGGAACTGGACATGACTAGCATCTTCTTTGGTGAAACTGATTGGTTGTCTCTCCAATCATTGTTGTTTGGGTATGGGCTGTTTTGGGACAAATTCGATTCCGTTATGAGACTTCAATTCGTTGATGTATCTTTTCTTAGCACCTTTGCTCGAGCCTGCTAGATGGGGGCCTCCAGAAATGGTGGTTATCTCTCCTCCTATTATTGGAGGAGGGAGGTCCTGACCCGCCTGGGCTCCGGTCGGATTTGCCGGGACTTCCGGAGCTGATTGAACATTTTGCCTGGCAGGATGATTAGGAGTGACCTGATTTCGAGCATACTAAGCCAAGGGTCTGGCCCAGATGAGTGTCTCAATCTCATCCTTCAGATGCCTGCAATCATCGGTGTTGTGACCGATGTCGTTGTGGAATCGACAGAATTTGGAAGGGTCTCTCTTAGCCTTCTGATTTTTCAAGGGCTCTGGATTTTTCCAGGGAAGGCAGGCAATATTTGCTAGGAAAATGTGCTCCCTAGTGTTTGTGAGGTCGGTATAACCCACGTAGACCGGTTTGAACTTTTCCACGGGCTTGTTTTTCTTTGGACCGTGCTGGCCGCCCTCTCCGTTCCCCTTTCTCTTGCTTCCACCCTTTGGTTATTCTGGGCAACGGTCTGAGTCGTATTCACAACGTCCGTTTCTGCTCCAACGGGATGGTCAGGGATTTGACTGGTTCCCGCAACCGATGGTCGTGCTTCTTCCAAGTTTATCCATTCCTGGGCCTTATTCAAGAATTCATCCACAGTGCTGACACCTTTCCTCGGGATTTCCTTCCACAGCTTGCCCCCAACAAAGATTCCAGTTCTCATAGCCATGAGTCTGAAACTTTTGTCTGCGTCCCTAGCTCGGGCCGCAACGTTTGCAAACCTACTCAGATAAGCTTATAAGGGTTCCCCAGGTTGTTGCTTCACGTTCGCCAGGGTATCTGCTTTGACGCAAACCTCTTAAGAGGCTCAGAGTGCCCTCTTGAAATCGGCAGAGAAATTCTTCCACGAGCTGATTGACTATTTCTTACACTGCTTGAACCACTGCCTAGCTGGCCCGATTAGAGTCGAAGGGAATATCAGGCATCTCAGCTCGGGGCCGATATTATGGGCCATCATCAGGGTATTGAACATCCCGAAATGATCTGACAGATCTCCATCTCCGTCGAATTTGGATAGATAGGGCATCCTGAAACTCGGTTGGTATGCCATTGCTGCGATGTTGGGGGCAAAAAAGCTCGAGCTCGTCCCCCGAGTCGTATTCGTCTTTTCCCTTCTCTGATAGGAGCCTCTTCATTAGCTCCTCCATCTGAGCTAACCTTTCGAGGGTTTGGTCTTTGATCCCTGGGTTGTTCTGGGGCTGTTCAACAGCTTCCGTCCCATTGTATGCGTTAGCCGGGTTATTGTCCCTCCAAGCTTGAGCTTGGTTTGGTGGGACATTCTCATTGTCATGTATTTCGTAAGGACCATCCTCTCAGCAAGCACGACTTTCGTTTCTTGCCAGCTCTCCCCTCTACGAGTTGAGGCGATCTCGAAGGTCGATCCGCGAGGCGGCTCGAGGGCTTTGTCCCGAACTTAGATGATTTCGTAGGTCTCCACAAGATCTGCCACTTCGGTGGCTTTCGGTCCAATAGCTCCCATTGGAAAAGCTCAGAGCCTGCTGTCGAGGGAGAGGATCTGGGATTTCCATGCGCTCGTGAGTGATGAGCAGGAACAGCAGGAGGAGGATTCCTCCTGCTATTCCCGTATGTAGGAATATCTCGAGCGGGATGAGGAAGAGATGGATATCTTATCGGCGAAGGTGGGTGCCTAACTGGTGAAGCAATTCTAGTCCCGTCTGGTCGAACCAAACTAGCTCGCGGTTGCTCTATCCCATCGCCTCCAGCTCTCTGCACCAGGCGATCTGACCGCGGCACGGGAGGGCTGGCCGGAGCAGGTTGTCGGCATGAGCTCTCCTCGGACCTCCTCTGCGAGTTTCCACGAGCTCTCCTGGATGCGTCCGATGGTGGAGTCGAACTTGGAGTCGAAGTTCTGACTGACCAACTAACTCGCTGATGGGCCCTGGGAAAATCATCAAACATAGTTTCCTGGTGATGGTGCGACATGGGCGCAGAACTCGGGGTTGAGGTTCTAACCGATCGACTGGGCCTGGGCCGACTATCCCAGCGGGACATGTGAGTCCTGCTTTGCCTCTTTCCGACGTTAACGTCGATTGCAAGAGGGGGTAGCTGGGTCAAGACTTCCTCGATTTGCTTATTTGCCTTGGCTAGATGACTCCTCAACTGCATGTTCTCCATTTCCATCGCCGTCAGGTAACCTGGGTTTGGATTTGGAGGTAGGGGCGCTGAACTCCCAGTGTCGTCATGGCCCATCGGTTGTTTCCCCGATCATTGCTAGATCTCCAAGTCTTGTTCGTCAGATACGGCGGTATGGTGAGACTCCTGCCCACCATGTTGATCCGTCTCGTTACCATGCCTCGAACGAGTGACCACCATGATCAAGTTTTTGCGATAGCACTAATCTAAATCCTCTCAATGAAAGCACCAAATTGTTGACGCAGTTTTTCTCCAACAGTGAATTGTATGAATAACTAGGATGGATCAGTGCTTAATGGTAAACTGTAATAAAAAATGATAATACTCAAGGATGCTGGCAATGAATTATCAAGAGAAGAAAAGTGATCACTCCTTTTTACGTGGATCGGAGGTTAAAATCCCCCTAGTCCACGAGTCAATATTATTACTGTTTCTCTTTTCTTGCTATTTTTACAGAGTATTTTCCATACAAGAAGAATCCAACCCTTTGCACTACCTAGGGTCTTGGTATTTATAGGAGAATGATCTCTGAGTAGGCATTGGGGTCATCCCTTGATCTCTTTATCCTTCACGTCATCTCTGTGACACTGATGATTAATATCTAAACCTTACACTGAAGTGTAGTCTAATCAGTAGGTAAGAATGGATAATGGGCCGCATGGCCTAAATCAGGTGTGGGATGTTTGATCATGCACGTTTATATTGCGTATCCGGGAATTCGGGAATAAAACAGACACGTGATGTCTGTTATATGAACGTTTATATTGCGTGGCTGACTTTATAAAGATTCTGGGATATGTCAGGCCTCTAATGTACTACGAGCTTAATGTAGTGCTAGCTCGTGTCTTTTGATGCCATGTTGACAATGGTTCCAAGTGATAAACAGCTAAACGATCCGCCAGCTCGAGCTATTTGTTTAGGGGATCCTACCAAATTTCTCCGAATGAACGGTGAACACGTGGCACCTCGGTTATGTCTCTTTATTAGTTCGCTTCTCCCGAGCTGCCTCAACAAGGTACGCGTTGATACTCAGGGCGTACAACATCAATCATAACCAGAATTGGTAATTGAAAGGCAATGAAATCTTCCATGTTCAACATCTATTCTAACTCTAACCAAATATAAAGATTTTTTTTTAAATCTGTAACACCCTGGATAGCCAAGACTGCTACACTGTGTATTTATAAAGATGTGAGACTTGCTAATCAAGTCGTTTAATCAAACGTGTCATTAGTTAAAGTGTTCTAGGGCTAAAAGACATTTTGGCCTCAAAAGATACATTTTATAAGTTATAAACAATTTACAGAAGGGATCCCCAGAAGTACAAAGTTTAAAAGCCAGTTTACAAAATTCAACAGTTAAAGGTAAACATTAGCCATACTAAGGCAAAATACAAGGTTCTGGTCCTCTCGTCCCTGTAATCTCCTCAATCGTGGCGGCTGAGCGGCCTGACATGTACATTCTCCCTGCAGAGCTCTCCAGTCAGGGTTGATCAATCTTTCCCTTGCCTTTACCTGCACCACACAGCACCCGTGAGCCGAGGCCCAGGCAGAAACAACATACACATCATATACAACATTATCAAACAAATATTCTAATAAGCATGTTCAGATGTTCAATCCATAGCATATAAGCATACTTCAAGGTACAAATAACCTCATCTATACTTAGATTACTCAACAAACTCATTAATCACATTCATAGTCAAATATTATTAATCAATTAACTCAAATACTAGGGCTGACACCTTAGGTCGCACCCTCTATTTAACCCACTGACTCCGGCCCGCTTAAACAAAGCTCAGTGCATAATAAGCTGTCCTCGGATACCAATGTCCGAGCCGTGTCAATTTCACAAGTTAACCGTGGCATGCTTAGGCCGTTGGTTTACAGTTTACATGGCATAATACCATTCTTTCAATCATTTATATCAGGGAGCCCTTAGTCCTGTTCAAATATTCAACCGGGTATAGTTTTCTTACCTTTGGCTTCTAGATATACTAGTTACGGGCGATACTCCTTGAGCGCGATCCGATCCCCGAGTCCTAGCTTAGCACCTAGTCACAACCATGATGAAGGATACCATTAACAATCTTAAATGAGTTTCTAAACCAAGTTCTATTCCCCGGAACATTGAACTTCACCAAATATGGTAAAAGATTCAATCCCGAGCACCCTAGGTTAAATTCCCAAGCCTAAAATCTCAAAATCCCTTAAGGGCCCCGACATAGGCCATCCATGCCGCAGCATGGCCCCAAACAGAGCCCTCCTAAGGCACAAAAACAGGTAAGGGCTGCGGCATTTCTTGGACCATGTCGCGGCCCGCCCTCCTTCCTCAGCATGCATCAGCTTCGAAGGGCCGCGGCTCACCAAGAACTATGCCGTGGCCCGACCCTTCGAACCCAGAAAAACCCACCATTTTCAACCTCTAAAACTCACTTTTGGCCATCCCAAAGCTCCCAACTCAAAGCCAATTAATAACAACATCATTAGGTTGATTTAAACAACACAATTCCACCAAAAATCAAGCCCAACACTCACCAAAATCCCAATTCCAATTTCTGAGATTTCAAACCTAAAACTCAAAACCAGCCATGGAAATACTAAAATTCAACCATCAAACTTTGAATTGAAACTTACCTCAGCTGTAGAATCGTTCCTCCAAGAATCCCCTGACCTATCTTCAAAGTTTCAAGCCTTAAACTCCACCTTGAATATCAAAATCACAACTATTAATAACTCAGCCATTTTTCTTAAAGTTCCTAACCACAGAACGAAAATCAATGCTTACCGTGGCTCTAATTCAACCCTTGATTAGTTCCTTGAGCTAATCCTCTAGCTCAACCCTTCAATTCCACCAAGTTTCAGTTAATTCCCCTTGAAAATTAGGGTTTTTCCTTTGGTAAGAGAGAGAAGAGAGAGAAGGAGAGAAAGGTCGGTTTAAACTTGTGTCTACTATTTTCTAACATATTCCTTAAGTCTATCCTTAAGTTATCAGACTAATCCCAAAACTCGGGGTACCGGAAACGTCCCCGAGGGCAAAATAGTAAAATTCCCCAGTATTCCCGCTTAGACATCCTAACCTCAAATATATCTCCAATTATTTATTTTCATAACCCGATAATCTAAATCACTACCCGATACCCAAAATATCCCTGACTTGTCCAAAGTCAATCATAATGCCCCGTTGTGACTTTTCCCGCTATCTAACCCTAGGATCGCCCCAAGTCGCCGACTGCAGATTTATCCACATAATAATGTGGTTCTCACATATATCACATACATATATTTCACATCATCATATAATATCATCAATTATCATATGCTCACTATTAATCATGTAATTACGCATTTAAATCAACAAAATTCATTCTAATCCCAATTATACCCTCTGGCACACTAATCAAGGCCCTTAAGCCCTATTAGTGATTTTGGGTCGTTACAAAATCTGTCTTTGAAATGTAGAATATATAGGACAATACTCTAACCAAGTATTATGAAGCAATGCAACCTTTTCAAAGTTTTTTTTTATATATAGAATTTTGATTTCCTTAGGGATTTATTTTTGGCAATATTCAAAAATAATAATTAATATGGAATATATCTTAAATATTAAATGCACCTTTTCAAATTCAACTATCTATATTCTAGCACTTAATCAAAATTTATTAAATTGTTTTTTTAAACCCATCTTTCGACCACTACATTTATTAGGAGAATTGTGAAAATTCAATTAATTTGCATATAATTAGGGTTACACTAATTGTTAGTTTGAACAATTAAATATTGAATATATCTTAAATATTAAATGCACATTTTCAAATTCAAACACTCTAACCAACTATCAAAATCTTAGTATTAAATAAAAATTTATTAAATTAATACTTTTATATACCCATATTTCGGCCACAACAAAATATTAGAGAGAATAATTATAATTTAAAAAAAAAATTAAATATAGTTTTGAGAATTGTGAAAATTAATTTTCATAATTAAGGTTTACACTAATTATTAGTTTGAACAATTAAATATTGAATATATTTTAAATATTAAATGCACCTTTTCAAATTCAAACACTCTAACCAACTATCAAAATCTTAGTATTAAATCAAAATTTATTAAATTAATACTTTTATATACCCATATTTCGTCCACAACAAAATATTAGAGAGAATAATTATTATTTTTTAAAAAAATTAAATATAGTTTTGAGAATTGTGAAAATTAAATTAATTTGCATAATTAGGGTTTACACTAATTATTAGTTTGAAAAATTAAATATTGAATATATCTTAAATATTAAATGTACCTTTTCAAATTCAAACACTCTAACCAACTATCAAAATCTTAGTATTAAATCAAAATTTATTAAATTAATATTTTTATATACCCATATTTCAGCCACAACAAAATATTAGAGAGAATAATTATTTTTTTTAAAATTAAATATAGTTTTGAGAATTGTGAAAATTCAATTAATTTGCATAATTAGGGTTTACACTAATTATTAGTTTGAACAATTAAATATTGAATATATCTTAAATATTAAATGCACATTTTCAAATTCAAACACTCTAAACAACTATCAAAATCTTAGTATTAAATTAAAATTTATTAAATTAATATTTTTATATAACCATATTTCGCCACAAAAAAAAAATTAGAGATAATAATTGTTTTTTTAAATTAAATATAGTTTAGAAAATTGAGAGAGTTTAACAAATTTGCATAATTAGGGTTTACACTAATTATTATTTTGAACAATTAAATATTGAATATATGTTAAATATTAAATGAACCTCTTCATATTCAAAGACAATAACTAACTATCTAAACCCTAATTTTGAAAATTATAATTAAATGTGTAAAATTTATTCATACCCAAACCCTAATTTCGGCTATGCCAATTATGGTTTACAATTAATATTGAAATTTTTGAAGATTAAAAATAAAAAATAATTACACATCTTAAAATTCAAGAACTCTCCTTTTAGATAATAATAGTCTTTTTCAAGACAATATAGATATTTGAAAGGGTACAATAATAAAAATTAAACCAACAAAATTAAACATAAAAATACTTGTGGAAACAATAATTTAAAAAAAAAAAAACTACTAATCTTCGACCTTCCTCTTCTTATTGGTGTGATCTTCTCCGATCGTCATCTTCTTTGTTGGGTTTTCACTGATACGACGAAGAAATTTCATAGTTACCTCTTTGTGGTCTTCATGTGGCACCTTCTCAATGTGTGTTGACCCTCAAATTAGCCAACGACGCGGAGTCAAATATACGACAGGAAAATAGCACGACGCTTGAAAAGACAATCTAATGGAAAGTAAACAACACCAAGAATTATAGTGGTAGTCAAATATACGACAGGAAAATAGCACGACGCTTGAAAAGACAATCTAATGGAAAGTAAACAACACCAAGAATTATAGTGGTTCGGCCCCAGTGATTGGTAATGACCTACATCCACTTTGTGATATTGGTATTATAGAATCCTAAAGTTGTGATCAAAGAACTAGGGTTCCTGAGTTTCACAGACCTTAGACATAATACAATCGGATGGTAACAATTCACTTTAACTTCTTTTCTCTCAATCTTAAGCAAAAAAGCTAGAATCAATCCCCAAAAAGTCCCTTCCTTGAGCTATTTTATGTGTATTCATAGGCTCAAGGAAGGTTACAGATGATAACGTGTCGCATCTTATCCTTAATAACCGTGTATCAAGGATAATTATGAAGAAATATTCAAATGCAATTAATATTAGATTACAACTTAAAAAGGAAATAAATCGAGTTTCACGACCATTTTGGTCGTGACAAACATTAACTCTGACAAGGAGGCGCGCTTCTGGTCGATAGCCGAACAGCACCTCTGCCTTTTAATTCTGCCACGTGTCAGTCTATGTGTAAGTAGTCTTTGCCACATCATCAATGACCTTTTTTGGGTAAACATTTGCCCCCAAGTTTATTTATTGCGACTAGCAATAAGTAAACTTAGGAAACTAACCTTTCGTATGCCCCACGAAATCTGTCAGAACCGCCCGTGCCTTTTCGAGAAACGTGACCAATCATGTCTAATCAGGTCCTTTCAGTTTCCCAAAAGTGTGTCCGACGACCATTCCACTTCCCCATACTTAGCCAAAAGTAACTCATGATTGCCTCTTTTAATGTGCCTTGGTCTCCATAAATAATCCCCAAATTACCATTTTTACTTTTTACTCGCCTTTGCCTTCTTGAAGAACGCTGAAGAACTCGTGCTCCAGAGCCCATAAATTTTCAGCATCTACACACGGGCGCCTGATAGCTCTCATTTTTTGACTTCAATATTTACCTGAGTAAGTTTTACGAACTTTCTTGTCCTTTTAGTTGCTTATTCGAAACTGCCTTATGCGTGTTTTTGTTTCTGAAACCCTTTATATTCTTGGACGAAAATATATGGGGATTGTTTGCATGCTGACAGATAATTAATAGGGTAGTGAAATATTGTTTCGTATGAGTTAGGAGCCAATTTGGTAGTCAATATTGTAGATTTAGGGCGTAAAATCGAATTTTTAAGCTAGGTAAAAAACTGGGTTTTTCCCGCCCCTTCGGAGTCGAAAAAGCTTTCCCCAAAAAAACTTTTTACTTCCGCTTTTCAATCTGTTTTTCAAACTGCTCGCATAGAACTTAGTGTTTCTGTTAGAATGCTGCTGGTCGTATACGCGAGCAACGTTATTCCAACTTTCAACACAAGCTTTTAAGATGTGCGTCTTATCTCCTCCTTTCTCTGTTCGCAGCTTTCATGCAAGATCCATGGGGAGGAGAAAGACCCATCGACAACGACTTATTGGCTCAGTTGCTTGAGGACGAGGAGCAACCATCATCGCTGATACCTAACATTCAATTTTCTCGTACCACTTTAAACACTCCATCTGCCCTTAATCAAAACATGGCTCGAGCTAAAACTACAGCCCAGAAAAAGAAAACTTCCAATCCTTCAAATTAGCTTGCTCCTCGGGCTGAAATTCCTTCGACCAGTGGTCGAGCTGAAAATATTCCTGACCCCAATATCCAAACACACGCTCAGCCCCGACATGCCATTCAACCAGATGTTGAATGGTATGTAGTCCCTGAAAGCTGGGTGACGATCAGGATGATCGCCAACTACATTAGGAAATACGGACTCCCGGGGGTGACTTTAGTTCGACCCAACCACGACCAACGGGCGAACTTGCCCGGAGGCACCTTCAGCACCTGGTTGAGATACCATATTGAGGCAGGGGCTACCTTGCCTCTTCATGGATTCTTCCAAGGGGTAGTCAACTACTTTGGGGTTGCCCCTTTCCAAATAACCCCCAACGGGTATAGGATGCTCGTCGCACTCTATATCCTATATAGCCACAAAAAATGGCCTGTGCCAACACCTCATGAGGTTAATTACTTGTTTGACCTCAAGTCTAACCCCAACCAAGAAGGTACAGGGTTTTTTCATTTTTGTCATCAGGAAACTGGGTGCACCTTCCTGACTGACACCACCCATATATCGAATGTGGGGAGGTATTACCAAGAGTACTTCCTCATGACCGGCATGGTCTTGCACAATCTGGCCTTCACGCAAGGAGGTAATGCCTTTGTACCAGTGGTTGTCAGTTTTCCTTTAATTTTTTCTCTACATTTTTTTTTTAGATTTTTAGTGCCTTTCAGGCCCATGGTTGCAACCAGACCCCACTCCAGACATGTAGTTAAGATCAGCCCTCTTGGCCAGTATGACTGACGTGGAAAAAAGCATCAAGCATCTGGTCACAGAGGGTAACCTTAGGCTAGTCGGCCTTTTGGCCCCTCATTAGGATGTGAGGGAGTCAACAGCGGGGAGTGCTATCGGCGAAGAGGTTCCTGAGCAGCACACAGCCGTGGAATAACCTCTTCCAAGGAGGGCCACTATAGTAACAATCAGGGAACCTTCCAGCACCCCACAGGCTGCTGCTCCCCCTGCCCCAAAGGGAAAAGGAAAAAAGAAGGCCATTGAACCTCCCGCTCCCATCAACGAGTCTTCCGATGAGAACGGTATTGATATTTTGCTTTTAGATAGTTTGCCAATTCCCTGTCATCTATTTGATAGGGACGGCAACTTTAAGTATACTCCAATCTTAAGTTCAGATTTCTTCCAGGCAGTAAGTAGTTCCGTAAGTAATGTAGCGACCAGTAGTTGTAGCGTAGGTACTTTACTTATAATCTCTTCACTTTTATTTTTAGCCCCATACAAATACCTTGTTTCACTGCTTGTGTTGTTTCCCTTTGTGCAGATATGGACTCTGAGGACGTGTTCGAGCATTATAAGGCTGCTGCCGCATCTTCTGGCAAGAAAAAGGACAGCAAGAGGGCCTGAGGGGAGAGCAGTAAAACCACCTCAAAGAAGGCTCGAACCGATGACCCTCCAGCCACCATCCATTCGAAGGAGAACACACCACCGCCATCACCACTCGAGCAGCCAGCCTCAACCCCTCTGGTCGACCAAAATTCCAATCCTCCAACACCCGTCGACCAGCTGCCTACTTCTCAGGCCCCTAGCAGTCAGACGCGGCGTAATCAGCCTGAAGGCTCCCTGTCCAGCATCATGGTTAGCTCAGACAGGGAGAGGATATACAAGCTCTCCAAACATAAATGCAGTCAGGAGGCTATTATTGAAACCATTTGTATGGAGCCTGATCAAATACTCAACCGCGGGCTGAACGAGATAGTTAGCGTAAGACACTCCCTAATGCTGGATAATTTATTTTTGATTCTCTACCATCACTTTATCCTTTTTTATCTGATTACAGGGACTATTGACCATGACTGCTGGCTGGCGCCGTGCTGGAGCGATGGTGTCCCGGGCCATAAATTTTGACACCAGGCTCGTCGAGGCTAAGAAAGAACTCGAAGGGAAAAATGCTAAGTTACTCGAGAGGAACAACGAGCTAACTAAACAGAATGGCGAGTTGCTTGAGAAGAATACAGAGCTGTCTAAGTAGAAAGAGGAACTGCTCGAGCAAAAAGCCACTCTGACCGAAGAGCTGCTGGAGGTTCGGAACGGCCTGAAGAAATCCAACGAAGACAAAGAAAAATTCAGGGAAAGCGCCAAACTCAACTACCAGCAAGCTGTATAGCTCGAGCTTGATTTGATTGCGAGCAGGCAGGAGACGGAGGAGCTGGAGAAACACGTGAAGGAGCTTAAGGAAGCTGAAGTCAAGAACTTGGAGAAGTACAAGGAAGCCACTCATCTTTGCTTTTACGAGTTTTGGAAGCACAACCGGGAGGCTAACTTCAACTATCTGTCAGAACACTTGAGGCAGACTCTAATGTCTCAGTGTGCCATTCGCCTGGAGGAAGAAGAGAGGGCTAAAGTACCTGCTTCCCCAGAGATTTCTCTCGCAACAGGGATAGATGGTGCAGACAATGAAGCTGACGCAGCTGTCGACCAGGACGTTCCTCAAGATCCTCCAGCCCCTTAGTCTTTTTCCCTTTTTTCTTTTGATATTTTAATTACACGTCATACTGGTCGTGATGTAAAGACATTAATTTTTTATTGCTGCATGGGCAGCTATTTTCCTTTTAATCATACAATTACATCCGAGCAGTAATGCTATCGATGTAAAGTAATTCGTTTTTGATATTATAAACCTTTTTTATTTTATTACAATATCTGTTCGCATGACCAAACTTAGCATAACACTTTGGATTGATTTATCAAAATATAAAATTTGAAAAATACTCAAAGTACCCTAGCATGCTTTCACTTATTTTGCTCATGTGTTTACATACCTTTTAACGATATGCTTTGCTTACTTGTACCTTATATGCCCCCCAAGTGATCGAGGAGCTTTAGGTCCTTGGTCACTTGCCTTGACCAGAACCTATTCGAACATTACTGCTCGTAGCAATATAATTGGAATTATAATACAGCAAAACAACACACATAATGAGCAAATACTTGTAATAAATACAATAATTGGCAAGAAATGACTGGCTGCGCACAGTCCCTTATATTTCTCGTAATAGATGGACTAAACATGTCTGTACGATCTTACATTTATAAGCGATCAGTCACATAAAATGACCAACCCTTTTTCAAAACATGTATAAAGTAAAATTAATACAAGCCAATTCTTTAAGAAGAATTGTTTATTGGTAATACTTGTGCAAGTGTTCTCCATTCCAATAGCGAGGAACGAGATCATCGTTTAAGCATGCAAGTTTATAGGTGCCTGGGTGAAGGACTTCGTCAATCTGGTATGGTCCTTCCCAATTAGGCCCGAGAACTCCAGCAGCTTGGTCGCAGGTGTTTAGAAAAAATCTTCGGAGTACAAGATCTCCAACATTGAACTTCCTTTCTCACACTTTAGAGTTGAAATATCGGGAGACCTTCTGCTGGTACGCAGCTACTCGGAGTTGGGCTTGTTCACGTTTCTCATCGATTGAGTCCAGGGATTCCATTAATAGCTGGCTGTTCGAATCTTGATCGTACATTATTCTGTGATGCGAAGGCGGATCTAATTCAACAGGTAACATAGCTTCATATCCATAATCCAAAGAGAAAGGACTATGACCCGTTGCTGTTCGGTGGGAAGTTCTGTACGACCAGAGTACTTTAGGCAATTGTTCTGGCCACGCTCCCTTAGCTTCTTCTAGCCTCTTCTTCAGTGTATCCTTCAGCGTTTTATTGACTGCGTCAACTTGTCCATTTGCTTGGGGATGAGCGACTGAAGAGAAGCTCTTGATAATACTATGCCGCTCGCAGAAATCCATGAATAAATCACTGTCAAACTGGGTGCCATTATCCGAGACGATCTTCCTTGGCAATCCATAGCGACAAACGATGTTTTTGATCACAAAATCTAGCACCTTCTTGGTCATTATGGTTGCGAGTGGTTCAGCTTCAGCCCATTTGGTGAAGTAGTCGACGACAACCACAACATATTTGACACATGTGGGCAAAGATCCGATAAGGTCGTGTAACGACCCGAATTTGCTAATCAGGCTTAGGGCCTTGATTAGTGTGCCTGGAGGGCAATAAGTGGTTTGATATGCTTATATGTGGAATTATGTGTATATATGATTATGATGCATGTTTAATTGAGTTAAATGTGCATGTGGGCCCCGTCTGGATATTAGGGGCATAAGTGTGATAAATGTTGTATATATGTGATATGTCTGTGCAGCACGACCCGAGACAGTCCTGGGGAGCGGTTAGCCAGAGAGTCACAACGGGGTTGAGATTCGGACTCGGGGCAAGTTGAGGGGTTATTTGGGTATTTGATGAGTTATGGGGTTATCGGGACATGAAAATAAATATTTGGAGATATATTTGAGGATAGAATGTCTAGGCGGGAATATTTGGGAAATTTACCATTTTGCCCTCGGGGACGTTTTGGTACCCCGAGCCTTGAGGTAACCCTTTGGACTTAAGTCAAATAAAACAAAAGGGGAGAATTGTTTAGAAACTTGAGAAACCAACACATATTTCCTTTGAACTGAAGATAGCTCTTGTCTCTCTCTCTTTCACTCTCTAAGACAAAACTCAAGGAGAAACTCAAAGGAATTGGCTAGGAATTAGGAGGATTTCAGCTGGGATACTCTAGGAACTTGAAGCTTGGGGATTGAGGATCAAACTTAGGGACTAAGCTCTGCAAGGTAAGCTCTAATTACTAAGGTTTAGTCTTAAATTTCTGCTGGTTATAGGGGATTGCATGTTAGCTAAGCTTGATTTATCTTTGGGTGTTTTAGCTGAGTTTTGGAGCATATTTTAATGGGGTCTTGATGTTGTTTATGAGTTGGAATAATTGTGCTGGATATCTGGGAATATTAGTTAAGTTTTAGGATGAATTGGCTTGGGGAAAGGTTTAGAGAAATGGTGTGAAAATCTGGGTTCGGTGGGGAGCGCCGCGGCCCGTGTGCGCGCGGCCATGGGAGGCCGAGAGGTTCAAGCGCACCGCAGCGCTTGGTGGGCGCGCCACGGCCCGTGTGGGGGTCAGTGTGGTGTTAGCCTCTGTTTCGAGCCTAGCCGCGGCTCTTGTGGGTGGGGCCGCGGCCCTTAGTGTCAGTTTGGGTTTTAAGGGTATTTTAAGCTTGAGAACTCAAGGGGTAAGGCTCGGGATGGATTTTATCACCCGGATTGATAGAATTCAAGGTCCCGGAGGTTGGGGTTATGGCTCGAAGTTATTTATTGGATTATAATTTGATGGATGGACGTTGTTAATGTGTTGTGACTAGGGTTTCGGTGAAGCTCACGTTAGAGGACTGTGCTCGGGGCATCGGTTCTCAGAAAGCTTGGAACTCAGGTAAGAAAATCCTTGTTCCCATAGAGCTTGTGTGTAGGGCTGAGCCCAATGTATTTGAGTGGACTTGATATGCAGGGTCGAGCCCAATATGTTAGAATTGTAGGGCATAGCCCTTTAACTGAATATGCTAGAATTCTATACTTTCTTGTTATGCTATGTGTCTTATGATGTGAATGGACGGCTAGAGCCGGGAACGGTGTAGACCGAGAACGGCGAAGGACCGGGAATGGCGTTGGGCACGTTGAGTGGAAGGCCGAGAACGGCAAGGGGCCGAGAGTGGCATTGAGCACGTGGAGTGCGAGTTGCCAGTGCGAGTCCATAGAAGGATACCTGGGATATCCTCACGGCGTGGTCCGCGAACCCAGGGCTTGGTAAACTCCCGGGACGGCTAGGTCGTATGTGTTTAGCCATTGGTGGCCTATTTATATGCTTGATATATGTGTTGCATATGTTATCTGTTTGTGGGTTTTCTTGCTGGGCTTCGGCTCACAGATGCTCTGTGGTGCAGGTAAGGGTAAAGAGAAGATCAACCAACCATGAGTACAGCAGGCGTGAGGCAGCGTGTACATGTTTGGCCAGCCTGGCTGCCACAGCCAGAGGATTTTGGGAGATGTTTGTAATGAATTTAGATTTTGTCGTTTAGTCGACTTAGTACAGTTTTTATGTTGTAAATACTTCTAAACTGTATTTTTGGATCCCAAGTGTAAAACTTTTATGATTTACTATGAAAAATTACCATTTCCAATGTTCTTCCTCTGTTTACAGCTTAATTACACTGTTTGACCTAAAACCTCGATTAGCGAGTTGAAAGCACATTTTAAAACTCACTTAGTAACGACTCTAAGGTAGTAGGGCGTTACAGGTCGATACCCCAAACTGCAAACGGCCACGGCCTTTGCATTTGTTTAAGCTCATTAGGGGCTACTCGTGGGATTTTGGAGAATCTCTAGCGTTTATCACACTTTTGCACGTATTCCATCAAGTCTTCATTCATCGTTGGCCAGAATTATCCTTGCCTTAGGATCTTTTTTGAAAAACTTTGCCCCCCAGTGTGGTCTCCACAAAAAGCTTTGTGCACCTCTTTCATCAACTCTTTGGCTTTCTCCTTTGTAATACATCTAAGGAGTGGCATTGAGTATCCCCTTCGGTACAGGATTCCATCGACCGGGATATACCTAGCAGCTTGCCGCTGAAGGGCCCTGGCTTTGTTTCTGTTCGTTGGTAACACGTCGTTCGATAGATACTCTACATATGGTGCCATCCACGTGTCCGCCATCTGGATTACCAGAGTGGTCTCTGTTGTTTGGATGCTCGGTACAGATAGTCGCTCTACTGGCACTATGTTCAAAGTATCAACATCCTTCGCACTTGCCAATTTTGCCGAAGTGTCCGCGTTGGAATTCTGATCGCGAGGCACTTGCTGGAGACTATACTTGTCGAACTGGGCTAACAGATCCTTTGTTTTTTTTTAGATAGGCAACCATCTTTAATCCTCGCGCCTGGTAGTCTCCCAGGACCTGATTCACCACCAGCTGAGAATCACTATAGATGTCAAGCACTTTTATGTTCATATCCTTGGCTAACCGCAATCCAGCGAGTAGTACTTCATATTCAGCCTCATTGTTAGAAGCAATGAATTCAAATATGATTGCACAGTGAAATCAATGCCCTTCTGGCGTTATCAGTATTACTCCTGCCCCAGCATGGGACTTGTTAGAAGAACCGTCCGTAAATAATTTCCACGTGGGAGCTTGGATTTGACATTCAGGTTCGCTGGGCTCTTCAGTCTGCTCGCCATTCTTAAGTTCAGTGAATTCCGCGATGAAGTCAGCCAAGGCTTGTCCTTTTATCGCTGCTCGTAGCAAGTAAGATATATCGAACTGCCCGAGTTTGACTGCCCACTTTAGCAATCTACCTGCAGCCTTTGGCTTTTGCAGGACTTGTCAAAGAGGCTGGTCGGTCAAGACCGTAATTGGATGAGCTTGAAAGTAAGGTCGCAACTTCCTAGAGGCCAAAACTAGGCAATAGGCTAGTTTCTCGATGGGTGGGTGCCGCTGTTCTGCTCCAATCAGCCTTTTTCTCACGTAGTAGACAACCTTCCGCACGCCTTCTTCTTCTCTTACTAAAACAGCACTAGCAGCGTATTCCGTGATTGTCAGGTAGATGAACAGAGTTTCTTTATCGACCGGCTTTGACAGGATGGGTGGTTGCGCCATATGTGTTTTTAGTGCTTGAAAGGCCCATTCGCATTCATCTGTCCATTCAAATTTCTTATTGCCTCTTAGTAGATTGAAAAATGGGACGCACTTTTCTGTCGATTTCGAAATGAATCTACTGAGAGCAGCAATCCTCTTGGTCAGGCTTTGAACATCTTTAATCTTTCCTGGCGATTTCATCTCGATCAGGGCTTTTATTTTCTCGGGATGGGCTTCAATTCCTCTTGAGTTAACTATAAATACCAAGAACTTCCTTGATCCTACTCCGAAGGAGCATTTAAGGGGATTTAACTTCATCCGATATTTATTCAGGACGTTGAAGCATTCCTGCAAATCCCTTACATGCCCTTCTACTTTCTTTGACTTAACCAGCATGTCATCGATGTAGACCTCCATGTTTGTGCCGATCAGCTCCTTGAACATGTGGTTGACGATTCTCTGGTAAGTCGCACCAGAGTTTTTCAAACCGAAGGGCATCACCTTGTAACAGTAGAGCCCTGTATCAGTCCGAAAGCTAGTGTGATCCTCATCAGGGGGATGCATACTGATTTGATTATTCTCGGAGTACGCATCCATGAATGAGAGGATCTCATGCCCTGTTATGGCATCGACCAGCTGGTCGATCCTTGGGAGTGGGAAACAATCTTTGGGGCAGGATTTATTTAGGTCTGTAAAATCCACGCACGTACGCCACTTGCCATTTGGCTTGAGCACTAGTACGGGATTAAAGACCCACGATGGATAAAACGCCACCCTGATGAACCCATTCTCCTTCAGCTTCTCGACTTCCTCTTTCAAGGGCTTTGATCTATCTTTGTCGAGCAGCCTTCTTTTTCGTTGCACTGGTGGAAAGCTTTTGTCGATGTTCAGGACATGGCTGATGACTGCAGGATCTATCCCGACCATGTCTTTGTGCGACCACGCAAAGACCTCCTGGTTCCTCCTTAAGAACTCCACCAGTGCTTGTTTTGTTGTTGTCTCTAATTTTTTACCGACTTTCACAACTCTGGTAGGATTTTCCTCATCGAGTTGGACCTCTTCAAGGTCCTCGATGGGTCCAAATTCTTCTTCAAAATCCCCAAAGCGAGGATCTAAGTCCCTATCCTCCCTTTGGGCAACGCCCTATTTGGTGAGATTATCACCCGAGTGGGCCTGACAATCAGTCGCCATTTGCAACTCCTTTCCAGTGGCATCTCTCGATACACCCTTCTTCGCCTTGGTGATCAAGGCATTGTAGCACTCCCTCGCTTCCCTCTGGTTTCCCAACACGCATCATATCCTTGCGTCTATTGGGAATTTCATAGCGAGGTGCCATATAGAGGTGACGGCTCGTAGGTCGACCAAAATTGGCCTCCCTATCACAGCGTTGTACGCCGAAGGACAATCAACTACTATAAAAGTAGTGAGTAATGTCCTATTAGTGGTGCAGTGCCTACTGTGACTGGGAGTCTAATCGACCCCGTTGGGGCGAGCCCCTCTCCGGAAAAACCATAAATGGTTTGGTTGCATGGTTCCAGGTCTTTCACGGACAACTTCATCCTTTCCAGCGAAGACTTGTATAGGATGTTGACTGAACTTCCTATGTCGACCAACACCCTTTTCACCATCATGTTTCCTCTCTGTAACGACCAAAAATCGCTAATAAGGCTTAAGGGCCTTGATTAGTGTGCCAGGAGGGCATGTTGGGATTTATGTGTGATTTTTTTTATGAGTTAAATGCATGGTTATGATTTAAAGCGTGTTATATGACTATTTGACTATTTGAGATGCATGACTATGTGTATTAGTATGCATGTAGGCCCTGATTGTGTTAGAAGGGCATAATTGAAATTTTGGCCATTTTGGGCATAACTGTATTGAGATGTGATGATTGTTGAGACCACAGTGGTATGTGGGTGTATCCGTGATTTGTGACTCGAGACGATCCCAGAGAGCAGGTTAGCGGAAAAGTCATGGCGGGAATTTATACCCGGCTCGGGGCGAGCCTGGGGGTATAAGCAGGAATTTAGAGAATAGATTGATATTAATTTTGATGATGGGGAATATTCATTTGGTGATTTATCAGGTGTTGGAAAACAACGGGAAAATATTAGAGACACTTGAGGATTAGTGGGAATTGGGTAAAATGACTAAAATGGCCCTACTTGGACAAAAAGGGTTTAGAATTAATAGGGAGGGCATTTTGGTCAATTGGCTTTTAGAGATTGATTTATGAGGCTTTATATACTTAGTGAGTTTGGTAGAGAGAGTGAATGGCTGTGGAAAAGAAAGAAAAAGGAAGAAAAAAGAAAAGAGAGAAAAACAGAGGGGTTTTGTTTCAAAGGATCGGTTTGGGGTTCTAGCACCATTTATCTTCAAATTTCTTGGAGCAAAGCTCAGTGGAGAGCTATGATAGGCTGAGAATCAAGGATCTTGAGTTAGACTTGAAGATTTGGCAAGGATTAGCAAGAACACATCAACTTTTGAGGTAAGTTCTTAGAGTTTTCAGTTTTAAGGGCTTGGCTGGTTTGAGCTCTGTTTTGGGCTGAAATGATGGGAATTTTAAGGAATTTCTGGGCAAGCTTATAGGAAGAGCAAGCTAAGGAGGTCTAGGAAATGAATCAAGGTCGAAATTGCATCAACGGTATGAGTTCTAAGCCTTTAACTTTGTTGTTTGACTGAATTTCTGGGTTTAGGGTTGATCATGGTGAATTTTGAGATTTGGGTTGAATGTGCTTGGGTTTTGAGGATTTGGGATGCTTGGGATGAGTGGAGAGTGTTTATAAGCTTGATTTTTAGTTTGGTAAAGATTTGGGGAAGTTTGGGTTGAGATTGGCTCAAAGAAATCGCAGATATGGAATTTGGGTTTTGCCTGCCTGCAACTAGCGCTACAGCGCTAGTCTTTGGGCGCTGTAGCGCTAGGCCCTGTTTCTGGGGATGCTGATTTTGCTTGTAGCGCTATAGCGCCCCCTTTTGAGCGTTGTAGCGCTACCCTGTTCCCAGAAAGGGGTTTTTGGGTTATTTTTGAGGGATTTTGACCTAGGGTTCGGGGTTCGATTCCTCCATCTTGTTTTGTGGATCTAGGACTTCCCGGGGGGCTCGGGATTGGCCCCGAGGCTAGGTTTTCGGACTTGTGGTTTGGTGTTGACTTTGACCTATGGCTGTGTTTAATTGTGCGCTAAGGCTCGAGTGGGATCGTGCTCAAGGAGTCAAGTGTTGAAAGCTATCAAATTGACAGGTAAGAAAACTATAGCACCCGTAGGACAGGGCATGGGCCCATGATGCGATTGCAGGGCTCGGCCCTACATTGCATGCTGAGATGATTGTAGGGCATGGCCCTATGTTGCATTACATGTTAGGGTGCAGACTTAATTGAATTGATATATGTTTGAATGCTACTTGAGTTATACTATTTGCATTTATAGTAGAGAGAACGACAAGGGCTGAATGAACGGCAAAGGCCAAGAACGGCAGTGGGGCCGGATGTAACACTTAGCACGTGAAGTGCTTGTAGTCAGGGTGGGACCCCATGGATACATGTGATATCCTTTCGGTGGAGACCGAGACCCCAGGCTTTGGTAAGGCCTCTGGGACGGCATGGCCGTGTTTGTTTAGT
Organism: Humulus lupulus; assembly: GCF_963169125.1. NCBI lineage: Eukaryota > Viridiplantae > Streptophyta > Magnoliopsida > Rosales > Cannabaceae > Humulus > Humulus lupulus. Next base: position 79,774,928 of record NC_084801.1, read on the forward strand.
CTAATGGAATACTTGGTTATCTGTGGATTATCTGATATGTTAACTGTATAAATCACATATGTTATGTACTGTATGAGTTTTCTTGCTGGGCTTCGGCTCACGGGTGCTCTGTGTTGCAGGTAAGGGCAAAGATTGAGTCAACCGGCCATGAGTACGGAGAGCGTGAAGCGACGCGTACATGTTTGGCCTGCCCGACTGCTTTGGTTGGAGGTATTTCCGAGAAATGGCTGTAATAACCTGTGATTTTAATAACGGACCAACTGTAAACTTATTTTAAGTTGTAAATGGTTTTCAAACATTATTTTGGGATCCCAAATGTTTAATACTAGAAGTTTTCAATGAAACAACGCATTTTCAAAGATTACAGCCTTAACTTTTGCTTAGTCACACTTTTGTTTTAAAATCCTCGGTTAACGATTTCATTGCACCTTTTTCGTTTTAAAACTCACTTAATAACGGCTCTAAGGAAGTAGGGCGTTACACTCTCCTCCAATTGTACTCAATGTGGGATGTTCGCCCCCCGACCAGCTGCTGCACCGCCTGGTTCAGGGCATCAATCTGAGCCTGAACAACTTCTGGGATTGCTGGGGCCTCTGGTCCTGGGGGAATGTACTCATCATGCCTTTCTCGGCGGTCGTTAAGTACGTCCCTCAGATCATCGTCTCTTCACCGCTGCTCACTGGTTCCGAGTTGACTAAAGACGTTAGTTTGCCTGGGCTGCCCCCCAGCGTTATGGCCCGCTATTCGGTCTTCTCTAGGTGGGGGGCTCCCGCCTCCACCTCTTTCTTCATTCCTTCAACCAGCGTTCCTTTTGCCAGAGTCGGCTTCATTGTAGTCGTGGCCATCTCTGAATCATGGTTGACTATGGTGCGACCGACTATTCACTTTGTTGCCTCCTTGGGCTGGCATTTCTCGAGCATTAGGGGGAGGCCTGCGCTGGTCAGTGGGTCCCCGTGCATTGTTATGTCGTGGGGGGCCCCTGACCGTAGAGCCTGTCTCTGAGTTCCTCTTGTTGGTAGAAGGACGCTGCCCCCTGCTCGGTGGATGTGGCTCTTCATCCCCTGGGCGTCTAGGGTTGCGGGGCAGTTGCCCGACCCTATTCTGCCTTGGGCGCGGGAGATTGCCTTGACCAGCCTGAGATGGAGGCTGCTGCTCAGGATTTCTAGGTGGGACATCATCCTGAGCCACAGGTGGCTGCTCCGGCCTTTGAGGGCTTACTGGTTGGCGCGGAGGACTAGGATTGGGACCCCTTTGAGGTGGCCCGTTTGGTGGTTGATCTAGCTAGGAGGCTGGCACTGCCTGATTCCTAGCTAGCTTGATGGCTGCTTCAAGGGCAGCCATGGCATCCCTCGGTCGACGGTCCATCTCAGCCTGCCGCTCGCTCAACTCCTGGCACTGGCGCTCTATTTCTCTTTGCTGCAACGCTATTATCTCGGCAACATTTTCTTGATTGGCCCTCAGATTGGCCGGCTCATCCTACAACACCTCCAGTGCTGCCTTCAGGGTCTCAGAATCTAACTCCTCCTCATCAAACTCCAAATGCGGTTCGTCCTCAGCCACATTTGGGGGAGGAGGCTAGGAGGATGCAGCACCAGCGGCCTGTCCGGTCTTCTTGTATGTTTTTGCCATTAGATTCTTTCACAAGCTCTCAATGAAAGCACCATAATGTTGACCCTCAAATTAGCCAACGACGCGGAGTCAAATATACGACAGGAAAATAGCACGACGCTTGAAAAGACAATTTAATGGAAAGTAAAGAACACCAAGAATTATAGTGGTTCGGTCCCAGTGATTGGTAATGACCTACGTACACTTTGTGATATTGTTATTATAGAATCCTAAAGTTGTGATCAAAGAACTAGGGTTCCTGAGTTTCACAGACCTTAGACGCAATACAATCGGATGATAACAATTCACTTTAACTTCTTTTCTCTCAATCTTAAGCAAAAAAGCTATAATCAATCCCCAAAAAGTCCCTTCCTTTAGCTATTTCATGTGTATTTATAGGCTCAAGGAAGGTTGCAGATGATAACGTGTCGCATCTTATCCTTAATAACCGCGTATCAAGGATAATTATGAAGAAATATTCAAATGCAGTTAATATTAGATTACAACTTAAAAAGGAAATAAATCGAGTTTCACGACCATTCTGGTCGTGACAAACATTAACTCTAACAAGGAGGCGCGCTTCTAGTCGATAGCCGAACAACACCTCTGCCTTTTAATTCTGCCACGTGTTAGTCTATGTGTAAGTAGTCTTTGCCACATCATCAGTGACCTTTTTTGGGTAAACAATGTGTTTGCAACTTCTCTTGATCTTTGCTAGTTCAATTTGCCATTTATTTATTTCCTCCTTCAAGTTTTCAACATATAACTTGGTTAGTTCCCTTCTCATTGTCTTTGATATACTAGCAAATGGATAAGGAATTCGACCACCATCTTCAAAATGTGTACCGTCTCCAACCTTGGTGATTGGTAAGGTAGGCAAAGTTTCGGCAATCTTCATCAAGGATTGAAGATTCTCAATCATTCCTTCTACTAGAGACAAGTATTCTTGATCTACATCAGACATGGCTAAGAGTAGAAAGAGATGATAAAAACTGCGTTAATTTTTTTTTACTAAAATAATAAGATATGTAGAGGTTCAAATTAAGGTGTGTGATATATAAACAAGTAGGGTTTCAAAGACATGTGACTGTTCAATTTTTTTGAATAAATTTCGACCAATAACACTAAATAATTTCATAATTTTTGGCCATTTAATAGGGAATTGGATATTATTGGAAAGTGAATAATATGGTTATTTTATTAATAAATATGAAACACTTGAGCACATAAGATTCAGCCACCTATGCTATTTTGAAAATAATGGTAATTGGCAATTGTTAATAAATATTATTAACAAAATTTTGGAATTGATAGTTATATTATAACATTAAAAAACAAAACAATGTCCAATGTAGTACATTTGATTCCCTAAAGAAAATAAAGATGGAACATATGGTTATTTTTTATTTGAACCATGCATGTGATTGAAAAGCAAAGACTCATGATAATTAATTTCATAATCAACATCAAATAGTTGTTGCCTCCAAAACAAATCTTCCTTCTCCGAACCTTCAATAAAAGATAACGCTAAATGTTTTTGAGCTTGTTCAATATCTTTCAAATCCAAAGGATTTGTCGAGTATCATTGGATTACCTGATCTGCCAAGATCATCCTTATTGTACTTCTTTCATGAAAATTTTGCAAGAGGCGTGACAATATATCATCCTGCAAAGCATGTAAGTCTCCAATGATGAATCTTTCTTTGCATTTGGAAATGGAATGACGGCGAACTATTGCCACCATAAATTTGTTATGCATTATGTTGTGACTCATCTTGAACTATCATTTTTCAATAATGAATAATGTTGTCACTTATATAGTATGCTTTTATTATTATTCATAATTAACAATGGAATATGAGAGATTAATGCATTTCTCATTAAAATGGTTACATTGATTATAAAGAGATGTAACATGTTCCAACCAATAACAATTAAATATTCAATTGGTAATTTCGAAAATATATTTACATATCTAAAGAAAAATATATATTTGTTTTTTTAAAAAAATAAAAGTAATTAAGATAGGCTTTTATTATAGTTGTACGCCCTGATTTTCCCACGGGCTGTTAGCGAGCTGAGATACGGCCTAATCATATCTACCACGTGGACATCCCCAAGACTGGAGCTGCCATCGTAGGATCCTACCTCCTTAGCTCGAGGTAACCTAAGGGTCCGCCAAGATTACTTAAGGACTGAGTCTGGACTCTGAAGGCCACAGGTCGAGGGAAGCATCCAGCTCGTGGTACGGGCTAGAGTTGGAGGCTATGACCTTTTATAAAGTCAACCACGCAAGGTAAACGTGCATATATCAGACATCACGTGTCTGATATATCCCTGACTTCTCGGACACGCAGCATGAACGTGCATATTCAGACACCCACGACTGGGTTGGGCCGTGCGGCCCATTATCCCCCTTACCTATTGATTAGACCACACTTCATGTGTCAGGTTTTAGGAATTAATCATGAATGTCACAGAGTTGACATGATAGGTAAGAAGGTCACGGGATGACCTTCTTACCAACTCCCAGGTGCCTCTCCTATAAATATGGAGACCCTAGGAGTTATAAAGGGTTGGATTCGATTGTGTAAGAAATACCCTGTAAAAGAATACCAAGCATATAACAATAATATTGACTGGTGGAGTAGAAGGATTTTAACCTTTGAACCACCTAAAAAACGTAATTGTGTCACCAGCCCATTTTTAAAAGATCATTCATCTATTTCGGTTCATAGTTAAGCAGTAATTCCTTCCTCTTATTTTCTTAATTACCTGTTGGCGAAGAACCACGTCAACAATTTGGTGCTTTCATTGAGAGCTTAGTTAGATTGGTGTTGTCGCAAACATCCAACTATGGTGACCACTCGATCCAGACATGGTAACGAGACGGAACAACATGATGGGCAGGAGGCTCATCATATCGCCATCCCCGGTGAACAAATTCCTGAGGTCCAACAGCGGCCGGGAAAGCAGCCGGTGGGCCAAGATGACACTGGAAGTTCGGCGCCCCGGCCACCTAATCCAAACCCAGATTTTTACACTGCGGTAGAGATGGAAAACGCTCAGCTGAGGAGACAACTAGCGAAAGCTAATCAGCAGATCAAGGATGTGTTGGCCCGACTACCCCCTCTTACAACCGACGCTAACGTCGGAAAGAGGCAAGACGCGACTCATAAGTCCCACCGGGGTAATCGGTCCAGGCCTAGCCACTCGGACAGACCTCCGGCAGCCAACTCTATTCCCTCATCGCACCGTCGGGAGGCAAACTTCGAAGAAATGCCTAGAGCCGAACAACAGTAAAGTCGCTCGGTCCGAACTTCAACTCCCAGCTCCTAACCAGCCTCGAGCGCGCCCAGGAGAGCTCGAGGAAATTCCAGAAGGAGATCCGGGGAGGGCTTACAGCATCAGCCCGTCCCCACCAGCCGTCCTACGCCTCGTCCAGATCACCAGGCGTGGGACCCGCAGGTTGGCAGGGCTGAAAGGCCCCCACCTAACTTGATCCGCCCTGATGGAACCAGGATCGCATCTCCGGTCAGGCATCCTCCGTCACCAATAAGATATTTGTCTCCTCCTCGGCCCATCCGAGATATTCCAGCCTACGGAAGTAGCAGGGGAAACCCGCCGTCCGCAGGACCTTCCCGACGCAGCAGGGCGCCGAGAGAGAGCCCAGATCCTCACCCCCAAAGGCGGACTCCAAGCTTCTCTAACGGAAGCTACTGGACCGGCAGTCGCCGGAGCGATCTTTCTAGCGGAGACCTGCATCAACATTTAAGCTCGGCACAAAGTCCTCAAACCACCCAGGGGGCGACCTGCGAGATCGCCTAAGCTCTCATAGAGGATAGCCAGTATGAGGTGGCAGCCATGCTCGCTCAGGGGGAGACCTGTCCGAAGTACGTAACAGCGGGAATGCCCCAAATAACCTATCTCAAGATAGGAGGGGAAATAACCTACCAAATATGTACAATGGATCCGGAGTTGTTGAGCAGCCCCGGAATAACCAAGGAAATCAGAACAAAACCCTCGAGTACCTGGCTCAGATGGAGGAGCTAATGAGGAAGCTCCTGTCGGAGAAAGATAAAGACGAGTATGATTCGTGGGACGAGCTGGAACTCTTCACCCTCAGCATAGCAGCAACGGCTTACCCACCCGGTTTCCGTATGCTGTACCTATCCAAATTCAATGGAGATGGAGATCCGTCGGATCATCTGGGGATGTTCAACACCCTGATGATGGCCCACAACATTGGCCCTAAGCTAACGTGTCTGATATTTCCCTCCACACTGACTGGACCAGCCAGGCAGTGGTTCAAGCAAAGCAAAAGATAATCAATCAGCTCCTGGAAAACTTTCTCTGCTGATTTCAAAAGGGCATTCCGAGCCTCCCAAGCTGCTCGCGTCAAGGCCGACTCTCTGGCTAACGTGAGGCAGCAACCCGACGTGCCTCTGAAGGCTTACCTGAGCAGGTTCGCGAACGTCGCTACTCGGGCCAGAGACGCAGATGACAGCTCCAAGCTCATGGCCTTGAGAACTGGAATCCTCGTCGGAGGGGGACTCTGGAAAGATATACAAATGAAGGGAGTTAGCTCAGTTAACGAATTCCTAAATAGGGCCCAGGAATGGATCAACTTGGAGGAGGCTGAAGCCTCAGCTGCAGGGACCAGCCAGGTCCCTGACCAGCCCGCTGGAGTGGGGACAGAGGTCATGACAGCGACCCAAAACATCACGCAGAATAACCAGTTCGGTGGAGGCAAAAGAAAGGGGAACGGCGAGGGCAGCTAGCACGACCCAAAGAAGAATAAGTCCGTAGACAAGTTTAAGCCCGTCTACGCGACTTATACATAGCTCACCCACTCTAGGGAGAACATCTTCCTAGCTAACTCTACTCGCCTCCCCTGGAAGAGGCCGGAGCCGTTGAAGCACCAAAAGGGGAAGAGAGACACCTCCAGGTTTTGCCGTTTTCACAACGATGTTGGCCACAACACTGATGATTGTAGGCATTTGAAAGATGAGATCGAGACTCTCATCAGAGCCGGCCCCTTGGCTTAGTTTGCGCGGAACAGAGTTCCAGCAAGTCAACCTGCTCCAGAAGTCCCGGCCAGTCAGCCCGGGTCTCGGATAGATCAGGACGTCCCTCCTCCCGTGATAGGAGGAGAGATATCCACAATCTCTGGAGGTCCGCATTTAGTTGGCGCGGGCAGGGGTGCCCAGAAGAGGTACGTGAACGAACTCAAGGCGCATAATGGAGTAGAGTTCATCCCAGAGCAGCGTCTGTGTAACGACCCCAAATTCGGTATTAAGGCTTAGGGCCTGAGATAGCGTGCCTGGAGGGCATAATGGAATTCTGTGTGGGTCTTTATTGGGTTTTATGCATGATTATGATTTAGTGCATGTAACGCCCTACTACCTTAGAGCCGTTACCAAGTGAGTTTAAGATAGAAATCGTGCTTTTGACTGACTCTAAGTGGTTTCTAAAACCAAAAGTGTGGATAAATCAGAATTTAAGGCTGTACTCTTTAAAATGTTTAACTTCATTGAAAACGTAAGTATAAAACATCTGGGATCCCAAAATAAGGTTTACAAAATATTTGCAATTCAAAAATAGATTTACATCAGGTTAACTATCAAAAGAATGGATCTATACAGCCATTTACAAAAATGCCCCAAACCAAAGCAGTCGAGCAGGCCGACCATGTACGCGCCGCTCCCACGCTCTCCATACTCATGGCCGGTTGACTGACTCCTTGCTTTTACCTGCCACACGGAGCACCCGTGAGCCGAAGCCCAGCAAGAAAACCCAAATAGCACATAACATATGCAGATAATATCACTGGCATAATTTACTGATAAACAGGAAATCATTAATTAAACAAGCACGGCCATGCCGCCCCAGAGGCCTTACCAAAGCTTGGGGGTCTCGGTCATTACCGTAGGATAACTCATGTATCCCTTGGGTCCCACCCTCGCTATAGCATCCCATGTGCTGAGCGTTACTTCCGGCCCCGCTGCCGTACCCGGCCTACGCCGCTCTCGGCCTTAGCCGTTCATTCCATTACAATCACACATATAACACATTCAGAAATAACCATTCAAACATACAATAATTTATCTAAGATTACACATTCGCACACAACACAATCTAGGGCCGCGCCCTGCAATCACACAGTGGGCCTATGCCCTATTCTCAGGTGTTACGGTTTTCTTACCTGTATTCCGTGCTTTTCGATGCACCACGATCACGAGCACGGTCCACTAGTCCGAGCCTCCCGAAATCCTAGTCACAACACACAAAAGACACTTTTAATACCAACCAAGCCCAAGACCACTTCCCGGGACCAATCCCGCACTCCCGGGACCTCTAAATCCATAAAACAAAGCATCGGAACCATCCCCTGTGTCCCCGGGCAAAACCCCTAAAAATCCAACATTTGGGCTGCCAAAATGGCCTAGGGCCGCGGCGCCCAGAGCCCATGCCCTCATCCTGAAGCCTCCTCGCGCCGCGGCGCCCAAGAACAGGGCCGCGGCGCTCCATCGCGAACCCAGAAAATCTGGGTTTTTCCTGCATTTTTCCCGAGCTTTAACCTCTCCAAATCACCCCAAACCAATACCTAAACCCCAAAACTCAAATCCAAACCTCATATGAGCAATCTAACATCCCATAAACACTAGAATCAAGCCAAAACATCAACATACCCAAGATCCACTCCTATGATTTCAAATTTCAGCAACTAACCCCAAAACCCAACAATGTTTAGCTTAGGCATTTAAATTCCTTAAATCAAAACAAAATCCATATTTAGATATGTCTAAAACCTTTACCTCAAATGAAGAATCCACACAAGTCCTTGATCCCCTCCTAGACTCCCACTTCTCCTTCTCTTTTTCTTCTTCTTCTTGCTTGCCCTAGCCTTTTTCTCCTCTTCCTTCCTTCTCTTCTAATTTTATCAAGACACTAAATGAGCCAATGCCCAAACCGTACACCCCATATACCCAGCTTCACTTGCCTATTTGCCTTGCCAAAAGACCAATTTACCCCTTCCTAATAATCCCTCCTTAGCTAAACCTTCAAGGGCACTTAAGTCATTACACTTTCATTTCAATTCTACCACTTTCTATCTTAAAACTTGTTACCCACAGCAGTTACAAATGGTTACCCAATCACCAATAACTAACCACTCATTCCCAACTCAACTTATAAGATTCCCAAAGTACCCCTAGGCTTTACCCGAGCCGGGTACAACATCCCGTTGTGAATTTTAGACTGAATGGCTCACTAGGACCGTCTCGAAACGTGCATCCTGATAAAAACACCACCTCACATGGCACGATTCACGTAGTACAATTATCACAGTTATGCCCAAACATGGCCAGATTACAATCATGCTCATTCTAAGACAATCAAGTCTACATGCATACTAATTCACATAGTCGTGCATCTCAAATAGTCAAATAGTCATATAACGTGCAATAAGTCATAATCATGCATTAAATTCATAAAAATCACACACAGAATCCCATCATGCCCTCCAGGCACACTTCCCCAGGCCCTAAGCGTAAACACTGAATTTGGGTCGTTACAGTGCACGTTTTATGATTATGTGATTAATTGTGGTGCATGATTATGTGAATTAATATGCATGTAGACCTGATTGAGCATATTTGTAATTTGGCCATGTTGGGCATGACTATGTTGATACCTGTGATCTATGACTCGAGACGATCCTAGAACGAGCGGGTTAGCGGAAAGTCAAAGCGGGAACCTGTACCAGGCTTGGGTTAAGCCTGGGGAGTTAATCGAGAATTTGGGAATATATTTGGTGATTTATTAGGTATTGGGTAGCGAACGGGAATTATTAGGAACACTTTAGGAATTAGTGGGAATTTGGGTAATATGACTAAAATGCCCTTTATGGACATAAAGACTTAGAATTGGTAAGAGAGGGTATTTTGGTCATTAGGCTTCCAAGAGATAAAATAAAGAAGGCCTTTATACTTAGTGGATTTAGTAGAGAAAATTATAGGCTGAAAAGAAAGAAAGAAAGAAGAGAAAAGAAAGTGAGGGAAAGCTGAAGGGTTGGCTTTGAAGATTTGGTTTGTGGTTCTCCCACCCTTTTTCTTTGATTTTTCTTGAGGTGAAGCTCAGTGGTAAGCTAGGGTTGTGGATTTGCAAGGGATTAGCAAGATCAAATCAGAGATTTGAGGTAAGTTCTTGAGGTTTTCAGTTTTAGGGTTTTGCTGGTTTTGAACTATGTTTTTGAGCTAAATGGATGGGGTTTTTGGGGAAAACAGGTCAAGGTTGTGAAGGTGCAAGCCAAGGAGATCTAGGTTTCAGTTCAAGGTCGAAATTCCACCCACGGTATGATTTCTAAGACCCTATCCTTGTTGTTTGAGTGATTTTCTGGTTTTTGGGTTCATTGGGTTAGATTTTGAATTATGGGTTGCTTGAGCTTGGGATTGAGTTCATGGGGTGCTTGGGATGAGTGTGTGGTGTGTATAAGTTTTTTTTTGGGCTTGAGAAAGAGTTGGGCAAGTTTGGGGTCGAAATGGGGGAAGAAAATCGTAAGATGTGATTTTCGGTTTTGGTCTGCTGCAGCTAGCGCTACAGCGCTAGGCAGGGGGCGCTGTAGTGCTAGCCCCTGTCTGGTGAGGGTGGTTCTGCTTGTAGCGCTACAGCGCTACCTTTTGAGGGCTGTAGCGCTGCACTGTTCACAGAGGGGATTTTTGGGCTTTTGTGAAGGGATTTTGACCTAGGGTTTGGGGCTCGATTCCGCCACTTTGTTTTGGGGATCTAGGACTTCCCGGGGGCTCGGGATTAGTCCCGAGGCTAGGTTTTGGACTTGAGGATTGGTGATAACTTTGACTTGTGGATTTCGCTTAGGTGAGCGCTAGGGCTCAGGTAGGATCGTGCTCAAGGAGTCCGGTTGATCAAGGCTACTGAATCTAAAGGTAAGAAAACCGTAACACCCGAGTTTAGGGCATGGCCCCACTGTGTGATTGTTGGGCACGGCCCTAGCTTGTATTGTGTGCAAATGTGTAATCTTAGATAAACTATTGTATGTTTGAATGGTTATTTCATAATGTATGATATGTGTGATTGTAATTGAATGAACGACAAGGCCGAGAGCGGCAAGGGCCGGGTACGGCAGTGGGGCCGGAAGCAACGCTCAGCACATGGGATGCTAAAGCGAGGGTGGGACCCAAGGGATACATGAGTTATCCTACGGTAATGACCGAGACCCCAAGCTTTGGTAAGGCCTCTGGGGCGGCATGGCCGTGCTTGTTTAAATTGATGATTTTCTTATTTATCAGTGAATTATGCCAGCGATATTATTTGCATATGTTATGTGCTATTTGGGTTTTCTTGCTGGGCTTCGGCTCACGGGTGCTCCGTGTGGCAGGTAAAAGCAAGGAGTCAGTCAACCGGCCATGAGTATGGAGAGCGTGGGGGCGGCGCGTACATGTTCGGCCTGCCCGACTGCTTTGGTTGGGGGCATTTTGTATATGGCTGTATTAAATCATTCTTTTGATAACTGATCAAGTGTAAACCTATTTTTGAGTTGTAAATATTTTGTAAACCTTATTTTGGGATCCCAGATGTTTTATATTTAACGTTTTAATGAAGTTAAACATTTTCAAAGAGTACAGCCTTAAATTCTGATTTATCCACACTTTTGGTTTTAGGAACCACTTAGAGTCAGTCAAAAGCACGATTTCTAATTTAAACTCACTAAGTAACGGCTCTAAGGTAGTAGGGCGTTACAACTTGGTATCAGAGCGAGCCAAGGTTTATTGGTTCTGGAGATTGACCGAACATGTACGCACGCTGCCATTGAAAAGCTCGACTCAGGGTGGTTTGGTTTGGTCGATTGATATATTCTTGAATATGTGATTGAATGCTTTGTATGCCTGCTTGAATTATTAGGAGCATGATGATTGTAATAACATATGCATGATGCTAGGGCAAGGCCCGTTGTATGCTGTATGATAATTGTATGTCATTTTGGTCGATTGATCATGGTTGATGTTGAGATTGAGAGGTGGAAATTGGACCTTGTCATCATGCCTAATGAGCGGTGTCACTGATTGCAGGCATTTAGTGCAATGCCTCGCCAATCATCGAGACTCCGCGGCATTCAGGCCGAGGATGATAACCAGGGGCAGGACCCTCCACCTGCTCCTCAAAACTGGCAACAGATCTTAGCAGAGATGGAGGCTAGGTTGAAGAAAACAGAGGATGAGCTTAGTCAGTACAGGCAACCAGCTCCTCCATCGGCCACTGTGATACCACCGCCTAGTGTGGTACCGGCTCCGGTTCAACCTGTGACTGGGAACAGGTTGGAACCTCTATATGAAAGATTTAGAAAACAACAACCTCCTACCTTTGAGGGGGGGCATACCCACTGCAGGCTGAGCAGTGGATGAGTACAATGTCGGTAATCCTGGACTTCATGAGGGTTGAAGGAAGGGATAGGGTTGATTGTGCCAGTTATATGCTTAGACATGATGCACGAATATGGTGGGAGGTAGTAGGGCAGCGAAGGGATACTGCTACTATGACTTGGGAAGAGTTCAAGGGCATTTTTAACGAGAAATACTACAGCGTAGCCGTCCGAGCTGCGAAGGCAGATGAGTTCAACAACCTGACTCAATGCAGGTTATCCGTCACCGAGTACGCCCTGGTATTCGACAGATTGGCGAAGTTTGCGCCAGAACTAGTGCCGACTGATGCGGCCAGAAGGGACAGATTTATACGGGGATTAAATGTAATGATCGCCCGTGACGTGAGTATCACAATGACTCCAGAGTCTACCTATGCACAAGTGGTAGACAAGGCCCTCACTGCTGAGAGGGCTGAGGATCAGATCTGGAAGGATGGCGCTGCTAGGCGTGATACCAGGAGAGTAGTGCCTTCTTCTTCTGGGCCTAGTCGGGGTAGCGGCCCCAGTGAGCAGAAGAGGAGAGTACCAGACTCATTTGCTCCTTATGGTTCTGACCGGAGGGTTCGCGGTTCTGTGGGTGGCCGCCAGAGTGGAAATGACAACTGGAGAAGCCTTCCGATGTGTCCTCGATGCAGGCGACGCCATCAGGGCGAGTGCCGGACCAGGGCATGCTTTGTTTGTGGGAGCACCAGTCACTTGAAGAAAGATTGCCCGCAGGCTAAGAAGGAGGAGCCTAGGCAGGGGGACAGCCTCGCACCTGCTAGGGTTTTCACCTTGACTCAGACTGAGGCTGAGGCCAGTCCTTCAGTGGTCACAGGTCAGATTTTTAGCGCTGGATCCTTGTTTACTGCATTGATTGATTCTGGTGCTACGCACTCATTTGTTTCTGCTAGGGTAATTGATCAGCTGTGTAGACCTAGTATTTTGTATGCTAGGGGTTTTCAGACTATATTGCCTACAGGAGAGCTGGTAGTCTCTAGGAGGTGGGTTAGAGCCTTACCAGTAGTGGTAGACGGTAGAGAATTGTTTGTTGACTTGATTGAACTAGAGATGGACGATTTTGATATAATATTAGGGATGGATTGGTTGACGCAGTATGGAGCAACCATTGATTGTAGGCGACGAATGGTGACCTTTGAACCGGAGGGTGAGGCACCCTTTGTGTTCGTGGGAACGGTGGATGGACCGCGGGTACCTATGATCTCGGCACTAAAGGCTAGTGACCTGATGCAGGAGGGTTGCATAGGATTCCTAGCGAGTATAGTAGATTCCTCCAAGGCGGCGGCAGTGGGACCGAATGAAACCAGAGTTGTCTGCGAGTTTCCAGACTTGTTTCCAGCGGATCTGCCAGGGTTGCCGCCACAGCGGGAGATTGAGTTCGTCATAGAGTTGGCTCCGGGAGCAGAGCCAGTATCCAAGGCACCTTACAGAATGGCTCCGGCAGAATTAAAGGAATTGAAGATTCAACTGCAGGAACTACTGGATTTGGGGTTTGTCAGACCGAGTTTCTCGCCATGGGGTGCTCCAGTTTTATTTGTTAAGAAAAAGGATGGATCGCTCAGGATGTGCATCGATTACAGGGAGTTGAATAAGTTGACCATCAAGAACAAGTACCCATTGCCTAGGATCGACAATTTATTTGATCAGCTTCAGGGGAGTATAGTATTTTCAAAGATTGATCTCCGATCAGGCTACTATCAGTTGAGGATTAGAGAAAAGGACATACCAAAGACTGCATTTCGGACACGGTATGGGCATTACGAATTTTTGGTTATGTCCTTTGGGTTAACCAATGCCCCGGCGGCATTTATGGATTTGATGAACAGAATTTTCAAGGATTACCTGGACAAGTTCGTGATTGTGTTTATTGATGATATCCTGGTATACTCCCAGTCAGAGACAGAGCATGAGCATCATCTGCGCCTGGTGTTGCAGCGGTTAAGAGAGCATAAGTTATATGCTAAGTTTAGCAAATGCGAGTTTTGGTTATCGCAAGTTTCATTTCTAGGCCATATTATTAGTAAGGATGGGTTACTGGTCGACCCAAGCAAGACGGAAGCAGTAAGAGATTGGCCTAGACCCAGCAATGTTCCTGAAGTTAGAAGTTTCCTTGGGCTAGCAGGTTACTACAGGCGATTTGTAGAGGGGTTCTCCAGGATTGCTACTCCATTGACAGAATTGACAAGGAAGAAGACCAAGTATGTGTGGACAGATCGATGTGAGAATAGCTTTAAAGAGTTGAAGCGGCGGTTGATTACTGCACTAGTGCTGAGCCTGCCAACAGAACGATGAGAAGTTTGTGGTCTACTGTGATGCTTCTAGACAGGGTCTGGGATGCGTGTTGATGCAAGCTGGGAAAGTGATAGCGTACGCATCAAGGCAATTAAAGGAGTACGAGCAGAGATATCCCACGCATGACCTAGAGTTAGCTGCGGTGGTTTTCGCACTTAAGATTTGGAGACACTATCTGTATGGAGAGAGGTGCGAGATATACACTGATCACAAAAGTCTAAAGTATTTCTTTACCCAGAAGGACTTGAATATGCGCCAGAGACGGTGGCTAGAGCTGGTAAAGGATTACGATTGTGATATCCTGTACCATCCTAGGAAGGCTAATGTAGTGGCTGATGCATTGAGCCGGAGGGGCCCAGGACAGTTGTATAGTTCGAGGCAGATATCTGACAGACTAGCAGGAGAGATGACCAGAGCAGGTATAGAGCTAGTGGTTGGCAGGTTAGCCAACATTACTCTTCAGTCAACGCTCCTCGAGAAGATTAAGGAAGCACAGGGAAAGGACCCCCAGTTAGTTGAATGTAGGGAGAATGTCCTAACGGGAGCAACTAAGGACTTCTCTATTTCTGAGATGGGTTTGTTGAAGTACAAAGGACGAATTTGCGTTCCGATTGATCCAGACATTCGGCGAGAGATTCTGGACGAGTCTCATACCACTCCCTACTCTTTACACCCAGGTTCGACGAAGATGTACCATGACCTGAAGGTTTTGTATTGGTGGTCAGGCATGAAGAGGGACGTGGTGGACTATGTGGCTAGATGCTTAACCTGTCAGCAAATTAAGGCGGAACATCAGAGGCCAGCAGGATTATTACAGCCTCTAGGGATTCCCGAGTGGAAATGGGAAGATATTGCCATGGACTTTGTGGTAGGATTGCCAAAGACCGTGGGTCAGCATGACTCGGTGTGGGTGATTGTGGACAGGTATACGAAGTCCGCCCACTTCTTACCTGTGAAGACGACTTATACTGTGGATCATTATGCAGAGCTGTATGTAAAGGAGATTGTTCGACTTCATGGGGCTCCGAGGTCGATAGTATCCGACAGAGACCCCACTTTCACTTCCAAGTTTTGGAAGAGCCTGCAGAAGGCTATGGGCACGCAGCTCCGGTTTAGTACCGCTTATCATCCTCAGACGGATGGGCAGTCCGAGAGGACAATTCAGATACTGGAGGACATGTTACGAGCGTGTGTGTTGGATTTTGAGGGATCTTGGAGTAAGTATCTCCCTCTGATTGAGTTCTCGTACAATAATAGTTATCAGGCGACTATCGGAGTGGCTCCGTATGAGATGCTGTATGGAAGAAAGTGCAGATCACCGATTCACTGGGAGGAGGCAGGGGAGAGAAGGTATTTAGGTCCTGAGATGGTTCAGAGGACCAATGAGGCATTCGAAAAGATTAGAGCTCATATGCTCGCCTCTCAGAGTCGCCAGAAGAGTTATTCAGACCGGAAACGCAGGAGCGTGGAATTTCAGGTTGGTGATCATGTATTCCTCAGGGTTTCACCCCTGAGAGGAGTAAAACGATTTGGCGTTCGAGGCAAGTTGAGTCCCAGGTTTGTTGGTCCATTTGAGGTTCTGAAGCGAGTTGGGGAGGTGGCTTACCGGTTAGCAATGCCTCCAGCTCTATCAGGGGTTCATGACGTGTTTCATGTATCCATGCTCCGGAAGTATGTTTCGGACACTACTCATGTGTTGAGCTATGAGAACTTGGAGTTGGATCGGGAGTTATCGTACGAAGAAAAGCCTGTTCAGATCCTTGATAGGAAGGACAAGGTCTTGAGGAGCAAGACAATCGCCTTGGTTAAAGTATTGTGGAGGAATAGCAAGGTCGAAGAGGCGACATGGGAACTGGAATCGGATATGCGGGAGCGGTATCCCGAGTTGTTCAGGTAAATTTCGAGGACGAAATTTACATGAGGAGGGGATAGTTGTAACGACCCCAAATTCGGTATTAAGGCTTAGGGCCTGAGATAGCGTGCCTTGAGGGCATAATGGAATTCTGTGTGGGTCTTTATTGGGTTTTATGCATGATTATGATTTAGTGCACGTTTTATGATTATGTGATTAATTGTGGTGCATGATTATGTGAATTAATATGCATGTAGACCTGATTGAGCATATTTGTAATTTGGCCATGTTGGGCATGACTATGTTGATACCTGTGATCTATGACTCAAGACGATCCTAGAACGAGCGGGTTAGCGGAAAGTCAAAGCGGGAACCTGTACCAGGCTTGGGTTAAGCCTGGGGAGTTAATCGAGAATTTGGGAATATATTTGGTGATTTATTAGGTATTGGGTAGCGAATGGGAATTATTAGGAACACTTGAGGAATTAGTGGGAATTTGGGTAATATGACTAAAATGCCCTTTATGGACATAAAGGCTTAGAATTGGTAAGAGAGGGTATTTTGGTCATTAGGCTTCCAAGAGATAAAATAAAGAAGGCCTTTATAGTTAGTGGATTTAGTAGAGAAAATTATAGGCTGAAAAGAAAGAAAGAAATAAGAGAAAAGAAAGTGAGGGAAAGCTGAAGGGTTGGCTTTGAAGATTTGGTTTGTGGTTCTCCCACCCTTTTTCTTTGATTTTTCTTGAGGTGAAGCTCAGTGGTAAGCTAGGGTTGTGGATTTGCAAGGGATTAGCAAGATCAGATCAGAGATTTGAGGTAAGTTCTTGAGGTTTTCGGTTTTAGGGTTTTGCTGGTTTTGAACTGTGTTTTTGAGCTAAATGGATGGGGTTTTTGGGGAAAACAGGTCAAGGTTGTGAAGGTGCAAGCCAAGGAGATCTAGGTTTCAGTTCAAGGTCGAAATTCCACCCACGGTATGATTTCTAAGACCCTATCCTTGTTGTTTGAGTGATTTTCTGGTTTTTGGGTTCATTGGGTTAGATTTTGAATTGTGGGTTGCTTGAGCTTGGGATTGAGTTCATGGGGTGCTTGGGATGAGTGTGTGGTGTGTATAAGTTTGTTTTTGGGCTTGAGAAAGAGTTGGGCAAGTTTGGGGTCGAAATGGGGGAAGAAAATCGCAAGATGCGATTTTCGGTTTTGGTCTGCTGCAGCTAGCACTACAGCGCTAGGCAGGGGGCGCTGTAGCGCTAGCCCCTGTCTAGTGAGGGTGGTTCTGCCTGTAGCGCTGCAGCGCTACCTTTTGAGCGCTGTAGCGCTGCACTGTTCACAGAGGGGATTTTTGGGCTTTTGTGAAGGGATTTTGACCTAGGGTTCGGGGCTCGATTCCGCCACTTTGTTTTGGGGATCTAGGACTTCCCGGGGGCTCGGGATTAGTCCCGAGGCTAGGTTTTGGACTTGAGGATTGGTGATAACTTTGACTTGTGGATTTCTCTTAGGTGAGCGCTAGGGCTTGGGTAGGATCGTGCTCAAGGAGTACGGTTGATCAAGGCTACTGAATCTAAAGGTAAGAAAACCGTAACACCCGAGTTTAGGGCATGGCCCCACTGTGTGATTGTAGGGCACGGCCCTAGCTTGTATTGTGTGCAAATGTGTAATCTTAGATAAACTATTGTATGTTTGAATGGTTATTTCATAATGTATGATATGTGTGATTGTAATTGAATGAACGGCAAGGCTGAGAGCGGCAAGGGCCGGGTACGGCAGTGGGGCCAGAAGCAACGCTCGGCACATGGGATGCTAAAGCGAGGGTGGGACCCAAGGGATACATGAGTTATCCTACGGTAATGACCGAGACCCCAAGCTTTGGTAAGGCCTCTGGGGCGGCATGGCCGTGCTTGTTTAAATTGATGATTTTCTTATTTATCAGTGAATTATGCCAGCGATATTATTTGCATATGTTATGTGCTATTTGGGTTTTCTTGCTGGGCTTCGGCTCACGGGTGCTCTGTGTGGCAGGTAAAAGCAAGGAGTCAGTCAACCGGCCATGAGTATGGAGAGCGTGGGGGCGGCGCGTACATGTTCGGCCTGCCCGACTGCTTTGGTTGGGGGCATTTTGTATATGGCTGTATTAAATCATTCTTTTGATAACTGATCAAGTGTAAACCTATTTTTGAGTTGTAAATATTTTGTAAACCTTATTTTGGGATCCCAGATGTTTTATATTTAACGTTTTAATGAAGTTAAACATTTTCAAAGAGTACAGCCTTAAATTCTGATTTATCCACACTTTTAGTTTTAGAAACCACTTAGAGTCAGTCAGAAGCACGATTTCTAATTTAAACTCACTAAGTAACGGCTCTAAGGTAGTAGGGCGTTACATTCTGCCAAAGCAGCAGCAATTGGAGAGGCAACCGATCATTTTTACGGAAGAAGATGCGGGCCATGTGCAGTTCCCCCATAACAGCCCTCTGGTCATAGCAGTTCAGCTCGCTAATCGGAGGGTTAGGAGGGTGTTGATCGATAATGGGAGCTCGGTAAACCTTCTATTCCGATCCACACTGGAGAAGATGGGTTTGTCTGTCGCCGAACTGTAGGTGACCTCCATGATGCTATATGGTTTTTTGGGAGAAGGATCAGCGGCCATAGGGACGATCGAGCTGGTGATCACCCTAGGAGAAGGACCTCGGATAGTCTCCAAACTCCTCGAGTTCGGGGTCATCGACTGCTCCGCTGCGTACAACGCAATTTTGGGACGACCCACACTCATAGCTTTTGAGGCCGTCACTTCCATTCGCCGCCTCGCGATGAAATTCCCTACTTCCACGGGAATATGCACTGTCCATGGTGATCAGCTCGCTGCCAGGGAATGCTACAACATTTCCATGAAGGGAAAATCGAAACCCGGGCAGCTAGCAATGGCCATCCAAAGTGGAGGAGAGGAATCTCAGGAACCTTTAACTGATCCTGAGATTGAAAAACCTCAGAGCGCCGCAGGGGAAAATATCGTCTTAAGTGAGGATATTGACCCCCGAATAGGCAAGGACAGGTCCGAGCTTCAAGTTATTGAAGAGCTCGAGGAAGTAAACATCGATCCCCAGAACCCTTCACGGATGGTCAAGCTCGGGAAAATCCTCTGTAACAAGAGGAAAGCGGAGCTGATCAAGTTTCTGCGGGACAACCTGGATGTGTTTGCTTGGTCACACGAGGACATGGTGGGAATCAGTCCAAATGTCATCATGCACACCCTTCATCTGGACAAGAGCATTCCTGCAAAGTCCCAGAAGCAGAGGCACCTTGGAACAACCAGGGGTGAGGCCTTAGAGGAAGAAGTAGCCCGGCTCAAGAAATGCGGCTTTATCCGTGAAGCCAAGTTTCCGATTTGGGTCGCCAACCCCGTGCTGGTTCCGAAGCCCAACGGGAAGTGGCGGACCTGCATCGATTTCTCCGACCTGAATAAAGCCTGCCCCAAAGATTGTTTTCCCTTGCCAAGGATTGACCAATTGGTGGATGCCACGGTGGGACACGAGCTCATGTCCTTTATGGATGCATACTCAGGCTATAATCAAATCGCCATGAATCCGGCGGACCAGGAGCACACCAGCTTCATGACCCCAACTAACGTCTATTGTTACAAGGTCATGCCTTTCGGGCTGAAGAACGCCGGTGCTACATACCAGAGGTTAGTAAATAGAATGTCCGCAAACCAGATCAGGAAGAACATGGAAGTATACGTTGATGACATGCTAGTCAAGTCAAAGACTGCCGATAACCATGTTTCTGATCTGGAAGAATGCTTCAAGATACTACGGGAGTATGGCATGAGGCTTAATCCACAGAAGTGCACTTTTGGAGTCGCATCGGGAAAATTCCTGGGTTTCATCTTCAATACCCGAGGAATCGAGGCAAACCTCGACAAGATCAGATCATTTCTCGAGCTTCCCTCACCCAGGTCATGCAAAGATGCCCAAGGCCTGACAGGAAGGGTGGTAGCCCTCAATCGGTTTATTTCAAAATCCACCGATAAGTGCTTGCCATTCTACAACCTGCTCCGAGGAAATAAGAAGTTCGAATGGACAGAAGAGTGCAAAAGCGATTTCCTCGACCTGAAGGCACATCTGGCCGAGCCACCCGTATTATCCCAACCAAAAGCAAGAGAGCCTTTTTTTCTCTACCTAGCTGTCATAGAGGATGTAGCTAGTGCCGTATTAGTCCGTGAAGAAGACCGAGTTCAGAAACCAGTCTACTACATCAGCAAGAGACTTCTCGGAGCTGAATCCCGATACCCATTGATGGAAAAATTGGCATTTTGCCTCATCACGGCCTTCTGAAAGCTCAAGCCGTACTTCCAGTCCCACTCAATACACGTCATAACCGATCAACCTTTAAGGCAGGTTTTGCAAAAACCTGAAGCATCAGGACGCCTATTAAAGTGGGCTATCGAACTCAGTCAGTTCGAGATTTTATACACCCCATGAACTGCTATAAAAATTCAGGCCCTGGCTGATTTTGTAGCAGAGTGCACACGATTCTGGGAGGATCCTGTAGAAGACTCACCCCAGCTCACCTCGGCCCAGGCGTCGTGGAGGATCTTCGTGGATGGCTCATCCAACGAGAACGGCTCCGGAGCTGGAATCATTTTGATATCCCCTGAGGGACATAGATTCCACTCGGTGCTGAGATTCAGATTCAAGGCCTCCAACAACGAGGCCGAATACGAAGCTTTGCTGGCCGGGCTAAGAATAGCCCAGGAGCTGAAGGCAAGCTCCGTTCAGTGCTTTAGTGATTCCCAGCTCGTGGTAAACCAGGTGCTGGGTGAATATCAAGCACGAGGACCCAAGATGGCTGCCTACCTGGCAAAGGTAAAATTCGAGCTGTCTGCGCTTGGGCGAGGCTCAATCGAGCAGAACGCTAACGTAGACGCTCTTGCCAAGCTCGCCACCTCCAGGGTTAGTGCTGGTAGAATTCTTGGAGAAACCAAGTATAGAAGAAGTCAGGATGGAGGTCGAGATGATCGACGCCTGGCCGACCTGGATGACCCCCATCCTCGAGTATCTCACCGGAGGGAAGCTACTTGAAGGGCGCAATGATGCGCGGCGAGTACTGTACCAGTCCCCAAGGTATACGATGGTAGACGGGGTGCTGTACCAATGTGGGCACTCCCTACCTCTCCTACGATGTGTTCTTCCCGGCGAAGCAAAGGCCATCCTGCAGGAGGTACATGAGGGTTTTTGCGGAGATCACACTGGGGGGCAAAGCTTGGCCCTAAAGGTCCTGAGGCAAGGATATTACTGGCCCACTCTGTCCAAGGACTCGATCTCGTATGTTAAGAAGTGCAACAAGTGCCAGTGATTCGCCACCGTTGCCCGAGCTCCCCCGATCGAGCTGAAGATGATCTCTTCCCCATGGCCATTTGCAGTTTGGGGGATCGACTTGGTTGGCGCCCTCCCCATTGGAAAAGGCGGGGTCCGCTACGCCGTGGTGGCCATCGACTACTTTACGAAGTGGGCTAAGGCAGAACCTTTGGCAATGATAACTTCCAAAAAAGTCCTTGACTTCGTGGTTAAGAGCATTATCTGCCGATTTGGGCTGCCCAAGAAAATCGTTTCCGACAATGGGATTTAGTTCGACAGCGACCTATTCATCGAATTTTGCGAAAGGTATGGAATTGTGAAAAGTTTCTCCTCTGTGGCCTATCCTCAGGCGAATGGCCAGGTCGAGGCTGTCAACAAGACGTTAAAGGCAAGCCTTAAGAAGAGACTAGACAAAGACAAGGGGGCCTGGCCAGAACAGCTCCCCCAAGTTCTATGGGCATACCGGACCTCGCATCGGACTCCTACGGGTCATACTCCTTTCTCCCTGACCTTTGGGAGTGAGGCAGTCCTCCCTGTGGGGATTAAGGTACATTCGCGTAGGGTCCAGGCATATGACCAGGACCGTAACCACGAGCTACTTTGCGCTTCCCTTGACTTGTTTGATGAAAGACAAGAATATTCGCAACTCCAGCTCGCACATTACTAGCAAAAAATCACTCGCTATTTCAACTCAAAGGTCAAAAAACGCGCCTTTAGCGTTGGCGACTTGGTCCTCAGGAGAGTTTTCTTAGCCGGTAAGGATCCCAAAGATGGAGTATTGGGACCAAACTTAGAAGGGCCATATCAAGTCATCGAGGTCATTAAAGAAGGAACTTACAAATTAGCTCGGCTCGATGGAGGGGCAGTCCCACAAACTTGGAACGCCATCCATTTGAAGAGATATTATCAATGACCCCCCTTGTAAGGCCTAAAAGGTAATATTTTATGTATTAATCAATGAGAATTAACTTTTCGTTTATAATTGTACATATTTACAAGTGTAATCTAAAGTAACCATGAAAGACCCTTTCCCAGTTACTTGGGGGGCATATGGTACCTGGATATAACCAGGTCGTCTTAAAGACTTAGAAGTTAATTCAAATCAATTGATCGTTGTTTTTCTTAAAAGACACGAGATATTGATAAAAATTAATGCGAACTAAGTCCTATCCTGGATTTAACCAGGTCACAAAACTTAGAAGCTAATTTAAATCGATTGATCGTTGCTTTTCTTAAAGAGCACGAGATATTGATAAAAATTAACGCGAACTAAGTTTTCAAACTAAGTTCCTGGATGTAACCAGGTCACAAAACTTAGAAGTTAATTTAAATCGATTGATCGTTGTTTTTCTTAAAGAGCACGAGATATTGATAAAAATTAACGCGAACTAAGTTTTCAAACTAAGTCCCTGGACATAACCAGGTCACAAAACTTAGAAGTTAATTTAAATCGATTGATCATTGCTTTTCTTAAAGAGCACGAGATATTGATAAAATTAACGCGAACTAAGTTCCTGGATGTAACCAGGTCACAAAACTTAGAAGTTAATTTAAATCGATTGACCGTTGTTTTTCTTAAAGAGCACGAGATATTGATAAAAATTAACACAAACTAAGTTTTCAAACTAAGTTCCTAGACATAACCAGGTCATAAAACTTAGAAGTTAATTTAAATCGATTGATCGTTGTTCTTCTTAAAGAGCACGAGATATTGATAAAAATTAATGCGAACTAAGTTTTCAAACTAAGTTACTAGAAATAACCAGGTCACAAAACTTAGAAGTTAATTTAAATTGATTGATCATTGTTTTTCTTAAAAAGCACGAGATATTGATAAATATTAACGCGAACTAAGTTTTTCAGAGCAGTAACATAAGTGCGTAAAGGCAAAAGGAAGTAAACCATTCAAAGGTAAAAGTTGATAAAAACCGATTGTCTCGAGGTAAAAAAAAAAAAACCTCATGCAAAGTTACACAAAAAAAAAATGAATCATAATAAAAGAGTGGGTGCAAAATGGAAAGGCCCTAGGCTCCACCAGTCGGCCCCGTGGAGGTCGCTGTCTCTCCCTCCTGCTCAGCTACGACGCAAACTTCCCCGGTCTCAGAAGGTGCCTCTTTCTGGAGGCGAGCTTTAAACCCCTCTAGCAAGGGCTCCCAGACATCTGCTCCCAAGAAGGAGAAATCACCATCCGAGTTGTAGACCCAGCAGTGGTAGAGCATGTCCTCCATGGCGGAGCTGGAGGCTGCCTTCTCGGCTTCCAGGGCGGCCTTGGACTCCTCGGCCCCAGCCTTCGCAGTGTCTAGCTCTGCCTGCGCGGCAGCAAGGGTGGCTTTGGTAGCCTCGACCTCTTGAAGCTTGGGACGGGCTTCTTCCAGCTCGGCCTGCACAGCCGCCAGGGCATCCTTGGCTTCTTTTTCTTTCTGTTGGACCATCTGCAAGGAAGTTTGATGGGTGGCCACAACCGCCTGGTGCTCGCCCCTCATATCCTCGAGCTGGGCCTTGGCCCTGGCTATGCTCCGATGAAGGGCCAGGACACTCTGCGAAAACAAAGAGGCAACTGCCTTAGAAAAAAAAAAGGAGAGGAAAAATAGGGCAAGGCATGACAATCAAAAATAAGGGTAAAGTGAACTTACTATTAGGGCCATGCCCAATGACGATTCCATTACGCCCACCGGGCTCCTGGTCTCGATGGCCCGCAGCTCCCTCTCGTTGAAGCGGTAGAAGTGGCTGACGGCGTAGCTCGCCGTCTCATACACCGTCCCCCGAAAGACATCTGGAATCTTCTCCAGGTCCTGGGGGTCCACCGGGATGCGCACCTCAGGAGGCGCAATTGACGAAGCCCCGGGCTCCGCCCCTGTGTCCCGGACGAAGGCCAGAGCCCGCGGAGGGGGTGGGGGCATGTTCTCCACTACAGTCAGAGGTGTAGTTTCCTCGACCTGGGCAGCTGGGGGCTGCTCTTTCCCCTTTGCAGGGGACTTGGTTGGGGTCCTAGCGGCTTTCTTCGCCACCCGGAGCTTCTTCATTTTGGGCCCAGAAGCCCTAGCTGAGGAGTTCCCTCCGGTGAACATGGCTCGTAGATTTTTTCCCCCGGGCTGAGACATCTCCTCTGGCAAAACAAAGACAACATCAATATGTCAGTGAGCAGTCATGCAAAAACAAAAATGAAAGGAAAAAAAAAGGCAAAATTCAAGTATATATATATATACTAAAGGGAATCCTACCCCCCAAGCTAGAAGAGGAATCTATGGTTACGACCATCGTCCCCGGAGCTTCCGCGGGGGAATCTAAGACAATTATTTCTCGAGCTGGCATAGGTTCTGGATCCGAGGCTGTCTCAGGACTAGACTCTTCTACATATTGCCTAAGACTTGGAGCTACGACACCCTCCCGGAGTGATGGCCATGACCGAAGGTTAGTCCCATACTCCACGAATAGGACCGACCTAAAGGCTAGGGTGTTGTCTACAACTATGGTACCCCTAGGGCGGCTACTTTCGTAATCCAACACGAGCTGGTTGACGCAGTGGAGTAGGGTTTCATCGAAGTTTGGGTCACTTCAATGGCGTTGGACGATCTGCTTGGGATTGAACCTAGCTAGCCGGGGGTCTGCAGTGGCCCTATCTAAGTTCCTAACATGTATGGGTTACCTTGGCCGGAGGGACCTGCAGCTGCTCTGGATCGGATCCTCTCCTCGTCCGTTCTTTGGGCGACCTCCAACGCCTTCTTCCTCGTCCTCACAAGGGGCACCTCGTCCTCCTCGTCCTCCTCGTCCTCATCCCTCACGACCTCCTCCATGATGATAGGTGTACGCCCTGGTTTTCCCACGGGATGATTAGCAGGCCGAGCTACGGACTAATCACGATTAGCCCACAAACATCCCCAAGACCGGAACTCCCGTTTCGAGGTCGTACCTTCTTAGCTCGAGCAATCCCTGAGGACTCGCCAAGGTTGCCCAGGACTGGGGGAAGGAATCTGAAGGCCGAAGGTCGGGTCAGGGGAGCAGCACGTGGCACGAGCTATGTATGGAGCTCTGACCCTCTGTAAAGTCAGCACACGCAAGATAAACGTGCATATATCTGACATCACGTGTCCGATATCTCCCTGACTTCTCGGGCACGCAGCAGGAACGTGCGTGTTCAGATATCCACGCTAGGTTGGGCCGTGCGGCCCATTATCTCCTTACCTATCGATTTGACCATACTTATGTGTCAGGTTTAGGAATTAATCATGAATGTCACAGAGTTGATATGAAAAATAATAAGGTCACGGGATGACCTCCTTACCAACTTCCAGGTGCCTTCTCCTATAAATATGGAGAACCTGGGAGTTGAAAAGGGTTGGGAAAAATAGTCTCTGAATAGATATATGCTTTATAACCAAATACCCAAAATATATCAATAATATTGACTAGTGGAGTAGAAGGATTTTAACCTTCGAACCACTTAAAAACGTGTCTTGAGTCACCTAGTTCATTCTCTAAGATTCTATATCTGCGACGGTTCTATATTCAGCACTAACCCCTTTCTCTTCTTCTCTTAATTACCTGTTGGCGAAGAACCGCGTCAACAGTTTGGTGCTTTCATTGAGAGCAAGTTCGATTAGTGCTGCCGCAAACATTCAACTATGGTGACCACTCGGTCCAGGCATGGCAACAAAACAGAGCAGCATGATGGGCAGGAGGCTCATCATATTGCCATCCCTGATGAACAAATTCCTGAAGTCCAACAGAGGCCAGGAAAGCAGCCGGTGGGCCAGGACGATACAGGTAGTTCGGCGCCCCGGCCACCTAATCCGAACCCATGTTATTATACTGCGGTGGAGATGGAGAATGCTCAACTGAGGAGCCAGTTAGCAGCAGCCGGTCAGCAAATCCAGGATATTCTGGCCCGACTACCCCCTCTCACAACCAACATTAACGTTGGAGAGAGGCAAGGTGAGGCTCCAAAGTCTCGCCGGGGTAATCGGTCCAGGCATAGCCGCTCGGATAGACTTCCGGCAGCCAACTCCACCCCTTCATCACACCATCGAGAGGCCAACTTCAGGGAAATGCCTGGGACCGGACAACAGCAATACAACCATTCGGTCAGGACGTCAACTCCTAGCTCTCAACCTTCCTCGAAAACGCCCAGGAGAAATCGAGGGAATTCCCGAAGGAGGTCCGAGGAGGGCCCACGACATCAGCCCGTCCCCGAAAACCGCACTGCGCCCCGTCCAAATCGCCCGGCGCGGGACCAGCAAGTTGGCAGGGCCGAAAGGCCCCCACCAAATTTGATCCGTCCAGACGGAACCAGGATCGCTTCTCCAGTCAGGCATCCTCCATCTCCGATCAGATATCCGTCTCCTCCTCGGCCCGTCCGAGACATCCCAGCTTACGGAAGTAGTAGGAGAAACCCACCATCAGCGGGACCTTCCCAGCATAGCAGGGTGCCTGAAGGAAGCTCAGGTCCTCACCACCAAAGGCGGACTCCAAGCCTATCCGGCAGGAGTCATTGGACCGACAGTCGCCGGAGTGATCTCTCTGGAGGAAACCTGCGTCAGCGACTAAGTTCGGCACAAAGCCACCAGACCACTCAGGGAGGCGACCTTCGAGATCGCCTCAACTCTCACAGAGAGGACCGAGCTAGAGATGGTAGCCAGGCTCGCTCGGGGGGGGGGGGGGGGTCCAATCCGAAGTACATAACGGAGGGAGCGTCCCAAATAACCTATCTCAAGATGGGAGAGGCAATAACCCACCTAATATGTACAATGGGTCCAGAGCTGTTGAGCAGCCCCGGAATGACCCAGGATCTCAGGACCAAACCCTCGAGCGCCTAACTCAGATGGAGGAACTGATGAGGAAGCTCCTATCAGAAAAAGAAAAAGACGAATATGATTCAGGAGACGAGATGGAACTCTTCGCCCCCAACATAGCAGCGACGGCATACCCATCTGGTTTTCGTATGCCTCACTTGTCAAAGTTCAACGGGGACGGAGATCCGTCGGACCATTTAGGGATGTTCAACACCCTAATGATGGCCCATAACATTGGCCCGGATCTGCGTTGCTTGATCTTCCCTTCCACACTGACTGGACCTACCAGGCAGTGGTTCAAGTAGAGTAAAAGACAGTCAATCAGCTCCTGGAAGACCTTCTCAGCTGATTTCAAAAGGGCGTTCCGCACCTCTCAGGCCGCCCGTGTTCAGGCCGACTCCCTAGCCAACGTAAGGCAGCAACCCGGTGAGACGCTGAAAGCCTACTTGAGCAGATTCGCGAATGTCGCTGCTCAGGCCAGGGACGCAGATGATAACTCCAAGCTCATGGCCATGAGAACCGGAATCCTGGTCGGGAGAGACCTGTGGAAAGACATTCAGAGGAAGGGAGTCAGCTCGGTTAACGAATTCCTTAACAGAGCCCAAGAGTGGATAAACTTGGAAGAAGCTGAAGCTTCAGCCGCGGGGACCAGCCAAGTTCCTGAGAAGCCCGCTAGAACGGGGACGGAGATCGTGATGGCAACCCCCGACGTCGCGCAGAACAACCAGCCCGGTGGTGGCAAAAGAAAGGGGAATGGTGAAAACAGTCAGCACGGTCAAAAGAAGAATAAGTCCGTGGATAAGTTCAAGCTCGTGTTCACGACATATACCGAGCTCACCCAGTCCAGGGAAAGTATCTTCCTGGCCAACTCTACTCGGGTCCCCTGGAAGAGGCCAGAACCATTGAAACACCACAAGGGAAAGAGAGACACTTCCAAATTCTGCCGTTTTCACAACGACGTCGGCCACAATACCGACGATTGCAGGCATCTAAAAGATGAGATCGAGACTCTCATCCGAGCAGGCCCCTTGGCGCAATACTCACGAAACAGGGTCCCAGCGAGTCGACCCGCTCCAGAAGTCCCAGCCAGTCAGCCCAGGCCTCGTGTAGATCAGGACGTCCCTCCTCCCGTGGTCGAAGGAGAGATATCCACCATCTCTGGAGGACCGCACATGGCTGGAACGAGCAGAGGCACCCAGAAGAGATACGTGAATGAATTAAAGGCCCACAACGGAGCGAAGTTCATCCCGGAGCCGCGTCAGTCAAAACAGCAGCGGTTAGAAAAGCAACCGATCACTTTTACGGAGGAAGACGCAGGCCATGTCTAATTCCCTCATAATGATCCCTTGGTCATAGCAGTCCAGCTCGACAACCGGAGAGTAAGGAGAGTGTTGGTGGACAATGGAAGCTCGGTAAACCTCCTATTTCGATCCACCTTAGAAAAGATGGGATTGACTGTCGCCGAGCTAAAGGTGACCTCCATGATGCTGTATGGCTTTTCGGGAGAAGGGTCGGCAGCGATAGGGACAATCGAGCTGGTGATCACCCTAGGAGAAGAATCTCAAACAGTCTCCAAGCTACTTGAGTTCATGGTCATTGACTGCCCCGCTGCCTACAACGCCATTTTAGGCCGGCCTACCCTCATAGCTTTCGAGGCTGTCACTTCCATTCGACACCTCGCCATGAAGTTCCCTACTTCAACCGGAATCTGTACTATCAAGGGCGATCAGCTCGCTGCCAAGGAATGCTACAGCATTTCCATGAAGGGAAAATCTAAACCCGGGCAGCTGGCAATGGCCATTCAGGGAAAGGAGGAATCTCGGGGACTCTTGGTGGATCCCGAGATTGAAAAACCTCAGAGCGCCGAAGAGGAAAAGGTCACCTTGAGTGAGGACATTGATCCCCGGGTAGGCGAAGACAGATCCAGGCTCCAGGCCATTGAGGAGCTCGAGGAGGTGAACCTCGATCCGCAAATTCCATCACGGATGGTCAAGCTCGGGAAAAACCTCTGTAGCAAGAGGAAGATGGAGCTGATTACGTTTCTCCGGGCTAATTTAGATGTATTTTCCTGGTCCCACCAGGACATGGTAGGAATTAGCCCGAGTGTCATCATGCACACGCTCCATCTGGATAAAAGCGTTCCTACCAAGTCTCAAAAGCAAAGGCGTTTAGGGACAACCCGAGCTGAAGCCCTAAACGAAGAGGTAGCCCGACTCAAAAAATGTGGCTTTATCCGGGAAGCCAAATTTCCAATTTGGGTCGCCAATCCCGTGCTAGTTCCAAAGCCCAACGGGAAATGGCGGACCTGCATTGACTTCTCCAATCTGAATAAGGCCTGCCCCAAGGATTGTTTTCCATTGCCAAGGATCGACCAGCTGGTGGATGCCACGGCGGGGCACGAGCTCATGTCCTTTATGGACGTGTACTCAGGCTACAATCAGATTGCGATGAATCCAGCGGATCAGGAACACACTAGCTTCATGACCCCAACTAATGTCTATTGCTACAAGGTCATGCCGTTCGGTCTGAAGAACGCCGGAGCTACCTACCAAAGGCTAGTAAACAGAATGTTCGTGGACCAGATCGGAAAGAACATGGAAGTATATGTTGATGACATGCTCGTCAAGTCAAAAACTGCCGACAACCATGTTTCCGACCTGGAAGAATGTTTTAAAATACTACGGAAATACGACATGAGGCTCAATCCCCATAAATGCACTTTTGGTGTCGCATCCGGGAAATTCCAGGGGTTCATAGTTAATACCCGAGGAATCGAGGCAAACCCCGACAAGATCAGGTCACTGCTCGCCCCAGGTCGCGGAAAGATGTCCAAGGCCTCATAGGAAGGGTAGCTGCACTCAACCGGTTCATTTCCAAGTCAACCGATAAATGTTTGCCCTTCTACAACCTGCTCCGGGGAAACAAGAAGTTTGAATGGACAGTAGAATGCGAAAGCGCATTCCTCGACCTGAAGGCACATCTGGCCGAACCACCTGTGCTATCCAAGCCCAAGGCAGGAGAGTCTCTCTTCCTCTACCTAGCCGTCACTAAGGACGCGGCCAGCGCCATACTAGTACGAGAGGAAGACCAAGTGCAGAAGCCAATTTATTACATCAGCAAGAGACTCCTCGGAGCAGAATCACGGTACCCACTGATGGAAAAATTGGCGTTCTGCCTAATCACGGCCTCGCGAAAGCTCAGACCGTACTTCCAGTCCCACTCGGTACACGTCATGACCGATCAGCCTCTAAGGCAGGTTTTGCAAAAACCTGAAGCATCGGGACATTTGTTAAAGTGGGCGGTCGAACTCAGTCAGTTCGAGATTTTCTATACTCCACGAACTTCCATAAAAAGTCAGGCCTTGGCCAACTTCGTGGCAGAGTGCACGGGATTCCAGGAGGATCCATCAGAAGGCTCATCTCAGCTCACCTCGCCCGAATCATTGTGGAAGATCTTTGTGGATGGTTCATCCAACGAGAACGGTTCTGGGGCCGGAATCATTCTGATCTCCCCCGAGGGACATAGGTTCCACTCGGCACTAAGGTTCGGGTTCAAGGCCTCCAACAACGAGGCGGAATACGAAGCTTTGTTAGCTGGGTTGAGGATAGCCAATGAGTTAAAGGCGAGCTCCGTCCAGTGCTTTAGTGACTCCCAGCTCGTGGTAAACCAGGTTCTGGGCGAATATCAGGTGCGGGGACCCAAGATGGCTGCCTATTTGGCAAAGGTAAAAGCCGAGCTGTCCGCATTTGAGCGAGGATCGATTGAACAGATACCTCGAGAACAGAACGCCAATGCGGATGCCCTTGCCAAACTCGCCACCTCGGGAGAGACGGAGACCCTTGGGCTGGTGCCAATAGAATTCTTGGAAAAACCAAGTATAGAAGGAGATCGGGTAGAGGTCGAGATGATTGATGCTCGACCGACCTGGATGACCCCCATTCTTGAATATCTCGTCGAGGGCAAGCTTCCTGAAGGACGTAACGACGCGCGGCGAGTCCTATATCAAGTCCCTAGATATACAATAGTTGATGGGTTATTGTACCAACGTGGGCACTCCCTACCTCTCCTCCGATGCGTTCTTCCAGGTGAGACGAAGGCCATCCTGCAGGAAATTCACGAAGGATTCTGCGGAGACCACACTGGGGTGCAAAGCCTGGCCTTAAAGGTTCTCAGGCAAGGTTATTCCTGGCCAACTCTGTCCAAAGACGCGATCTCATACGTGAAGAAGTGCGACAAATGCCAGCGATTCGCTGCAGTTGCCTGAGCCCCTCCAGTCGAGCTGAGGATGATCTCGGCCCCTTGGCCGTTTGCTGTTTGGGGAATAGACCTAGTGGGCGCTCTGCCCACTGGAAAGGGCGGGGTCCGTTACGCCGTGGTAGCCATAGACTACTTCACTAAGTGGGCCGAGGCAGAGCCGTTGGCAACAATAATATCGAAGAAGGTACTCGACTTCGTGGTTAAAAGCATCATCTGTCGATTCGGTCTACCGAAGAAAATCGTCTCCAACAACGGCACTCAGTTCGATAGCGACCTGTTCACCGAGTTTTGTGAAAGGCACGGGATTGTAAAAAGCTTCTCCTCCGTGGCCTATCCTCAGGTGAACGACCAGGTCGAGGCTGTCAACAAGACTCTAAAGGAGAACCTCAAGAAAAGATTAGATGAGGCAAAGGGGGTCTGGCCAGAACAGCTCCCCCAGGTCCTATGGGCATACCGGACCTCGCATCGGACTCCTACGGGTCATACTCCTTTCTCCCTAACCTTTGGGAGTGAAGCAGTCCTCCCCGTGGAAGTTGAGGTTCTGTCACATAGAGTCCAGTCTTACGACCAAGATCGGAACCATGAGCTCCTGTGCCATTCCCTCGATCTATTTGATGAAAGGCGAGAGGATTCGCAACTCCAGATCTCCCATTATCAGCAGAAGATCACTCGCTACTTCAACTCTAAAGTCAAAAAATGCGCCTTTAGCGTTGGTGACTTGGTCCTAAGGAGAGTTTTCCTGGCCGGAAAAGATCCCAAAGATGGAGTGTTGGGACCAAACTGGGAAGGACCATACTAGGAGTGTTGGGACCAAAGATGGAGTGTTGGGACCAAACTGGGAAAAGATCCCGACTTGATGGAGGAGCCGTACCACGGACCTGGAACGCCATCCACTTAAAGAAGTATTATCAATGATCCACTTGTAAGGCCTGGAAGGCCACTTTCTATATATTAATAAAAATCAGCTTTTTTACGCACATTTGCAATTGTAATCTTAAAGTAACCACGAAAGACCCTTTCCCAGTTACTTGGGGGGCATATGGTACCTGGATATAACCAGGTCTCCTTAACGACTTAGATGTTGGTTTTTATCTATGGATCGTTCCTCCTCTTAAAGAGCTCGAGACACGGATAAGGGTTAACGCCAACTAAGTCCTATCCTGGTTTGAACTAGGTCATAAAACTTGGAAGTTAACTTAAATTTATTGATCGCGGTTCTTCTTAAAGAACTCGAGATATGGATAAAAGTTAACACGAACTAAGTTTTCAAAAAAAGTTCCTGGTTTTAACTAGGTCATAAAACTTGGAAGTTAACTTAAATTTATTGATCGTGGTTCTTCTTAAAGAACTCAAGATATGGATAAAAGTTAACACGAACTAAGTTTTCAAAATAAGTTCCTAGTTTTAACTAGGTCATAAAAACTTGGAAGTTAACTTAAATTTATTGATCGTGGTTCTTCTTAAAGAACCCGAGATTTGGATAAAAGTTAACACGAACTAAGTTTTCAAAATAAGTTCCTGGTTTTAACTAGGTCATAAAAACTTGGAAGTTAACTTAAATTTATTGATCGTGGTTCTTCTTAAAGAACCCGAGATTTGGATAAAAGTTAACACGAACTAAGTTTTCAAAATAACTGCCTGGTTTTAACTAGGTCATAAAACTTGGAAGTTAACTTAAATTTATTGATCGTGGTTCTTCTTAAAGAACCCGAGATTTGGATAAAAGTTAACACGAACTAAGTTTTCAAAATAAGTTCCTGGTTTTAACTAGGTCATAAAACTTGGAAGTTAACTTAAATTTATTGATCGTGGTTCTTCCTAAAGAACCCGAGATTTGGATAAAAGTTAACACGAACTAAGTTTTCAAAATAAGTTCCTAGTTTTAACTAGGTCATAAAACTTGGAAGTTAATTTAAATCTATTTATCGTCGTTCTTCCTAAAGAGTTCAAGATATGGATAAAAATTAACACGAGCTAAGTTTATCAAAAAAAGATATATATATATATATATTGTAGCCGAAAGCATGAAAAAATATGAGTTAAAAGCGCAAGGCAAATTGTCTCGAGGTAAAGACACCTCATGCAAAAGTTAAAAAAAAAAAAAATACTTCAAAATATATAAAGAGAAAAAGAGAAGAGCGCCCTAAGCTCCTTCAGTCGGCCCTTTGGAGGTCGCCGTTTCACCTTGCTCCGCTGCACCAGAGGCTTCCCCAATCTCTGAAGGTGGCGCCTCTTTGTCGAGGCGACCTTGGAACTTCACCAACAAGCGCGCCCAGAAATTCGGTGGCATGAAAGAGAAGTCAGCCTCCTGATTATGGAGCCAACAGTGGTAGAACAGATCCTGCATGGACTGCTCCGAGATGGTCCTTTCTTCCTCCTGGGTGGCCTGGATTTCTGTCCTCGCTGCCTCAAGGTCCGCCTGCGAGGTGGCAAGGGATGTCTCGAGCTCCTGAACCTTCGAGCGGGTCTTCTCCAGATTGACCTGGGCCCTCTCCAACTCGCCCTTCGAGGCCGTCAGGGCATCCTTGGCCGCCTTAACCTCCTGAAGGGTGGCCTGGTGCTCGGTCCTCATGTCATCGAGCTGAGTCCTGGCCCTGATGATGCTTCGGTGAAGGGCGACGACACCCTGCGAGGAATGAAAGATAAACTGGCTCAGAGAAAAAATAAGGAAAAGTGTAATGGTAAAAGCTTTAATAGAATAGGGCAGCTTACCGTTAGGGTCATGCTCATGGAAGAGTCCATGACGTCAACCGGGCTCATCGTCTCAATGGTCCGGAGTTCCTTCTCGGTGAACTTGTAGATATGGTTAACGGCGTAGCTCGCCGATTCGTAAACCGTTCCCCGAAAGACCTCTGGGATCTTCTCCAGGTCCTGGGGATTGACCGGGATGCGTACATCGGAGATCGCCGTAGACGAAGTCCAGATCTCCATTCCTTCGTCCTGGGGGGCAAGCGGAACTCGCTGAGGCGGTGGAGGCATTTGTCCTGCTCCGGCAGCTGTAAGGATCGCCCTCACAACCTGGGCTGGCGGGGTTTTCTCCTTCTCCTTTGCAGGAGATTTAGTGGAGACCCCGGCAGAGCTCTTGGAACCCCGGAGCCTTTTCGCTCTTGACCCGGCTGGGGGGTTCCCCCCGAAGACTATGCCCCGCAAGCTATCCTCGGGCTGAGACATCTCTTCTATCAAACAAAAAAAACATGGTTATTACAAGTTAGCAATCATACAAAGATAAAGACAAAAGGTTAAAGCTAAAAAAGCATATGAATACTGAGGGAGCCCTACCCCCCGAGCTGGAAGAACCTAAGACGATTATTTCACGAACTGGCGCAGGTTCTAGGCCCGGTTCTGACTCAGGGCTAGACTCTTCTACATACTGCCTAAGCCCTGGAGCATAGATACCCCTCTGGAGTGATGGCCATGTGTGTAGGTTGGTCACATACTCCTCGAATAAGATCGACCTAAAAGCTAGGGTGTTATCTACTACTACGGTACCCCTAGGCCGGCTCTCTTGGTGATCCAGCACGAGCCGGTCAACACAATGGAGCAGGAGTGTGTTCAGGTCTGGATCCCTTCGGTGACGATGGACGATCTGCCTAGGATTGAACCTAACCAGCCGGGGGTCTGCAGTGGCCCTATCTAGACTCTTAAACAAGTAAGGGTTACCTTGGCCAGAAGGACCCGTGGCTGCTCCGGATTGGACCCTCTCCTCGCCCATCCTCTGGGCGACCTCCAAGGTCCTCTTCCTATTCCTCACGATCGGAACTTCAGCCTCCTCGTCCTCCTCGTCTTCCTCTGCCGCGACCTCCTCCACGATGATAGGTCTGTTATCGCGGGCTGGGGGCGGCCCCTGGGGCCTCTTCAGGTTCAGGGTCTGATTTGGGAAGATCAGTTTGCAGAACACCATCGTCTCGTCCGTCACGAGCACGCGATAGTCCTTCTCACTGGGGGGCAAGCCCGCCAGTGTTTCATATTGGCCCCCGAGGGTCACAGACTTTTCGGTCCTCGCGTAGATGGCTGCAAGATTGGCTGGAATCAGAATGGAATACGGGAGGAGCTAAAATAAAATAACACTTAAAAGGCGAGCTAAGATCAGGGATTGCTTACGAGGACGATTGAAATAGTGGTGGTCGCAGTTCCAGAACCCAGTTGACATGAAGAACTGGTCCTTGAAGTCATTTGGGTGGCTGGGCAGCTCGATCACCGCCGCTGTATTGGGAAAACGGGTTAAATAGTAAAACCCGTCACCTCGCCCCCGCTCATCTGGCTGGCTTTGAGGCAAAATAAATATAAAATATCAGCAGGAGTAGGGACCTCCCACTCCTGCTTCTTGAATAAATACCTCAACCCTGCCAGCAGACGGTAGGAGTTGGGGGGAGCTGAAAAGGGGCCAACCCCACGTAGTTCAGGAAATCAGCGAAGTACTGATCCAGGGGAAGGAAGGCCCCTGCCTTGAAGTGTTCACCACTCCAGGCCGCGAATGATTCATCGAGCGGCGTGCAGCTACGCTCGCCATCTGCGGCAGGTCGGGCAATAACGGAGGCTTTCCCCAGTGGAATGTTGTGAGTGAGGAAGAGTTTGTTGATCTTCGTCTGGTCGGTTACCTTTGAGACGATTCTCTCCGTCTCAAAGAATGCGTCGGGGGCCACCTCGACCTCCTTCTCCACGGCCGGCCCGAAGCGGGGGATCAGGGAGCTAGGCATCACCGCCTTTCCTTTTTCCTGCTGGGAGGCCGAGCTTCCAACGTTCTTCTGAGGGAGGTTCTTTTTTGGAGCCATCTGGTCGCCTAGCGAACAAAAGAAAACACTTTAGAAAAGGCGACCCCAACAGAAGGAAGAAGCAATTATTATTTGCACGAGCTGAGGTAAGCCCAGCTTGTGGAGAGTGGAACCACGCGGTTCAGTGAACACGCGCGTATGCTCCCAACAGATCCCAGATTACTCGGAATTCGCGTGTCAGGGGATTCAGAATAGAATTTTCCTTGGGGGGAAAGTTTCAATAGGCAGAAAATTACAAAACCGCTTATGAGGCGTGTTCCCTAAGCTACCCGGTTTTGCACCCAAAAATTCCCAAAACTCCTACACAGAAATTTGTCCAGAAAAAGCACCCTGAAACCCATACTCTAAAGCGATTTCTTACAACAAATGTGCCCTAACCTAAAAAGGGCTGTCACCCTCCATATCCACACAACCCAGAAAACCCTTGCATGCGGGTACAGTGAAAAAAATTTCCCAAGCTGCAGTAACATGTTTTCAAAGTGAACAGGGTCAGAAAACTTACAGTGTATGGCTGGGAGGTAGACGAGGGCGTTGCGTTGGTAGGACCTTCGTCGGTGTGGTATCTTCCAAAGCTTCGGAGAAATCCGTGCGCCTAAGCTTCATGAACGATGAAAATGGCAGCAACAGGGTTGAGGGTTTCGTTCTTCTGAAATATGGAGAAGGAAGAGAAAAGGAGATTTGGAAAATTTTGAATGAAAGGGTGGCCCGTGCGTGGGGTGGCCACCCCCTTTTTATATACGTGAAGGATCACGTGTAGAAGGCTCTTGGGTGGCCCTGGTGAGGGATCCGAGGCCTTCCACTCAAAATATGAAACGACGGCTGGGCATAGGCTAGGCCATTAAATGCGGTTCTCGTAAGACGTACCGTCACCACCCACAGCGTTCCACGTATCAGACGCCTGCGTAAAGAGTGGAATGCGAAGAGTTTATGGGGAAGTCTAAAAGCCCCTACTATGGTCTTATATACGACGTCATGTACCACGAGCAGGAGCTTGGGGGGCAGATGTACGCCCTGGTTTTCCCACGGGCTGATTAGCAGGCCGAGCTACGGACTAATCACGATTAGCCCACTAACATCCCCAAGAGCGGAACTCCCGTTTCGAGGTGGTACCTTCTTAGCTCGAGCAATCCCTGAGGACTCGCCAAGGTTGCCCAGGACTGGGGGAAGGAATCTGAAGGCCGAAGGTCGGGTCAGGGGAGCAGCACGTGGCACGAGCTATGTATGGAGCTCTGACCCTCTGTAAAGTCAGCACACGCAAGATAAACGTGCATATATCTGACATCACGTGTCCGATATCTCCCTGACTTCTCGGACACGCAGCAGGAACGTGCGTGTTCAGATATCCACAGCTAGGTTGGGCCGTGCGGCCCATTATCTCCTTTCCTATCGATTTGACCATACTTATGTGTCAGGTTTAGGAATTAATCATGAATATCTCAGAGTTGATATGACAAATAATAAGGTCACGGGATGACCTCCTTACCAACTTCCAGGTGCCTTCTCCTATAAATATGGAGAACCTGGGAGTTGATAAGGGTTGGGAAAAATAGTCTCTGAATAGATATATGCTTTGTAACCAAATACCCAGAATATATCAATAATATTGACTAGTGGAGTAGAAGGATTTTAACCTTCGAACCACTTAAAAACGTGTCTTGAGTCACCTAGTTCATTCTCTAAGATTCTATATCTGCGACGGTTCTATATTCAGCACTAACCCCTTTCTCTTCTTCTCTTAATTACCTGTTGGCGAAGAACCGCGTCAACAATAGGCCTCATATGACGAGCTGGGGGAAGCACCCGGGGCCTCCTCAGGTTCAGAGTCTGTCCTGGGGAGATCAGCTTACAGGCCAGCATCGTCTCATCTGTCACGAGCTGACGATAGTCATCTGTCACGTACTGGCTCCCGAGGATCACAGACTTCTCTGTCCTCGCGAAGATAGCTGCAGAATTATTCTAAGTCAGAAATGGATACAGGGGGAGCTAACTGATACTTAACTTACGAGCTAAGATTGAAAGGCACTTACGAGGATTGTTGAAGTAGTGCAGCTCGCAGTTTCGGAACCCCATCGACATAAAGAATTGATCTTTGAAGTCGTTGGGGTGGCTGGGCAGCTGGATGATCGCAGCCGTGTTGGGGAATCGGGTCAAGTAATAGAACCCGTCACCTCGCCCCCGCTGCTCCGGGCTGGCCTTGAGGCAGAAGAAATACAGAATGTCTGCAGGAGTGGGGACCTCCCACTCCTGTTTCAAGAACAAGTATCTTAACCCCGCCAACAAACGATAAAAGTTTGGGGGAGCTGGAATGGGGCCAACCTCACGTAGTTGAGGAAATCGGCGAAGTACTGGTCCAGTGGGAGGAAGGCCCCCGCCTTGAAATGTTCGTCGCTCCAGGCTGAGAACACCTCATCAAGCGGCGCGCAGCTCCGCTCGCCTTCTAAGGGAGGTCGGGCAATCACGGTTCCTCTCCCCAGCTCGATGTTATGGGAGAGGAATATTTTGTTTACCCTCGCCTGGTCAGTGATCTTCGAGACGATCTTCTCCGACTCGAAGAACACGTCGGGAGCCACCTCGAGCTCCCGTTCCACTGCTGGCCCGAAGTTGGGAATCGGGGATTCAGCCATCACCTCATTTCCCTTGTTTTGTTGGGAGGACGAGTTGCCTACGGACTTCTTGGAAGCGTTCTTCTTAAGTCCCATCTGGTCGCCTAGCGAACAAAAAAGAAGAAATTTTAGAAAAAGGCGACCAAAAAATGGAGAAGAATCTGAGTGTGTTTCCTTGGCACGAGCTGAGGTAAGCCCAGCCCGTGGAGAGTGAGACCACGCGGTTCTATGAACACGCGCCTGTGCTCCCAACAGATCCCCGATTACTTGGAATTCGTGTGTCAGGAGGGTCAGGATAGAATGTTCCTTGGAAGGAAAGTTCAGTAGGCAAGAAAGGCAAAACCGCCTGTGAAGCGTGTCCCCTAAGCTACCCGGTTTTGCACCCAAAATACTGGGTATTTTAAACAAGCATACCTAAAATCCTACCCAGAAAATTTCCCCAGAAAATGCACCAATGCTCCTAAATGTTTTTTTTTTACTACAAACGATACCCTAACCTAAAAGGCTTTCACCCTTCATGCCCACAAAAACCCAACAGAACATTGCATTCAGCTACAGTAAATATTTACCTAGGCTATAGTGAAAAATAATTTCAAAACATGCACGGTCAGGAGACTTACAGAGTGTTTTGGTTGAGAAGAGGATGAAGGGATCGCCTGGGTTGGGGCTTCGTCGGAGTAGCTGATTCCAAAGCTTCAAGGGAGCCCTTACACCTGAACTTCTTGAGTGCTGGGAAAGGAAGCCGGAAAGAAGAGGGTTTTTTCTTTTGGAGATAAAGAAGAGAGAAGAAGAAGGAAAATTTCTGAAAAATTTCAAATGAACGGGTGGCCCATGCGTAAGGTGGCCACCCCTTTTATATACATGAAAGGCCACGTGAGAGGGGTCGTTGGATTTCCCTAATGTGGGATCCAAGGCTCTCCACTCGAAAGACGAAACGACGGCTGAGTATAGGCTAGGCCATTTAATGCGATTCTCGGAAGGCATACCATCACCAACCATGATGTTCCACGTATTCGGCGCCTACGTGAAATTTGGAATATGAAGAGTTCATGGGGAATCCTAAAAGCCCCTACTGTGGCCCTATGCGACGTCGTGTACCACGAGCAGGGGCTTGGGGGGCAAATGTAACGCCCTACTACCTTAGAGCCGTTACTAGTGAGTTTAAAATAGAAATCGTGCTTTTGACTAACTCTAAGTGGTTTCTAAAACCAAAAGTGTGGATAAATCAGAATTTAAGGCTGTACTCTTTTAAAATGTTTAACTTCATTGAAAACGTTAAGTATAAAACATCTGGGATCCCAAAATAAGGTTTACAAAATATTTACAACTCAAAAATAGATTTACACCAGGTTAACTATCAAAAGAATGGATTAATACAGCCATTTACAAAATGCCCCCAACCAAAGCAGTCGGGCAGGCCGAACATGTACGCGCCGCCCCCACGCTCTCCATACTCATGGCCGGTTGACTGACTCCTTGCTTTTACCTGCCACACGGAGCACCCGTGAGCCGAAGCAGCAAGAAAACCCAAATAGCACATAACATATGCAAATAATATAGCTGGCATAATTCACAGATATATAGGAAAACCATCAGATTAAACAGGCATGGCCATGCCACCCCAGAGGCCTTACCAAAGCTTGGGGTCTCGGTCCTCACCGTAGGATAACTCATGTATCCCTTGGGTCCCACCCTGGCTATAGCATCCCATGTGCTGGGCGTTACTTCCGGCCCCACTGCCGTACCCGGCCTTTGCCGCTCTCGGCCTTGCCGTTCATTCCATTATAATAACATATATCATACATTATTAAATAACCATTCAAACATACAATAGTTCATCTAAGATTACACATTTGCACACAATACAAGCTAGGGCCGTGCCCTACAATCACGCAGTGGGCCCATGCCCTATTCTCGGGTGTTACAGTTTTCTTACCTGTATCCCGAGCTTTCCGATGCACCACGGTCATGAGCACGGTCCACTAGCACGAGCCTCTCTGAAATCCTAGTCACAACACACATAAAACACTTTTAATACTAACCAAGCCCAAAACCACTTCCCGGGACCAATCCCGTACTCCCGGGACCTCTAAATCCATAAAACGAAGCATCGGAACCATCCCCCGTGTCCCCAGGCAAAAGCCCTAAAAACTCAACATTTGGGCTGCCAAAATGGCCTAGGGCCGCGGCACTTCCATCAAGGGCCGCGGCGCCCAGCGACCTAGCCCCCATCCTGAAGCCTCCTCGCGCCGCGGCGCTCCTTCGCGAACCCAGATTTTCTGGGTTTTCCATGCGTTTTTCCCGAGCTTCAACCTCTCCAAATCACCCCAAACCAATACCTAAACCCCAAAACTCAAATCCAAACTTCATATGAACAATCTATCAACCTATAGACACTAGAATCAAGATCAAAACATCAACACACCCAAGATCCACACCTTTGATCTTAAATTTCAGCAACTAACCCAAAACTTAACAATGCTTAGCTTAGGCTTTAAATTCCTCAAATCAAAACAGAACCCAAACTTAAATGTGTATAAAACCCTTACCTCAAATGGAGAATCCACACAAAGCTTCCTTGATCTCCTCCTAGACTCCCACTTCTCCTTCTCTTCTTCATCTTGCCCTAACCTTTCTTTCTTCTTCTTTTTCTTCTCTTCTAATTTTATCAAACACTCAAATGCCCAATGCCCAATGCCCAATGCCCAAACCGTGCCCCCCTAAATCCCAGCTGCAATTTGTCTATTACCCTTGCCAAAAGACCATTTTACCCCTTCTTCATAACCCTTCCTAACTAAACCTTCAAGGGCACTTAAGTCCTTTCACTTCTATTTCATTTTTACCATTTTCTATCTAAAACTTGTTACTCACAGCAGTTACAAATGGTTACCCAGGTTACCCAATTACCAATAACTAACCACTCATTCTCAACTCACTTATAAGATTCCCGAAGTACCCCTAGGCTCCTCCCGAGCCGGGTACAACATCCCGTTGTGACTTTTAGACTAACTGGCTCACTAGGACCGTCTCGATGCGTGCATCCTGATAATAACATCACACTCACATGGCACGATCACATAATACAATTATCGCTGTTGTGCTCTAAAATGGCCAAATTACAATCAGGTCTACATGCATACTAATTCACATAGTCATGCATCTCAAATAATCAAATAGTCATATAACGTGCAATAAGTCATAATCATGCATTAAATTCATAAAAGTCACACACAGAATCCCATTATGCCCTCCAGGCACACTACTCCAAGCCCTTAAGCCTTAATAGCGAATTTGGGGTCGTTACAGCAAATGTACACCCTGATTTTCCCACGGGCTGTTAGCGAACTGAGATACGGCCTAATCATATCTACCACGTGGACATCCCCAAGACCGGAGCTGCCATCATAGGATCCTACCTCCTTGGCTCGAGGTAACCTAAGGGTTCGCCAAGATTACTTAAGGACTGAGTCTGGACTTTGAAGGCCACAGGTCGAGGGAAGCATTCAGCTCGTGGTACGGGCTAGAGTTGGAGGCTATGACCTTTTATAAAGTCAACCACGCAAGGTAAACGTGCATATATCAGACATCACGTGTCTGATATATCCCTGACTTCTCGGACACGCAGCATGAACGTGCGTATTCAGACACCCACGACTGGGTTGGGCCGTGCGGCCCATTATCCCCTTACCTATTGATTAGACCACACTTCATGTGTCAGGTTTTAGGAATTAATCATGAATGTCACAGAGTTGACATGATAGGTAAGAAGGTCACAGGATGACCTTCTTACCAACTCCCAGGTGCCCTCTCCTATAAATATGGAGACCCTGAGAGTTACAAAGGGTTGGATTCGATTGTGTAACAAATACCCTGTAAAAGAATACCAAGCATATAGCAATAATATTGACTGGTGGAGTAGAAGGATTTTAACCTTTGAACAACCTAAAAAACATAATTGTGTCACCAGCCCATTTTTAAAAGATCATTCATCTATTTCGGTTCATAGTTAAGCACTAATCCCTTCCTCTTATTTTCTTAATTACCTGTTGGCGAAGAACCGCGTCAACAATAGTTTTTATAGCATTTTTCATTACTATTATTGCAATGATTAAATGTAAATTGATAATTTCGAGAAGACCTTTTACATATCCAAGAATTATAGTTGCGGCATGTGTGTTTTAGTATTGTTATCCAGATTTCCGGATAGCGTTTAGATTGATGACCTCGGGGAAGCAGAATTATCGATGTCTCTCACGGAGGGTGACCAGAGCTCGCGGATGGACAGAAAGGCTTCGCCTCTCCTGTCTAGTATCCGGATTACTCTTCCAAACAAGCACAACACGGAAGCTCGTCAACTCTCCCGGACTCCCGAAGGATACCCCTCGGGGAGGCCCCTTCCAGGAGAGGCTCTTCGAGTGGTCTCCGCGGAAACAGTTCCGTGCCCCGCACAGAACAAAACCGAACGGTCGAGTCCGGGAGAAGGCATATTTGGAATGATATCCGTCTGACACAGGATCCCGCCTGACACGCCCGTCAGGTCAAAGCCGCACACATCCCAGCACGCCTAAGGGTACCTTTTCGCCTACTGTTCCGCTGACAACTTGGAAAAGACGGCTGACTTTGTGTGTTCCCCATACTTTCACGTAAATATACCCACATAGAGTCTGGTAGCCATGCTACTACAGTAATTGTATCCCCTATTTATGGCTGGTGTAATTAAGACTCATGTACGTAGAGAAAAACCCTAATCTGAAACCCTAGCTATAAAGACTCCTTCCTTTTACAAGAAAGGGGGGAGAGATGAGATAGCAAAAACTCTACCAAAATCTCTCTAGCTTCATCTTCTTCAAGAGAACCCGAGAGAAACATTGTGAGTGTGTGAAGTTCTTATGCACCAGCCATCTTACTGTAATCTTTTCCAAGTATAATAACATCGACTCGTGGACTAGGGCTTGTTAACGCCTGAACCACGTAAAAACACTGTTTGTTTAGTTACATTTCAGTATTTCTACAGTTCTTATCTTTTTATTATTCTGTTA
Source organism: Humulus lupulus (assembly GCF_963169125.1). NCBI lineage: Eukaryota > Viridiplantae > Streptophyta > Magnoliopsida > Rosales > Cannabaceae > Humulus > Humulus lupulus. The sequence goes on from NC_084801.1 coordinate 79,818,925, forward strand.
GTTATTCGTTTCCGAAAAACTCGGTAAACATTTTGGTGCTTTCATTGAGAGCTGTAGGAAGTTGTTAGTCAGCTCTTTTTCTGTGTACGTTTTTTGTATTCACTTCGTACTAAAGAGATGGTGACTACGCGAAAATCCGTTGTTGACAAAAATGCTACGGTCAACCCCGATACCGTGATGGAAGATGTGGTGCAGAGCGAACCCTTAGACTACCGAGGTGAAGACCCGACATCCCGCCAGGATCAGGTCCGTACCGAAGATACAACATACTTAGAAGACGAAGAAGAGTATGTCCAAGACGGTTATTACAAGGACGGCTGCTACTATGAGAAGGACCCAGAACTGGTCCAAGTAGCCGAAGAACTGGTGGCCACTAAGGCCAAGCTTGCTGAGCAGGAGCGCGTCTCCGAAAGAATGCAACGCATGATGGAACGCCTCCAAAGTAAGTTCGGAGATCTAGGCGACTCGGACGAGGATACCTCTGTTCGAGGTGGTGCTGATGCCCCCATGCCGGATCCAGCCGCTGCTGGACCATCCAAAGCCGCCCCTAACAAGGGCAAAGAAAAAGTTGGAGAGCCTGTGCGCGCTGACGCCCCTGCACCTCCTAAAGGCGTGAATCACCAAGCCGACTGCCCCCCCCCCCCCGCGCGCAGAAGGTCTCTGGCGCTCCTAAGCCCAGACGCCCTTCAGCCCCAAGGGGGCACTCTGTGCCTAAAGGGCCCGGTGCTAAGGCACCCAGGCCTAGGGGAAGGAACAACCGCCCCAGTGATTCCGTCAATCAGGACGGTCGGGCTGCGAACTCGCACTCCGAAGATAGCTGGTCCACGGTGGACCTAAGAAGAAGGTTGGAGGCCAAGTATGAGAAGGCCAAAGGGGAAAAAGCCCGGCCTCGCGGAGATGACCTCCGAAATCATATTAATGACAAGCTCCGGGGACGTGACCTCCCGGAAAGTGATACGAAGAGGCTCGAGGAACAGATTGCTGCCTTGACCAAGCTGGTCCGGAAGCAAAGTGGGGCCCTGTCAGATTCTGAGGAGGAAGACCCGGAACCATGTATTAGGAGGATCGCGGAAACGTCCCTCCCGGATAACTTCAAAATGCCTCACATAGAATTATATGATGGGAGGACAGACCCGCGTACCCACCTAGCTAAATACAATAAAATGATGCAAGTGGCGCGCGTCAGTGAGGACGCCAAATGCATGTGCTTCTCACTCACCCTTACCAAGTCTGCGGAGGACTGGTGGAAAAGATTAGCTCCCGGATCAATCCACAGTTGGAAGGAGCTACAGTCCGCGTTTAGGAGGCAGTTTATTGCTGCCCGCGACCACGACATGGAGGTTGGTTCCTTAACCAACATCAAACAGCAACCCACTGAGAACCTCAAAGCTTTCATTCAGAGAATGATGGAAGCTGCTGCAAAAACCAAGGTCAGCGATGACATGAAGCTGATCGCCCTTCAATCGGGCCTTACTGTCGGCTCCCTGCTATGGGGGGAAATGCAAAGGAGACGGGCAGAAACCCTGTCCGAATTCATGTCAAAAGCTCAGGGAATCATCAACCTTGAGGATGCCTACCAGCAAGCCTTTGGAGTTCCCCCGGCTCCAACCCCTTCCGTGACTGCGCCAAGCTTTGCTTCGCAAGCTCCCGCACCAGTCCTCACGCTTCCAGGAGCCCGATTCACTCCGAGTGTGTATGGGCCTTCCGCTTCTGCTCAGACGCCGGGTCAAACCCATTTCTCTGGGTATGGAGCGGTACAAACCGGATGTAGTATCGCTCCTAGCATGCCGCAGCCGCAAGCGGAAGCCCCGGAACGAAGTTTGAGCCAATCGCGGAGCAAGCGAAGCGGAAAAAACTCCAACCGGGGAGACCATTCAAAGAAACCCCGAAAGGATTATGAGCCCAAGTTCACGGAATATACCAGTTTGATAGACTCGCGAGAGAATGTCTATCGGGCGACCTGTAATATGGTCAACTACAGGAAGCCCCCGAAAGTGTCTCACGGAGGAAGGCGTCCGCGAGACTCCAATAAGAGGTGTGAGTTCCACGGAGACGTGGGGCACACCACGAATGAGTGCCTTCAGCTGAAGGATGAGATCGAGTCCCTGGCAAGAGCGGGACACCTTGGTCAATGGGTGAGAATACCCATAATCTATCCCGGACAGGGGGTAGTTCACGGAGCTGCATATTCACCGGGACAGAGGGGGGCCGCTAGCGCTCCTGGAGCCGGTCACCCCCAAGCTCCCGGGTCTCAGTTCCCAGCACTTCCTCCTCCACCTGCTCCGGCGCCCATTGCCTTGTTGGCTCCAGGGCCAGGCAACCCATATCCGCCCGGCCTTGCTCCGCCACCCGTTGACGGACACGTCGCCACCATTTCCGGAGGACCACACCTTGCCGGAAGCACCCGCAATTCCCAGAAAAGGTACTTGAGGGAATTAGAGCACGCCGAGGAGATGTGCGCCTTGGTCCAATCACCTGCTCAACGTCCCCGAATGATGGATCTTCCCATCACCTTCACGAAGGACGATGCTCGACATGTGCACTTCCCCCACAACGATCCCCTCGTGGTAGAAGCCTAGGTTGCCAATAAGAAGGTCTCACGGGTCTTGATCGATAACGGAAGCTCCGTGAACATCCTCTTCAAAGCGGCCTTCCACGCGATCGGATTGACCGAGACGGACCTGGCCCCATGCCCCATCCAGCTTCAAGGTTTCAATGGGGACGCACTCATGCCATTAGGCAAAATTCAACTTCCGGTCACCCTCAGAGGAGAAAGCGACGCTTGTGCCTTCAAGCATAGCACATTCGTGGTGGTCGACTGCCCCACGGCGTATAATGCCATCTTAGGCCGACCGGTCCTGATCGATTGTGGGGCCATAACCTCGATACGTCACTTATGCTTGAAGTTTCCCTACGACGATGGGCGTATTGGCACCGTCCGAGGAGACCAGAGAAGTGCACGGAGCTGTTATAACGTCTCCGTCCGAGCCGTCTACACGGTCCGAGAGACGTTTGCTGCCATTCCTCTGGCGGAAGTATTGCCAGAAACTAGGGATGCTCAGGAGGCATACTTTGACGAACTCGACCCAAGAGTGGGAATCGAGAAAGCAATAGAGCCGATGGAGGAAGTCGAAGAGGTGATCCTCAATCCGGGAGAACCCACCAAGGTCATTCAGGTGGGGAAAAACCTGCCGTCGGCCGTTCGAGATAAGATCGTGGCCACTGTGAAGGATAATCAGGATATCCTGGCATGGTGCCACGCTGATATGACGGGGATTAATCCCAATGTTGCGTGCCACGCACTCAACATAGACCCAGCTGCAACTCCAATTCGCCAAAAGAGGAGGCCGCTGGACCCAGTGAGAGCCGAAGCCGTCAAAGCTGAAGTGGACAAATTGATGTCCATAGGCTTTCTCCAGGAGTCGCACTATCCCGTGTGGTTGGCCAACCCAGTTCTGGTCCCGAAACCCGATGGGTCCTGGAGAATGTGCATTGACTTCACGGACCTAAACAGGGCCTGCCCGAAAGATTGTTTCCCTCTCCCGCGAATCGATCTGATGGTGGACGCTACTTCCGGGTACGAACTCTTATCCTTCATGGATGCGTACTCCGGATACAACCAAATCAAGATGCATGTCGCGGACCAGGAACACACCAGCTTCCTCACGGATAAGGGTGTCTACTGTTACGTGGTCATGCCTTTCGGTTTGAAGAATGCTGGGGCGACTTACCAGCGTCTGGTAAACAGAATGTTCAAGGACCAACTGGGGAGGAACATGGAGGTGTACGTGGACGACATGTTGGTAAAGTCCAAGACCTCCGGGGACCACAGTAACGACCTTGAGGAAGCTTTCGCCGTGATCCGAAAGTACGGGATGAAACTAAATCCAAAGAAATGTACTTTCGGGGTCTCGTCTGGGAAGTTCCTCGGTTTTATTGTCAGCTCCCGCGGCGTGGAAGCCAACCCTGAGAAAATAAAGGCGTTCATAGATATGCCTTCCCCCCGGAAGCATAAGGATGTCCAAAGCGTTACCGGAAGGATAGCTGCTCTTAGTCGCTTCGTATCCAAGGCCACCGACAAGTGTATCCCCTTCTTCAATGTTCTGCGAGGGAACAAGAAGTTCGAGTGGACCCCCGAATGCGAAGCGGCCTTCCAACACCTCAAAGAACATCTAACCCGAGCCCCCATTCTGTCCAAGCCGGTCGAAGGAGAGGCGTTGTTCTTATACCTAGCTGTGACTGAGCACGCAGTAAGTGCCGCTCTCGTCCGGGAAGATGGCCGTATCCAGCTCCCTGTGTATTACGTAAGCAAGAGGTTATTGGACGCCGAGTCCAGATATTCGATGATCGAGAAACTCTCCCTCTGCTTGCTGATCGCTTCACGGAAGCTGAGGCCATATTTCCAGGCGCACACCATCAAAGTACTCACCAACCACCCTCTCCGACAAGTCCTGCAGAAGCCCGAGTCTTCTGGCAGATTGCTTAAGTGGGCCATGGAACTAAGCCAGTTCGACGTCCACTACCAGCCGCGTGTTTCCATAAAAGGTCAAGCTCTCGCGGACTTTATTGTGGAGTGCTCGGGAATGAATGACCTCCCAGAAGATCCTGTCCCGGAACTTCCCACCTGGAAGGTCTACGTAGACGGAGCCTCAAATGAAAAAGGAGCTGGAGCGGGGGTTATCCTAATATCTCCCCAAGGGCATCAGCTCCAGAGCGCCATCCGTTTCGCATTCCCAGCATCCAACAACGAGGCAGAACACGAAGCCATGATAGCTGGGTTACGACTGGCCAGAGAAGTCGGAGCCCAAAAAATCGAAGTGTACAGCGACTCCCTACTTGTGGTAAACCAAATATCCGGGGAATACCAGACGAAAGGCGAAAGGATGGCTGCCTACATGTCTCTCTCCCGCGACCTACTGCAGCATTTCAAAGGCTACAAAATCTGCCAGGTCCCCCGGGACCAGAACTCACTTGCGGACACGCTGGCCAAGCTTGCAACGGACCCGGAGATTGAACAGTATGGCTTAGTCCCCATCGGGCACTTAGAAGCCCCCAGTACTGAGACGCGAAGGATGAACGCCATCATCGACCATTCCCACTCCTGGATAGGACCCATCCTCAGATTTCTAACCACCGGAGAACTCCCCACCGATAAAGCTGACGCCAAGGTTCCGCGAGCGCCGCCTACGGAAATTACCCTAATGACCAGCCCCTGGCCGTTCGCCGTTTGGGGCATTGACCTAGTAGGTTCCCTCCCCACTGGAAAGGGTGGAGTGAAGTACGCCATAGTCGCGGTAGACTACTTCACCAAATGGGCTGAAGCTGAACCTATGAACACGGTCACATCTAAAAAAGCACTGGATTTTGTCATCAGGAATATAGTGTGTCGTTTTGGGCTTCCACGGAAAATTGTGTCCGACAACGGAAAGCAGTTTGACAGTGAACACTTCACGAACTTCTGTGCTTCGCATGGAATTATCAAGAGCTTTTCCGCAGTCGCCAGACCCCAGGCTAATGGACAAGTGGAAGCAGTAAACAAAATATTAAAGACCACGTTGAAGAAAAAACTCCAAGCCTGCAAGGCTCATTGGCCGGAAGAACTTCCGCGAGTACTTTGGGCTTATCGCACAACAGAGAGAACTTCGACGGGGCACACGCCTTATTCCATGACCTTCGGTTGCGAGGCCGTCATCCCAGTAGAAGCTATGATCCCCTCTCACAGGAAAGACACCTACGATCCTACCCGGAACCATGCCCTCCTCCAGGAGTCCTTAGTCATGATCGAAGAGCTCCGGGAGCAGTCGCAGGTCCAACTAAAAATGTACCAAGGCAAGATAGCCCGACACTTTAACACGAGAGTCCAGAGCCGTGCATTCGAAGTTGGGGACCTTGTCCTACGGAGAGTATTTCCTGCTACACAGGATCCGGGAGTAGGAGTCCTCGGACCCAACTGGGAAGGCCCCTACGAAGTCCAAGAAAAAGTGGGCCATGGGACGTATCACTTAAAGAGACTCGACGGATCTAAAGTCCCGCGCGCCTGGAACGCGGAGCACCTCCGCCGTTACTACCAGTAGGCCCCGGACCATCCAGTCGGAAGTCCTTGGTGAAAATAACAAAAGTGAAAAATGTGGAAATAATCCTCCCTGTTGTAAAACTAACGCCTAGCAGGCTATTTTAATGAAACACAGAGGGATTCACTCCGCTTTTACTGCACTTTTTATCCCTATGTTCAAAGCTGCGTTTTAACAAGTGACCACGCGGTCCGGAGACGTCCGGACCCCACGCTCACTTGGGGGGTATACATGGCTAAGGCTTAGCCATACGCCCCTTGAACAAAACGTACACAGAACACCACTTATGTGTTAGCTTTGTGTTTGAAGTTTTTAAATTGTTTTGCTCTAATTGTTAAGCTTAGGTTTATTTGTTGCCATGAACATGCTTGCATTACGTGTCATATGTGGATTATGTGCTTAAGTGAAAATTGCCACAGAAATGCCTGCCATTATGTATCATGAGAATTATCTCTTGTGTAGCCCAGCGATGGACGGGACTGGGGGTTGAGGCACGTTCATAGAGCTACGCCAAAACACCCCCAACTCCTTGACAAGTCCTTTGCAGAATTCTCCGCGAGCTCTGTAGAGCTTTGCTTCGCAAGCTCCAGCTCCAGGTCTCGCAAGGCGAAAGATGGCAAGATCCGCGAGCGCTGAAAAGCTTTGCTTCGCAAGCTCCAGCTCCGGGTCCCGCAAGACGAAAGATGGCAAGATCCGCGAGCGCTGTAAATCTTTGCTTCGCATGCTCCAGCTCCGGATCCCGCAAGGCGAAAGATGGCAAGATCCGCGAGCGCTGAAAAGCTTTGCTTCGCAAGCTCCAGCTCCGGGTCCCGCAAGACGAAAGATGGCAAGATCCGCGAGCGCTGTAAAGCTTTGCTTCGCATGCTCCAGCTCCGGATCCCGCAAGGCGAAAGATGGCAAGATCCGCGAGCGCTGAAGAGCTTTGCTTCGCAAGCTCCAGCTCCGGGTCCCGCAAGACGAAAAATGGCAAGATCCGCGAGCGCTGTAAAGCTTTGCTTCGCATGCTCCAGCTCCGGATCCCGCAAGGCAAAAGATGGCAAGATTCGCGAGCGCTGAAAAGCTTTGCTTCGCAAGCTCCAGCTCCGGGTCCCGCAAGACGAAAGATGGCAAGATCCGCGAGCGCTGTAAATCTTTGCTTCGCATGCTCCAGCTCCGGATCCCGCAAGGCGAAAGATGGCAAGATCCGCGAGCACATAATCATATGTGGATTATGTGCTTAAGTGAAAATTGCCACAGAAATGCCTGCCATTATGTATCATGAGAATTATCTCTTGTGTAGCCCAGCGATGGACGGGACTGGGGGTTGAGGCACGTTCATAGAGCTACGCCAAAACACCCCCAACTCCTTGACAAGTCCTTTGCAGAATTCTCCGCGAGCTCTGTAGAGCTTTGCTTCGCAAGCTCCAGCTCCAGGTCCCGCAAGGCGAAAGATGGCAAGATCCGCGAGCGCTGAAAAGCTTTGCTTCGCAAGCTCCAGCTCCGGGTCCCGCAAGACGAAATATGGCAAGATCCGCGAGCGCTGTAAATCTTTGCTTCGCATGCTCCAGCTCCGGATCCCGCAAGGTGAAAGATGGCAAGATCCGCGAGCGCTGAAAAGCTTTGCTTCGCAAGCTCCAGCTCCAGGTCCCGCAAGAAGAAAGATGGCAAGATCCGCGAGCGCTGTAAAGCTTTGCTTCGCATGCTCCAGCTCCGGATCCCGCAAGGCGAAAGATGGCAAGATCCGCGAGCGCTGAAGAGCTTTGCTTCGCAAGCTCCAGCTCCGGGTCCCGCAAGACGAAAAATGGCAAGATCCGCGAGCGCTGTAAAGCTTTGCTTCGCATGCTCCAGCTCCGGATCCCGCAAGGCAAAAGATGGCAAGATCCGCGAGCGCTCTAAAGCTTTGCTTTGCGCGGATCTAGCCTCGCGGGGCTCCATGCCAGGTCCCTGAAGCCAGCCACCATGAGGTTCGCAACAACAGTTAGTTTTGCTTCGCAAAGATCTAACCTTAAGTCTAGCGACGCTCACCAAAAGAACTCCCGTTCCAAACAATAGAACGACTCACCTTAGCAATCCCAGCGAACAGTATAACTACAAGTCCCGGGATTGGCTATTTGCCTCAGGAAAGATAAAGTACGGTGAAAGGAGCCTGGCCGTTGGAACCAGAAAACCTTCGTAACCTAGAAACTACGTGGGGAAAGACATCATCCGTTAAAGCTTCAACTGGGAAGTGCATAAGTTTTGGCCGTTGGAACCAAAACCCCATACGCCCCTACAACAGTTTCTACCGTATAAATGTCTACCCTAAGCGCAAAGATAAATAAAGAACTCGGCAGAAAAAGAAAGGAGAATGCTATGATTATGGCAAAATTGTCCGCAATGAAAAACTCAAAATGAAAAACAATTAAAAATAAAACCCCTTCAAGCATTGGGGGTAACTACAGCGTCCACGACCGCAGCTTCGGGGGCATCTGTTTCAGCTGAGGCTGGCGGAGTCGGCTCATTGGAAGGAGGGATTTGGTCATGAGAAGGTTCAGAGGTCCCCGCCTCTCCGGGATCTCCCGCCTCAGGAGCTTCAGCACGTTCGTCAATGTTATAAGTTTGGACGTACGCCTCTGGGCCCTGATCCCACACGAGTAGCTTCTCCCTCATGGCTTCGGCATCATCTCCCAGATAGCCTAACACCTCCGGGTTCACTTTCCAGAGTTGATGCATGAGGACCACATGCGATATATTAATAGTCCTGTTCAGTATCACCTCAGCATCCTCCTTCTCCTGCAACCGCTCCGCCTCGGAGGTTGCCAGCTGTGCTTCCGCGGCAGTTAGTTGGGCCCTCAATTTTTCCATTTCGGCCTTGGAGGCATCCCGCTCCCCCTTAAGAGAATCAATCTCCTTGCGGTGCTCCCTATTTTGGTTCAGCACGGATTGCTTCTCGGTCACATGCCCCCTGGCAGTGAATTGCAAAGCCCCGATCTCTTTATCCTTCTCGGCGAGCCCCAACTGAAGCATAGACACGAGATCCCTGCTCCTCTTATGGAGTTGCTCCTCGTCGTGCAGCTTACTCTGAAGAGTGGAATATTCCTCTTGCCGCTTAAGGAGGAGATCGTTCTTTGATTGCAAGCGGGCTTCCAGGGTATCTTTCTCCACCTTGGCTTGGGACAGCTCTTCCCGGAGCTTGGAGTTTTCGGTCTTAATCCCATCCGACCGCTGTCTAAACTCATTCTCTGCCTTGGCCCGGTACTCTTGATATTTGGCAAGATATTTCTTCTCCGCCTCTTCTTCAGCCGTGCGCCGGGCCTGATCAATCTTCTCCGAAGCCCCCAAGGCCTGTTGGGTCAGTTTCTGTTTCTCCGCTTCCAAGGCCTGGCGAGCCAGTTGGCTCTCCTCCAGCTGAACCAGAGCTGCACCAACCTCCCAGAACGAGCGTTCCGCGATCATAGAGGCCTGCAAGGAAAGACAACAGAATGAGCTAAAGCAGGACCAAAAGACAGGTGGTCCCAAAAAAAAAAAATAATAATAATAACTGACGGCTTACCCCGGACAGTTGCTGCTTCACAGCGTGTGTCAGCAACAGCGGATCCTTGCTGCTGCTGATGGCCCATTTCTCAGAATTGAGCTCGCATAAGCTCAGGGCCATGTCCTCCATCATCTCAGCTCCGAACGGCGCCAATGCACGTCCGAGCCTAGGCACCAGCCTCTTCTCCAAGGCTGGACCATCCAGAACCGCTCCGGCCGGGTGAGGAGATCTCACCCCCTCGGCCAGCTCAGCCCTCTTCACGGCAGACAAGTTATCTGCCCTTCCCTGAGTAACGGCCTTCTCCGCCTCTAGCCGCCTCTTCAAAAAACTATCGGCCCGTCTTACACCCTCCAGGAGGGCAGCGGGAAAACTGGTCGGCTTCCGCGGAAAGTGGAACTTCAGACCAGGCAGGGGAAGATTGGTTGTCTGAGAAGACGGAGACCCCGGAAGGGTGGACCCCCTTTGGGCTGGAGGAGGAGGCAGCCGGGGTATTAAGGCCCCGGTCTGTTGCTTTTGCTGCTGCGGTAGCAGAAGTAATTGCCCTTGTTGCTGCTGCTGGTTTGGATGTTGCTGTTGCTGCTGCTGCGGCGTTGGTGATTGTCTCTCTTGTTCCTGTTGCTGCTGTTGTTGTAGTTGTGATTGCTGTCGTTGCTGTTGTTGTTGCCTTCGACCGGGAGAAGAGTGTCTAAGGCGTTTGTTCTTAGCACCCTCAGCATCTTCTCCGGGACGCTTGCTCACCCCAGTTGTCCTCACGGGGAACACAAGCCCTTCCCCGTCGCTACTGCTACTCGAGACCATCATAGTCTCGGAAGGCCCTTCAGCAGGGGACTTCTCTACCCTCGGAGACGCTTGCGCCTCGCCACTTGTCTTCTTGGGGGAGGCAGCCTTACCTCCCCTACCAGCCTTGGTCTTCCGTCCTTTCCCCGTGGGCGGGTCTTGGCTGGTGGCAGCCTTCTTAATAAGCAAAGTAACCTTCCCCAACATCTTGGCTTCGGGATACTCTGCAAGAAACGTACAAAGCAAGCTTAACGAACCAACAAGAAATGAGAAAGAAGATAAGCGGAAGACAAGACAATCAGCAACATAAAAGTATAAGCAAGCCCGCCAGCAGGGAACAAGAAACAAGAAAAAGAAAAGTTTGAAAGGGACGACCATGCACGAGAAACGTGGATGGCCTTCCCCGAGCAAAACAAAACATCGCTTCCTGCTCCAGGAAGCTCCCGTACTCCTTGAAGTCCGGGAAGAACATGCTGAGAGAAGAAGGGTCAACCATGATGACACCTTCTGGCAGACTACCATCACTCAGACACCAGAGGAGCTCATCTACCCTATCACAGTACCTGTCGAAAGGTATCCTACGCGGATCTAGCCTAAGGAAACGAGGATCAAACCCCATCTGAGAGGTTTGGGTAACTTCAGATAGGCTGGGGGTGTGGATCAATCGAAAACTAGTCTTACCTCTCCCGGAGGAACTAGCCCCCGGAGCCCCTTCATTAGGGTAAGCCGCGGCGTGGCGAGCCTCGATCTCCTCTCCCTCCGGCTGGGGGTCGGGGAACCTCTCCGCCCAACTAGGAGATAGAGTATTTTCGTCCCGAGCGGCTTGGGTGATCACCTTAGACAGCTCCAGGGCAATCTGCTCCCGGATGTCAGCCGACACCTGAGTCTGCCCCCTACCACTTACTGGCTCGATATTTTGGAAGGAGGCGAGTAACCCATACTCCCTCAACGATTCGGAGGTCACAAGTCCCTCCACTCTCAACTCTTCCTCGGAAAGCCCTTCGTAGAACTTGGACCTCCTTATCATCTCCGCGCAGCGAGGTGTCCGCGGAACGACTTCTGCAAAAATCAAATACAAGCGTTAGAGATCCTCCCAAAAGGCAAATCAAACACAAAGAAACAAAGTTGAAAAGGAAAAGAGGAAACACTTACCAGGGATTTTGAAGTCCAAAGATAGAGCTGGCACCCTCTTCAGCGGGAAGCCAGTCGTCAGGAACCAGTATTCCCAGAGGTCTGGAACCCTCGCGGTATGACAAGTGGGGCACATCACATCCGGGTGCCTTTCTAGCCTGTAAAACCCCACCTTGTCTGAGTGACCCCTCATAGGCTGAGACTTCAACCCATAAAAGTGCAGCACCTCCTCCGGGGTAGGAGCTTCCAGTCTCCGGGACTTGCAAAAGATAAACCACCCCGCTAAGAGCTTGTAGCTGGGAGGAATTAACTGGAAGGGGGCAATCCCCGCCTTCACACAGAAATTGGCGAAGTAACTCCTTAGGGGCAAGTGCGCTCCGCACACTATGTGTGCCCAGCTCCAGGCACCAAAGCCCTCGTGGCTCTGGCTAGCTGACTCGCCCAGCACCGACAGACGGTGCCACATCAGACCTGGGATGTTCTTCAGGCCTGCCTCAGAGGAATACAGCTCCAGCATGCCATAATTCCTGAAAAGGTTCGGTTTTTGGTCCATCTCCCAGATGGAACTATTGGAGGTTGGTGGGCTAGCCGCGACCGCTTTCGCCTTTCCTTTCCCCTTTCCACCAGCGATAGGAGAGCCCTTCTCTTGGGCAGATTCAGCCTCCCCCGCAGCAAGGAGTTGTTCCTTCGAGATGTTCGTCACTGGACAAAAGAAAAGAAAGAAGAAAACACTCTAAGCAGTCAGCACCCTTGTCATACCCTAGTGGTATCAAAGGCGTCGGGGAGACCCTCCCCGAAAACTGCTTGGAGAGGCTCCCACCGAGCTTGCCGAGGGATTGGCGCCATGCCACCCGAAGGACAGCAAGGAACCAGACTCAGACCCCGAGCCTAAGCCCACCAAAAGAAGTGTTTTTCCAGAGAAAGACACCCTAAAGGCGTTCATGCTTATGCCCTAAAACAGCAAAACAAGGGACGACTTTCCAAACGCAAATCGCCAAAACACGCAGAAAAGGCTACTTATCGACTCACAATCAATCACATGCCTACCAAAGCCCTATTCACACATGCACATAAGCAATAATGGCAGAAACCTCTACTCTAACAACTACCAACAACCTAAGGTTTGGGAGGAAAGAGCAAAGTAGAAATACTTACTGATATTCGGGTAGGTGGAGGTTGAAGGAGTAACTGGATCACTGCACAGCACGATCGCGAGAAGTAAAAGCTGCAAAGATGAACGGCGATTCAAACCAGGAACTTCGGGGAATAAACCCACTGCCAAATCAAAAAGAGAAGTTTCCAGATACTTACCAAAAGAAATGGCAAGTTCGGAGGAACCTAAGCTGGGAAGCCTGAGAGTTCGAAGGTTTGGAAATCTGAAAATCCTAAAGATGGAGAATCTGAAAGCGTAAAGAGGAAGAAAGGTCCTTTCCCTCGTTTTTATAGTAGGGAAGAAGCCGTTTCGAATTCCTCGAGTGGACGGTCCTGATCTTCCCATTCCATGTGCGTCGGATCCAACGGCTGGAGAGGAAGCGACGATCCTATTTATGACTCCTCGGATGGGAATAAAGTATTTATTTCCCATCATTACACCACCTCGGGCCCTGAGTACCATTAAAAACCGTCAAATAGTCAGATGACTGACGCACGCATCCTCAACCAGTCGCCTCACGCACACGTCTTGGTCGCAGAACCATTCCCAGAATGACACGTGATCCTTGCAGCACTTGAGTACTTGATCTCAAACAGAAGAAATTCCTTTTTCTCTTTCATACTAATACTCAGGCGGGAAAAAGGAACCCTTCCGGGAACACAGAAGGTGCCCCCTCGCCTAGTCTAAGAAACCGATTGTACAAGCTCCCGGATCTCTCAAAGCTCCGCGACCTTGGGGGGTAAATGTTATCCAGATTTCCGGATAGCGTTTAGATTGATGACCTCGGGGAAGCAGAATTATCGATGTCTCTCACGGAGGGTGACCAGAGCTCGCGGATGGACAGAAAGGCTTCGCCTCTCCTGTCTAGTATCCGGATTACTCTTCCAAACAAGCACAACACGGAAGCTCGTCAACTCTCCCGGACTCCCGAAGGATACCCCTCGGGGAGGCCCCTTCCAGGAGAGGCTCTTCGAGTGGTCTCCGCGGAAACAGTTCCGTGCCCCGCACAGAACAAAACCGAACGGTCGAGTCCGGGAGAAGGCATATTTGGAATGATATCCGTCTGACACAGGATCCCGCCTGACACGCCCGTCAGGTCAAAGCCGCACACATCCCAGCACGCCTAAGGGTACCTTTTCGCCTACTGTTCCGCTGACAACTTGGAAAAGACGGCTGACTTTGTGTGTTCCCCATACTTTCACGTAAATATACCCACATAGAGTCTGGTAGCCATGCTACTACAGTAATTGTATCCCCTATTTATGGCTGGTGTAATTAAGACTCATGTACGTAGAGAAAAACCCTAATCCGAAACCCTAGCTATAAAGACTCCTTCCTTTTACAAGAAAGGGGGGAGAGATGAGATAGCAAAAACTCTACCAAAATCTCTCTAGCTTCATCTTCTTCAAGAGAACCCGAGAGAAACATTGTGAGTGTGTGAAGTTCTTATGCACCAGCCATCTTACTGTAATCTTTTCCAAGTATAATAACATCGACTCGTGGACTAGGGCTTGTTAACGCCTGAACCACGTAAAAACACTGTTTGTTTAGTTACATTTCAGTATTTCTACAGTTCTTATCTTTTTATTATTCTGTTAGTTATTCGTTTCCGAAAAACTCGGTAAACAAGTATTATTATAGTTGTGGGATGTGTGTTTGAGCATTATGTAACATTTTAGTTTTTAATAATATGTATAATTTTCGAGATCTACAAAGATATATTAAATAAATTACTAGATTTTATATTTAATATACATTTCGATAATTAATATTAATAAATAATTATAGTTATTTTATGTAATTTTTTAATTTTTTATTAATTTTAAAAGTTTTCAAATTCTAAAAAAATATTAAATAAATTACTATATTTTAGATTAATTATATTTTCTGAAAATTATTATTAATAAATAATTATAGTTACTTAAAAATATATTATGGTTTAGTGAGAAATTATTATCATAAGTTACTCTTAACATTTTGCCATTTACTTATCATAACAATTTATAATGTTCATGTGTTGAAGAATATTGCAAACAAATAAATTGAAGAATATTGTAGAGAAACTAAAATTCATAAAATAAAATTCATAGGCGACAAATTACAAAGAGAAGAAAACAAATATTGTCAAAATAAAAACTTTAATAAGAAATAACATTTTTCAAAATTTGAGCAGACTATTATCTTTATTTTCATCATGAACAATCTTCAAGAGTTCTTGGAGCCAAAAGTGCTCTTCCTTCTTTACAATATGGATGAATTTCTGAATGATGATATGTTGAGAAAGTTGCATCTTGTGTGCCTCAGGACTCCATAGGCGACTTGAGATGCATCGAGATGAAAAGAGAGACCCAAGTTTAGTCTTTCTGGTACAGAGAAGAACCAAGCGTTGATTGATTTCATCCTTCTTCTTTTTTATCTCTACCGATGTGGTGAGCTCTTTAAGATTAAGAGTTGTATTGTCAGATATTAATTCAACAACTTTATTGAGGAATACATCATCTCGTTCCATATCCTTCACGTCTACTAATTTTTTTTTCCTTTTTCATTTTCCTCATCCGTAACATCTGCCCATTTTCGCTTCCCTTTTGCTATATGATCGATGTCTTCAATTTTTGGCTTATCTTTTGGTACATCGTTGTTGTCGTCCATTTTTTGCTTGCCTTCCTCAAAAATAATAATATCAATCATGTTTTGCTTCTCTTTCTCCATATCGTTGACCATATCTTTGTTTTGAGTCTCTTTATCGATAGTCTTGATACTCTCCTTGTTTTCATTCTCTTTCTCCATATCGTTGATGTACTCCATTTTTTTATTATGTTTCTCTATTTTTTAGGTTATCTTTGTAAATTCTTTACCTACATATATAAAGAATTTTTATAACCTAACTAGATGAAAAAAATAATTAGAAATTAAAAAAAAAATCATTTATTCAATTTAATAAATTTCAAAATTCTCATAAAAATTGTATACCACACACCTTTTTATAAATGTATTTAATTACTAGTTTAACTCCCAATACAAATGTTGACGCGGTTCTTCGCCAACAGGTAATTAAGAGAAGAAGAGAAAGGGATTAGTGCCAAATGTAGAACCGAAACAGATATATGATCTTAGAGGATGAAAAAGGTGACTCAAGACACGTTTTTTAAGTGGTTCGAAGGTTAAAATCCTTATATTCCACTAGTCAATATTATTGATCTATACTGAGTATTTGATTACAGAGTATTTCTTACAAGAGATTATTTTTTCCAACCCTTATCAACTCCCAGGGTCTCCATATTTATAGGAGAAGGCATTTGGAAGTTGGTAAGAAGGTCATCCCGTGACCTTCTTACTTGTCGTATCAATTCTGCGACATTCATGATTAATTCCTAAACCTGACACATGAGTGTGGTCAAATCAATAGGTAAGGAGGTAATGGGCCGCACGGCCCAACCCAGTCGTGGGTGTTTGAATACGCACGTTCCTGTTGCGTGTCCAAGAAGTCAGGGGGATATCAGACACGTGATGCCTGATATGTGCACGTTTACCTTGCGTGTGTTGACTTCGGAAAGGGTCATAGCCTTCATATGAAGCTCATACCACGAGCTTCATACTTGGCTCGGTCTTCGACCTTCGGAATCCCTGCCCCGGCCTTGGGCAGTGAAGGCGAGCTCTTGGGGCTTCCTCGAGCTAAGAAGGCACGACATTACGACAGAAGCTCCGGCCCCCGGGGATGATCATGAGGTAATCATGGTTAGGCCACAGCTCGACTTGCTAATCAGCCCATGGGAAAATCAGAGCGTACATCTGCCCCCCAAGCTCCTGCTCGTGGTATATCACGTCGTATATAAGACCACAGTAGGGGCTTTTAGACTTCCCCATGGAGTCTTCGTATTCCACCTCTTACGCAGGCGCCTGATACATGGAACATCTTGGGTGGTGACGGTACGTCTTACGAGAACCGCATTTAATGGCCTAGGCTATGCCCAGCCGTCGTTTCGTATTTCGAGTGGAGGGCCTCGGATCCCTCATCAGGGCCATCCAACGACCCTCTACACATGATCTTTTATGCATATAGAAAGGGGTGGCCACCCTACGCATGGGCCACCCTTTCATTCGAAATTTTTCAAACTTCTCTTCTCCTTCTCTCTTTATCTCAGAAGAACAAACCCTCTACCCTGTTACTGCCATTTTCAGCGTTCAAGAAGCTTAGGGGCACGGATTTCTTCAAAGCTTTGGGAGCCAATACACCGACGAAGCTTTTACCAGGGTGACACCTCCATCCACCTCCCAGCCACACACTGTAAGTTTCCTGACCATGTGCGTTTTGAAAATATATTCCACTGTAACATAGGTAAAAATTTTACTGTAGCCGCATGCAAGGTTTTACTGGGTTTTGTGGATAAGGAGGGTGAAAGCCCTTTTTAGGTTATGGTATCTTTGCTGTGGGCAACCATTTTAGAGTATGGGTTTTAGGATGCTTTCTCTGGGGAAAATTTTCTAGGTAGGAGTTTTGGCAATTTTGGGTGCAAAACCGGGTAGCTTAGGGAACACGCCTCACAGGCGGTTTTGCAATTTCTTGCCTACTGAAACTTTCCCCACAAGGAAAATTCTATCTTGACCCTCCTGACACACGAATCCCGAGGAATTGGGGATCTGTTGGGAGCATAGGCACGTGTTCATCGAACCGCGTGGTCCCACTCTCCACGGGCTGGGCTTACCTCAGCTCGTGCAAATAATAATTGCTTTTTCCTCATGCTTGGGTTGCCTTTTCTGAAATGTTTTCTTTTGTTCGTTAGGCGACCAGATGGCTCCAAAGAGGAATCTCCCCCAGAAGAACGTCAGCAGCTCGGCCTCCCAGCAGGACAGAGGAAAGGCGGCGATGCCTGACTCCCCGATCCCCCGCTTCAGGCCGGCAGTGGAGAAGGAGGTCGAGGTGGCCCCTGATGCATTCTTTGAGGCGGAGAGGATCGTCTCAAAGATAACCGACCAGGCAAAGATTAACAAAATCTTCATTTCCCACAACATCGCCCTGGGGAAAGCATCTGTAGTGGCCCGACCTTCTTCAGATGGCGAGCGGAGCTGTGCGCCGCTCGAGGAGTCGTTCGCGGCTTGGAGTGGTGAACACTTTAAGGCAGGGGCCTTCCTTCCCCTGGATCAGTATTTTGCTGATTTCCTCAACTACGTGGGGTTGGCCCTGTTTCAGCTCCCCCCCCCAACTCCTACCGTCTGCTAGCAGGGCTGAGGTATTTGTTCCAGAAGCAAGAGTGGGAGGTCCCCACTCCTACAGACATTTTATATTTCTTCTGCCTCAAAGCCAGCCCAGACCAGTGGGGGCGAGGCGACGGGTTTTACTATCTAACCCGGTTTCCCAATACGGCGGCGGTCATCGAGCTGTCCAGCCACCCTAATGACTTTAAGGACCAGTTCTTCATGTCAACTGGGTTCCGGAATTGCGAGCATCACTATTTCAATTGTCCTCGTAAGTTTTCTCCAACCTTAGCTCATACTTTAAGTGTCATTTTAGCTCCTCCCGTACCCCGTTCTGACTCAGACTAATCTTGCAGCCATCTTCACGAGGACAAAGAAATCTGTGACCCTCGGGGCCCAATATGAGACACTGGCGGGCTTGCCCCCCAGTGAGAAGGACTACCGGGTGCTCGTAACGGACGAGACGATGGTGTTTTGTAAGCTGATTTTCCCAAATCAGACTTTGAATGTAAGGAGGCCTCGGGGGCCTCCCCCAGTTCGCTCCTCTATGCCCATCATCGTGGAGGAGGTTGCGATGGATGAGGACGAGGAGGACGAGACTCCACTTGTGAGGAGCAGAAAGCGGGAGTTGGAGGTCGCCCAGATAACGGACGAAGAGAGGATCCAGTCCGGAGCAGCCGCGGGTCCCTCGAGCCAAGGTAACCTTTACATATTTAGGAACTTAGATAGGGCCATTGCCGACCCCCGGCTAGCTAGATTCAACCCCCGACAGCTCGTTCATCGTCACCGAAGTGATCCGGACCTGGACACAACCTTGCTCCACTGCGTCGATCGGCTCGTGTTGGACTACCAAGATAGCCGACCTAGGGGTACCGTAGTAGTAGATAATACCCTAGCCTTTTGGTTAATCCTATTCGAGGAGTATGGGACCAACCTCCGTTCATGGCCATCCCTCCGGAGGGGTATCTTAGCTCCGGGGCTTAGGCAGTACGGAGGAGAATCTAGCCCTGAGTCAGACACGGACCCAGAAATTGCGCCAGTTCGGGAAGTAATCGTCTTAGGTTCTTCTTCCAGCTCGGGGGGTAGGGCTCCCTTAGTATCCGCATACTTTTTATCTTTAACCCTTTGTCTTTGTCCCTGTATGGTTGCTAACTTGTACTAACCATGTTTTTGTTTTGACAGAAGAGATGTCTCAGCCCGAGGAGAGCTTGCGAGGTGCAGTCTTCGGGGGGAACCCCTCAGCCGGGCCAAGACTGAAAAGGCTCTGGGGGTCCAAGAGCGCCGCTGGGGTCTCCACCAAGTCTCCAGCAAAGGAGAAGGAGAAAACCCCGGCAGACCAGGTCGCGGGAGCGATTCTCCCTTCTGCAGGAGCAGGCCAAATGCCTCCACCACCTCCGCGAGTTCCAGACGCCACCCAGGACGCGGGATCGGAGCTCAGGACTCCGGCCGTGGTGGCCTCCGATGTACGTATCCCAGTCAATCTCCAGGATCTGGAGAAGATCCCAGAGGCCTTCTGGGGAACGGTGTATGAGTCGGTGAACTACGCCGTCAGCCATAAATACAAATTCACCGAGAAAGAGCTCCGGGCCATTGAGACAATGAGCCCGTTTGGCGTAATGGAGTCTTCAATGGGCATGACCCTAACGGTAAGCTGCCCTGTTCTCTTAAAGCTTCTACCATTACACTTTGCCCTATTTTTCCTCTAAGGCAATTTATTTTTCATTTCTTGCAGGGCGTTGTCGCTCTTCACCGGAGCATTGTCAGGGCCAAAACTCAGCTCGAGGATATGAGGACCGAGCACCAGGCCTCTCTTCAGGAGGCTAAGGCGACTAAAGATGCCTTGGCGACCTCGAAGGCCGAGTTGGAGAAGACACGCTCGAAGGCCCAAGAGCTCGAGACCTCCCTTGCCACCTCGCGGACAGACCTCGAGGCTGCGAAGACTGAGATCCAGGCCGCCCTGGAGGCTGGACGGACCACTTCGGAGCAGTCCATGGAAGATCTGTTCTACCACTGCTGGGCCTACAATCCGGAGCCTGACTTTTCCTTCATGTCACCGAGTCTTTGGGTGTGCTTGCTGGTGAAGTACCAAGCTCGCCTTGAGAAAGAGGCGCCGCCTTCGGAGACTGGGGAAGGCTCTGGCGCGGCGGAGCAGGGTGAGACAGCGATCTCCCAGGGGCCATCTGGTGGAGCTTAGGGCGTTTTTTCTCTTTCGCCCTTGAATATTTTTAAGTATTTTTATTTTTTTGATGTAACCTTTGCATGAGGTGTTTCCACCTCGAGACAATTTGCTTTGACGTTTTTAATTTATGCTTTTTCTTGCCTTTTCGCACTTTGGTTACAATTTTTTGAAAAACTTAGTTCGCGTTAACTTTTATCCACATCTCGAGCTCTTTAGGAAGAACATCGATCAGTAGATTTAAATTAACTTCTAAGTTCTTTGACCCGGTTAAAACCAGGAACTTAATTTGAAAACTTAGTTCGTGTTAATTTTTATCCGTATCTCGCGCTCTTTAAGAAGAACAACGATCAATAGACTTAAATTAACTTCTAAGTTTTATGACCCGGTTAAAACCAGGAACTTAATTTGAAAACTTAGTTCGTGTTAATTTTTATCCGTATCTCGCGCTCTTTAAGAAGAACAATGATCAATAGATTTAAATCAACTTCTAAGTTTTATGACCTGGTTAAAACCAAGATAGGACTTAGTTAGCGTTAACCCTTATCAATATCTCGCGTTTTTAAGAAAACAACGGTCAATCGATAAGAATCAACATCTAAGTCGTTAAGGAGACCTGGTTATATCCAGGTACCATATGCCCCCCAAGTAACTGGGAAAGGGTCTTTCGCGGTTACTTTAAGATTACACTTGCAAATATGCGTAAAAAGTTGATTTTCATTAATACATAAAAAGTGGCCTTCCAGGCCTTACAAGTGGATCATTGATAATATCTCTTTAAGTGGATGGCGTTCCAAGTCCGCGGAACCGCCCCTCCATCAAGTCGAGCTAACTTATAAGTTCCCTCCTTGATGACTTCGATGACCTGGTATGGTCCTTCCCAGTTCGGTCCCAAAACTCCATCTTTGGGATCTTTTCCGGCGAGGAAAACTCTCCTCAAGACCAAGTCGCCCACGCTAAAGGCGCGTTTTTTGACCTTGGTGTTGAAGTAGCGGGTGATTTTCTGCTGATAATGGGCGAGCTGGAGCTGCGAATCCTCTCGCCTTTCCTCAACCAGATCGAGGGAATGGCATAGGAGCTCATGGTTTTGATCTTGGTCATAAGACTGGACTCTATGTGACAGAACCTTTATCTACATGGGGAGGACTGCCTCTGTAACGCCCTACTACCTTAGAGCCGTTACTAAGTGAGTTTTTAAGACAAAACAGTGTGCAATGAACTCGCTAACCGAGGTTTTGAAACAAAAGTGTGACTAATTAAAAGTTAAGGCTGTAATCTTAGAAAAACGCGTTGTTTCAATAAAACTTCTAGTATTAAACATTTGGGATCCCAAAATAAGGTTTGAAAACTATTTACTTCTTAGAATAAGTTTACAATTGATCAGTTACAAAAATCATAGATTATTACAGCCATTTTCGAATAAACCCCCAACCAAAGCAGTCGGGCAGGCCAAACATGTACGCGTCGCTTTACGCTCTCCGTACTCATGGTTGGTTGACTCAGTCATTGCCCTTACCTGCAACACGGAGCACCCGTGAGCCGAAGCCCAGCAAGAAAACTCATGCAGAACATAACATATGCAATTTATACAGTTTATCATAACAGATAATCCACATATAAACAAGTCAACCATTAGACTAAGCAAACACGGCCATGCCGCCCCCGAAACCTTACCGAAGCCTGGGGTCTCGGTCCTCACCGTAGGGATATCACCCGTATCCCCTGGGTCCTACCCTGACCATAAGCATCCCATGTGCTAGGTGTTACTTCCGGCCCCGCTGCCGTTTTCGGCCTTGCCGCCCTCTGCCATAGCCGTTCAATTCACTATAATCATATATAGCATAAATCAAACAACATTCAAACAAATATCAATTCATTTAAATCTGCACCCTAACATGTAATGCAATATAGGGTCGTGCCCTGCAATCATCTCATCGTGCAACATGAAATATAGGGTCGTGCCCCGCAATCACACTTGGGCCCATGCCCCATCCTACGGGTGTTATAGTTTTCTTACCTGTATTCCGAGCCTCCTGATGCACTAAAGCCGCGAGCACGGTCCTCTAGCACGAGCCTCTCCAATAACCTAGTCACAACACAACAGAAATATCCCTCAACACTAATCAAATCAAAAACCGCTTCCCGGGACCAATCCCACACTCTCGGGACTCCCAAATTCCTAAAACAATTCATCGGAAACGTCCCCCGAACCCCCGGAGCAAAAGCTCAAAAATGCAATTTTTGGTGCCCTGAAAATGGCCTAGTGCCGCGGCTCAGCCCTACAGGGCCGCGGCGCTTAACAAGTCAGAGGCCACACCTCCCCTGGAACCAGCCTTGCGCCGCGGCGCCCAAGAACAGGGCCGTGGCGCCCCATCGCGAACCCAGAATTCTGGGTTTCCACTTGCGTTTTTTCAGAACTTCAACCTCTCCAAATCATCCCAAACAAAACCTAAACCCCCAAAATCATTTCAAGACCCCAAATAAACCCTTTAACAACCTATAAACATTAGTATCAAGATCAAAACACAATCACACTAAAAAAAAATCTCATCTAGAGTTTCAAATTCCTCAAACTTTAAACCAACCATCCTATCTTTAAATTCCACACTAAAACTTTGAGAAATCAACCTTGAACCCAAGAAATAAAAGAATATAAATCTTACCTTGAGTAGTCCTAGCTCAAATCTGGTTTTTGGTTACTTCAAATCCCTTTGAATCTCCTCCTAGGTCTCAAAACTTCAGCCCCCCTCTACACCTCTTCTCCTTTCTTCTCTTTCTCTTCCAATTTTATCAAGGCATCAAATGACCCTAAATACCCAAACCGTGACCCACTAAAACCCAGCTGAGAATTGCCTATTACCCTTGCCAAATGACCATGCTACCCCTCCAAATGATCCTTTCTCAACTAATTCCTCAAGGGTACTCTAGTCCTTTCACTAATATTTCAATTCTACCATTTTCCAACTAAACTTGTTACCCACAGCAGTAACTAATGGTTACCCAAGTTACTAAATCACCAATAACCATTAACTGCTAATTCTCTACTTAACCATAAAATTCCCGAGGTACCCCTAGGCTCCTCCCGAGCCGGGTACAAAATCCCGTTGTGACTCTTAAGTTAATTTGCTCTCTAGGACCGTCTCGGCACGTGCATCACAACAATAACACCACACTCACGTGGTACAATTCACAGAATACAATTATCACATATATGCCCTCAGCGGGCTAAAATTACCAATTTACCCCTATCATGCAAACGGGGTCCACACGCATATTTATTTCACCTAACATGCATACTAACCACGTAGTCATGCATCTCGAATGTTCAAATAGTCATATAACATGCTTTAAATCATAATCATGCATTTAACTCATAAAAACACACATAAATCCCAACATGCCCTCCTGGCACACTAATCAAGACCCTTAAGCCTTAATAGCGATTTTGGGTCGTTACAGCCTCACTCCCAAAGGTTAAGGAAAAGGGAGTATGACCCGTAGGAGTCCGATGCGAGGTCCGGTATGCCCATAGGACCTGGGGGAGCGGTTCTGGCCAGACCCCCTTCGCTTCATCTAATCTTTTCTTGAGGCTTGCCTTTAGGGTCTTGTTGACAGCTTCGACCTGGCCATTAGCCTGAGGATAGGCCACGGAGAAGAAACTTTTTACAATCCCTTGTCTTTCACAGAACTCAGTGAATAGGTCGCTGTCGAACTGAGTGCCGTTATCGGAGACGATCTTCTTGGGCAGGCCGAAGCGACAGATGATGCTTTTAACCACAAAGTCAAGCACCTTTTTGGACATTATCGTTGCCAACGGCTCTGCCTCAGCCCACTTAGTAAAGTAGTCGATGGCTACCACGACGTAACGGACCCCGCCTTTTCCAGTGGGGAGGGCACCAACCAAGTCTATCCCCCAAACGGCAAACGGCCAGGGGGACGAGATCATCTTCAGCTCGACCGGAGGAGCTCGAGCAATTGCAGCAAATCGCTAGCACTTGTCGCACTTCTTCACGTACGAGATCGAGTCTTTGGACAGAGTTGGCCAGTAATACCCTTGTCTGAGAACCTTTAAAGCCAAGCTCTGCCCCCCGGTGTGGTCTCCGCAGAATCCTTCGTGAACTTCCTGCAGGATGGCCTTCGCTTCACTTGGAAGAATGCACCGGAGGAGAGGTAGGGAATGCCCACGTTGGTACAACACCCCATCGACTATCATATATCTCGGAGCTTGATACAGGATTCGCCGTGCATCGTTACGTCCTTCAGGCAGCTTGCCCTCGACGAGATATTCAAGAATGGGGGTCATCCAGGTCGGCCTGGCGTCGACCATCTCGACCTCAGCTCGGTCTCCTTCTATACTTGGTTTTTCCAAGAATTCTATTGGCACCAACCCCAAGGTCTCCGTCTCTCCCGAGGTGGCGAGCTTGGCAAGAGCATCTGCATTAGCGTTCTGTTCTCGAGGATGGTTGGGATCTAGGAGTCGGCGTCCTATCCGAACGGATGTATTGCTGTTGTCCGGTCCTAGGCATTTCCTCGAAGTTTGCCTCTCGATGGCGTGATGAAGGGGTGGAGTTGGCTGCTGGAAGTCTATCCGAACGGCTATGCCTGGACCGGTTACCCCGGCGAGACTTAAGAGCCTCGCCTTGCCTCTCTCCGACGTTAACGCCGGTTGTGAGAGGGGGTAATTGGGCCAGGATATCCTGGATTTGCTAGCTAGCTGTTGCTAACTGACTCCTCAGTTGAGCGTTCTCCATTTCCACCGCAGTATAATAACATGGGTTCAGATTAGGTGGCCGAGGCGCCGAACTACCGGTATCATCTTGGCCCACCGGCTGTTTTCCTGGCCGCTGTTGGACTTCAGGAACTTGTTCATCAGGGATGGTAGTATGATGAGCCTCCTGCCCATCATGTTGTTCTGTCTCGTTACCATGCCTGGACCGAGTAGTCACCATAGTTGGATGTTTGCAGCAGCACTAATCGAACTTGCTCTCAATGAAAGCATCAAACTGTTGACGCGGTTCTTCGCCAACAGGTAATTAAGAGAAGAAGAGAAAGGGATTAGTGCCAAATGTAGAACCGAAACAGATATATGATCTTAGAGGATGAAAAAGGTGACTCAAGACACGTTTTTTAAGTGGTTCGAAGGTTAAAATCCTTCTATTCCACTAGTCAATATTATTGATCTATACTAAGTATTTGATTACAGAGTATTTCTTACAAGAGATTATTTTTTCCAACCCTTATCAACTCCCAAGGTCTCCATATTTATAGGAGAAGGCACCTGGAAGTTGGTAAGAAGGTCATCCCATGACCTTCTTACTTGTCGTATCAATTCTGTGACATTCATGATTAATTCCTAAACCTGACACATGAGTGTGGTCAAATCAATAGGTAAGGAGGTAATGGGTCGCACGGCCCAACCCAGTCGTGGGTGTCTGAATGCGCACGTTCCTGCTGCGTGTCCGAGAAGTCAGGGGGATATCAGACACGTGATGCCTGATATGTGCACGTTTACCTTGCGTGTGTTGACTTCGCAAAGGGTCATAGCCTTCATATGAAGCTCGTACCACAAGCTTCATACTTGGCTCGGTCTTCGACCTTCGGAATCCCTGCCCCGGCCTTGGGCAGTGAAGGCGAGCTCTTGGGGCTTCCTCGAGCTAAGAAGGCACGACATTACGACAGAAGCTCCGGCCCCCGGGGATGATCATGAGGTAATCATGGTTAGGCCGCAGCTCGGCTTGCTAATCAGCCCGTGGGAAAATCAGGGCCTACAACAAAATTTAAGTTTTAAATTATAATAAAATTATTATGACTTTATTGTAAACGCAATTGTTCAACTACCCATCATTTATTACTATTATTATGTAGAAATACACACTTATTAAATATTAAATGCACCATTTCAAAGTGAAACAATATAACCAATTTTCTAGAACCTTGGATTTATTAATATTCCATAATATAATTTTTCAAAAATTCCGGCCAAAATAATAAAGGTAATTATTTATATACTTGTACGCCCTGGATTTCCCACGGGCTGTTTAGCAGGACGATCCTCGGACTAAACATGATTTAGCCCGAGGCTCCCACAGGCCAGAGGCTTTATCTTCAGGACGGGCCCTTTCTAGCTCGAGGGGATGGAGTTTCCTGCTCCATCTTGTTGTTCCAGGAGCTGGGAACAACATCCGACGACCACTGAAGGATCAGCTCGGGTTATGGATTGCTCCGGTAGCGAGCTTCTCAGGAAGCTCTGACCCCATGGGAGGTCAACACGCAAGATAAACGTGCATAATCCTGCCATCACGTGTCCGATATCCCCCTGACTTCTCGGACACGCCGCAGGAACGTGCGTATTCAGACACCCACGGATGGGTTGGGCCGTGCGGCCCATTATCTCCTTCCATACTGATTAGACCACACTTGTGTGTCAGGTTTAGGAAGTAATCATGAATATCACAGACTTGATATGACAAATGGTAAGGTCACGGGATGACCTCCCTACCAATTTCCAGGTGCCTTCTCCTATAAATATGGAGACCCTGGGAATTGATAGGGGTTGGAAGAAATAGTCTTGTAAGAACTATATATTTTGTAAACCAATTACCCAGAAAAGATCAATAATATTGACTAGTGGAGTAGAAGGATTTTAACCTTCGAACCACTTAAAAAACGTGTTTAGGGTCACCTAGTTCTTCTCACAAAGATTTCATATCTGCGGCGGTTCTACTTTTAAGTACTAATCTCTTTCTCTTCTTCTCTTAATTACCTGTTGCCGAAGAACCGCGTCAACAATACTTATTGCATTTTTTTTATTTTGAGAAATTTTTGCTTATCAATTTAATAGGTTTTACTTTCATTAATTTTTTTTTCCATAAAGGAATCCAAAATTCCGAACTTGCAATTATATTAGTTAAAAATTTTGGTCAAATTTTAATAATTTTTTTAAAAAATAAATAAATAGAAAAATATAACCAATTCTCATGAATGATGCATATAAGTTATTTTTAATAAAATATTCATGAAAAATAATAAAAAAATTCAACAAAATAAAATAAAAAAACTTGAAATTCTTAATAATATTAGAGAGATTAATGAAAGAATCAATCACTAGGACTGAAGAACAATGTCATAACAAACTCATAAACTTACAAAATAGAACAAAGAAGAAACTTGATAATAATTTAAGTAAAATAATAAAACTGATAATCTATTCATCCTTGTTGGAGTTCAAATCAATTCCACTGGTATCGATTTTTTCATCCTCCAAGAGAACTTTCATATTCTTTTTGAATAGTTCTTCGTTGCCACCCAATAATTGATCGAAGACGTGTTCGTCATCCATCCTCACCTTCGGAAGTTCTTCTCTCCAAAGTTCAATTTCATATTCCAAATTTTCAACCATAAGAGAAGTCAAACATTTTCTTCTTTGTTATTGCTTCTTGGCAAAAAGGACAATTTCAGACTCCGATTCGCTTTCGCTTTGAGAAGTCTCTTCTTTGGCAAATGTTTTGACGATGGATAATTGGTGTTACAGCAGTTCAATCATTGAAAGAATAGGTACATGGAAAGTTATAAAGTCTTCCATAATAATGAGAAATCGTTTAGAAGAGATATATGAATTTTCTAGAGAAACTGATGAAGAGATATATATTTATGAAAACTATTTAATCTACTTTAGAATATATATATATATATAGCCTAAGAAGATGTTATATAGGGTTATGAAAAAAGATTTTTTAATTGTTTGTTTATGAAAATAATATATTTAATGAGTAATTGTAACTTTTCAAATACATGCATGTTTCAACTTTTCATTTAGTGTGCATTTATGATACGAATAATTGCATCTATTAAATTTGAGGTGGTTATTCCCATTTTTGAAAAATATAGGGTATTATTCGGCCACCTGTATTTTTCAAAAATTGTTCCTATTTTCTTGAATGGTGTATGAAAAAAAATACTACTTTTGGAAACCGATTAGGTATCTTTTTAATGGTCATATATTAATTGAATATTAAATCATATTCCTTAATTATTTATTGGGTAAAATAAACATTTTTATTATTAAATGACAATAATCATTTTTTTTAAATTTCATTATTTTTTTAATTTCACTGTATTAAATATAATTTTGTAAGATGTTAAATAACAATAAGAAACACAATAAATTTTAAACTTTTTACTAAGAAACTTAAAATATTTGTTCATATTAAAAATTAAGCATAAAATAAAAACAAAATACAAATAATTAATATTCTCTAACTTAAAATCTAATCTTCATTTCCCTTTATCTTTTTATTTGAAGATTCTCCTTCTTCATCCTCCATAATCCTTTTCTTGATGCTTTCATGAGTCTTCTTCATTTTGACAAGTTCTTTGTTCCACTCTTCAATTTCTTCCTTCAAGTTTTCAGTATACATCTTGTTCAATCCCCTCCTCATTTTTTGAGATATTGTGGCAAACTTGTAGGGAAAATTTGTTCCATCTTCAAACTCAGTAAATTTTGATGAAGGCAAGATCTCTGCTACTGACAAAATGAATTTCAATTTTTTTATCATGCCTTCAGCAAAAGAGATGAGATCTTGAATTATGTTATCCATGAGGAATGTTGAAAGACAAAGAAATATGTGAAAGGAGAGTAAAGTAGGTTGTGTTTGAAGAAGAAGTGTATAATATATAAAGTGTGTTATTAAGTAATTAAAAATATAATATTAATTTATTAACAATTGCAACTCTTCAACTTTATTGATTTAAATATTATATAATTAGAAAAAAAAATATTCGGCCATTAATGTTGTTGGAGAGACAAATAATTTCGGCCACATTAATAATTTTTATTATATATTTAATTTTTTTTTCAACTCTTAAACTTCATGCATGTACATAAAACCTAGATTTCGCATTTAATTATAATTATTATTATTTTAAACTTTATTTTTAAAATATACATTTATATTTTTTTTTGGAAAGTGGGATAAATATGGGGAGTAGAAAGATTTGATTTTATCATCAATATGTATTGAAATAATAATAATAAACAACATGATTTTTCAGTTTTTTGAAAAGAAAAATCATGATTAAATGCAAATTTTAATATCATCACTATACTTAAATCATGCATAATAATTAAAATATAAAAAAATAAAAATTAATTGGACAATTAAATATATTTTTTGGTATTAATTTTTTTTTTATATTTTATAGTAAAATAATATCAAATTTTATTATTTTAAAATGAACTTGCAAAATTTTAATTATAAAAAATAACCATAAAAATTAACTTTCAATTCATAACCGAGAAATCATTGTATAATATTTTAAAACAAAGTATGAATATTCCGACATATTCATGAAAGAGTTCAACAAAGTTTCATGATATACTATTTCGCGTTCAACATCATACATTAGACGCCTCCAATACAAGTCCTCCTTCTCAGAAGCATCGACGAACATTTGTGCTAATTCATTCTGAATTTCTCTAATCTTACGTACTTTAGTGCTTTCTCCACTCCATTCTCCAAATGCTTGATCGATGAAGCCGATTCTCACTATACTTCTTTCTTCGAATGATCTCATGAGGCGCAACTTAATTTGTTCCACGAAATTGTACAACTCTCCACTTAAGTATTTTTCTTTGCATTTCGAAAGTGATCTAGTAAGAATTATTTCCTCTATCATCTTGTTGTCCATTTTCTTTCTATTTTTTTGGTAACTAAATGGACAACCTTAGTGATGATCTAGGGTTTCCTAGTCACACATATATATATAAAGAATTTGTATTCAACGTTGTTTTTCTACACAAATAATTAATAAGTAAGAGAAGACATCAGGAATAATAATGAGTGATGAGCAAGACGAGGAGTCAACTACTCCGGAATAATTAATAATATTTATAAAAATTATTTACTTTAAATTTAAACTAAGGAATTTTTTTAAATATATCATTTTCGAAATATATCTTAGTAAAAAATTAGTCATTTTCGAAATACATTATAGGATAGATGGCTTTGTTCATTTTTGAAATATATTGCTACAAGAAAAAAAATTGATATGTAAATTGCTAACAATAATAATTATTAAAAAAATTATCAAATTTCCATTAACAATAATAAAATTCTTAATTCAATATAGATGAGAAAACACTCTAATTTTTGTAGACAAAATAGACAATCCCTAAATGTTCTTGAAAGCATCCAACAACATTTCATGATATACAATTTCACGTTCAACATCATACATTTGAGTCGTCCAATACAAGTACTCCTCCTTAGAAGCATCGATGAACTTTCGGAATAATTCATTCTGAATGTGTCGAATTTCACGTACTTTAGGGCTTTCTCCACTCCATTCTCTAAATGCTTGATCCATCATTGCCTTTCTCATTGTAATTCTTTCTTTAAGTGATCTATTGAGGCGTATCTTAATCTCTTGCCCGCGTCTTCCTCCGTGAAAGTGATTGGTTGTTTCTCTAATCTTTGTTGTTTTGATTGACGCTGTTCCGGGACGAACTCCCCTCCATTGTGGGCCTTCAACTCATTTATGTACCTCTTCTGGGCGCCTCTGCTCGTGCCAGCCATGTGTGGTCCTCCAGAGATGGTGGAAATCTCTCCCTCGACCACGGGGGGAAGGACGTCCTGATCTACTCGAGGTCCCAGTTGACTGGCTGTGATCTCCGGAGCGGGTCGACTTGTCGGGACCCTGTTCCGCGAGTATTGCGCCAACGGACCTGCTCAGATGAGAGTCTCGATTTCATCTTTGAGGTGCCAGCAGTCGTCGGTATTGTGCCCGACGTCGTTATGAAAACGACAGAATTTGGAAGCGTCTCTCTTTCCCTTAGGGTGCTTTATTGGCTCCGGTCTTTTCCAGGGGACTCGCGTAGCGTTGGCCAGGAAAATATTCTCTCTGGTTTGGGTGAGCTCGGTATACGTTGTGAACACGGGCTTGAACTTATCCACGGACTTACTCTTCTTTTGACCGTGCTGGATGTTTTCACCATTCCCTTTTCTTTTGCCGCCACCGGGCTGGTTACTCTGCGTGACGTCGGGAGTCGCTACTACGATCTCTGTTCCCGTCCCAGCGGGCTTCTCGAGGACCTGGCTGGTCCCCGCGGCTGAAGCTTCAGCTTCTTCCAAGTTTATCCTTTCTTGGGCTCTGTTAAGGAATTCACTAACTGAGCTGACCCCCCTCCTTTGAATATCCTTCCACAGATCTCCGCCTACTAGGATCCCGGTCCTCATAGCCATGAGTTTGGAGCTGTCGTCGGCGTCTCTGGCTCGAGCAGCGACATTTGCAAATCTGCTCAAGTAGGCTTTTAGCGTTTCTCCAGGTTGCTGTCTCACGTTAGCTAGGGAGTCGGCCTGGACCCTGGCGGCCTGAGAGGCGCGGAATGCCCTCTTGAAGTCAGCCGAAAAGGTCTTCCAGGAGCTGATTGACTGCCTTTTACTTTGTTTGAACCACTGCCTGGCAGGTCCAGTTAGGGTGGAAGGAAAGATCAAGCAACGAAGCTCTGGCCCGATGTTATGAGCCATCATTAGGGTGTTGAACATCCCTAAGTGGTCAGATGGGTCTCCATCCCCGTTGAACTTTGACAAGTGAGGCATACGAAAGCCAGAAGGGTATGCCGTTGCTGCTATGTTGGGGGCGAAGAGCTCCATCCCATCCCCTGAATCATATTCGTCTTTTTCTTTCTCCGACAGGAGCTTCTTCATCAGCTCCTCCATTTGAGTTAAGCGCTCTAGGGTTTTTTCCTGAGATCCTGGGTTATTCCGGGGCTGTTCAACAGCTCCGGACCCGTTGTACATATTAGGCGGGTTATTGCCCCTCCTATCTGGAGATAGGTCATTTGGGGCATTCCCACCATTACGTACTTCGGATCGGACCCCAACTGAGCGGGCCTGGCTACCATCCCTAACTCGATCCTCTCTGTGAGAGTTGAGGCGATCTCGAAGGTCGCCTCCATGGGTATTATGGTGACTTTGTGCTGAACTTAGTCGCTGTCGCAGGTCTCCTCCTGAAAGATCACTCCGTGCACTACCGGTCCAGTGACTCCTGCTGGACAGGCTCGATGTGCGTCTTTGGCGGCTCCGACCTGATCCTTCCCCCGGCACCCTGCTGCGCCGGGAAGGCCCGGCCGATGGCGGGTCTCTCCTACTATTTCTGTAGGTCGGGATGTCTCGGACGGGCTGAGGAGACGGGTATCTGATGGGAGAAGGAGGATGCCTGACCGGAGAGGCGATCCTAGTGCCGTCCAGACGGACTAAATTTGGTGGGGGCCTCTCGGCCCTGCCAGCTTGATGGTTTCGCGCTGGGCGAGCTGGACGAGGAACTGGACGTTCTTCGAGGACGGGCTGACGTCTCCGGATCCCCTCGGCCCTCCTTTCAGAATTTCCTCGATCTCTTCTGGGCGTCCTCGAGGAAGGCTGAGAGCTAGGGGTTGATGTCCTAACCGAACGGTTGTACTGCTGCTGTTCGGTCTGAGGCATTTCCCTGAAGTTCGCCTCTTGATGGTGCGTTGAAGGGGTGGAGTTGGCTGCAGGGAGTCTACCGGAACGGCTATGCCTGGATCGATTACTCCGGCGAGACTTAGGAGCCTCGCCTTGCCTCTCTCCAACGTTACCGTTGGTTGTGAGAGGGGGTAGTCGACTCACAATATCTTGGATTTGCTGACCAGCTGCTGCTAGCTGGCTCCTCAGCTGAGCATTCTCCATCTCCACCGCAGTGTAATAACATGGATTCGGATTAGGCGGCCGGGGCGCCGAACTACCAGTGTCGTCTTGGCCGGCCGGCTGCTTTCCTGGCCTTTGCTGGACTTCAGGAACTTGCTCCTCGGGGAGGGAAACATGGCGGGCCTCCTGCCCATCATGCTGTTCTGTCTCGTTGCCATGTTTGGACCGAGTGGTCACCATAGTTGTATGTTTGTGGTAGTACTAATCGGACTTGCTCTCAATGAAAGCACCAAACTGTTGACGCGGTTCTTCGGCAACAGATAATTAAGAGAAGAAGAGAAAGAGATTAGTACTTAAAAGTAGAACCGTCGCAGATATGAAATCTTTGTGGAAGGAACTAGGTGACCCTAAACACGTTTTTAAGTGGTTCGAAGGTTAAAATCCTTCTACTCCACTAGTCAATATTATTGATCTTTTCTGGGTAATTGGTTTACAAAGTATATAGTTCTTACAAGACTATTTTTCCAACCCCTATCAACTCCCAGGGTCTCCATATTTATAGGAGAAGGCACCTGGAAGTTGGTAGGGAGGTCATCCCGTGACCTTACCATTTGTCATATCAAGTCTGTGATATTCATGATTAATTCCTAAACCTGACACACAAGTGTGGTCTAATCAGTATGGAAGGAGATAATGGGCCGCACGGCCCAACCCGTCCGTGAGTGTCTGAATACGCACGTTCCTGCTGCGTGTCCGAGAAGTCAGGGGGATATTGGACACGTGATGGCAGGATTATGCACGTTTAACTTGCGTGTTGACTTCCCATAGGGTCAGAGCTTCCTGAGAAGCTCGCTACCGGAGCAATCCATAACCCGAGCTGATCCATCAGTGGTCGCCGGATGTTGTTCCCAGCTCCTGGTGCAACAAGAGCGAGCTGGAAACAGGACCCCCCGAGCTAGAGAGGGCCCGTCCTAAAAATAGAGCCTCTGGCCTGTGGGAGCCTCGGACTAAATTATGTTTAGTCCGAGGCTCGTCCTGCTAAACAGCCCGTGGGAAAACCAGGGCGTACATCTGCCCCCCAAGCTCCTGCTCGTGGTCTATGACGTCAGATATGGGAGACCATAGTAGGGGCTTTTAGACTTCTCCACAACCCTTCGCATTCCATGCTTTTCGCATGCGTCTGATACGTGGAACGCCGTGGGTGGCGACGGTACACTCTACGAGAACCGCATTAAATGGCCTAGCCTACTGTCCAGCCGTCGTTTCACATTTCGAGTGGAGGGTCTCCCAAGGGCCTTTTACACGTGATCCTTCCCGTGTATAAAAAGGGGTGGTCATCCCACGCACGGGCCACCTTGCCATTCAAAACCTCTCAACTTTCCTTGTTTTCTCTGACCTTCCGAAGAACAAAACCCTCATTTCCATTGATATCATCTTCTTTGTTCACGAAGCTTAAGCGCACGAGTTCCTTCAAAACTTCGGAGACCACTATGCCAACGATGCTCCTACCAGCGCAGCAACCTCACTCACCATCTAACCATATACTGTAAGTCTCCTGTCCTTGTTTATTTTTGAAAGCATGCCACTGTAGCTTAGGCAAAAATATTACTGTAGCCACATGCAGAGGTTTTCTGGGTCGCGCGGATATGGAGGGTGACAGCCCTTCTTAAATTAGGGCATACTTGCCATGGGACATCGTCTTAGAATATGGGTTCCCTGGTTCTCTCTTAGGAACAATTTCTGGGTAGGATCCTTAGAAATTTTGGATGCAAAAACCGGGTAGCTTAGGGAATACGCCTTAAAAGCGGTTTTGCCATGCCTCTCTTGTTGAAACTTTCCCCCCAAGGCAATTTTTTACTCTGAGTCCTCTGACACACGAATTCCGAGTAATCTGGGATCTGTTGGGGGCATAGGCGCGTATTCCTTGGAACGCGTGGCATCACTCTCCACGGGCTGGGCTTACCCCAGCTCGTGTACATAATACTTGCTTCACTCTCCTGCTTGGGTCGCCTTTTCTAAAGTGTTTTCTTTTGTTCGATAGGCGACCAGATGGCTCCAAAGAGAAATCTGCCATAGAAGAATGTGGGAAGTTCGGCCTCCCAGCAGGATAAAGGAAAGGTGGTGGTGACCAGCTCGCCAATTCCTCACTTTGGGCCGGCGGTGGAGAAGCAAGCCGAGGTGGCTCCTGACGCGTTTTTCGAGGCGGAGAGAATCGTCTCGAAGATAACCAGCCAGGCAAAGATCACCAAAATCTTCCTTAACCACATTATTCCTCTGGGGAAGACCTCCGTGATCGCCCGACCTGCTGCGGATGGGGAGAGGAGCTGCACGCCGCTCGACGAGTCGTTCGCGGCCTGGAGCGGGGAACACTTCAAGGCAGGGGCCTTCCTCCCCCTGGATCAGTATTTTGCTGATTTTCTAAACTATGTGGGGTTGGCCCCATTTCAGCTCCCCCCCAATTCATACAGTCTGCTGGCGGGACTGAGGTATTTGTTCCAAAAGCATGAGTGGGAGGTCCCCACTCCTGCTGATATTCTATATTTCTTTTGCCTCAAAGCCAGCCCGGACCAGCGGGGGCGAGGCGACGGGTTCTATTACTTAACCCGCTTCCCTAACACAGCAGCAGTGATCGAGCTGCCGAGCCATCCAAACGACTTCAAAGACCAGTTTTTTATGTCAACTGGGTTCCGAAACTGCGATCATCACTATTTCAACCGCCCTCGTAAGTGATCCTTGATTTAGCTCGCCTTTTAATGGTTATCTTATTTTAGCTCGTCCCTTATTCCAATTCTGATTTCAACCAACCTTGCAGCCATCTACTCGAGGAACGAAAAGTCTGTGACCCTCGGGGGTCAATACGATACACTGGCGAACTTGCCCCCCAGTGAGAAAGACTACCGCGTGCTCGTGATGGATGAGACGATGGTATTCTGCAAGCTGATTTTCCCAAATCAGACTTTGAATTTGAAAAGGTCGCGGGGGCCTCCCCCAGCTCGCGACAACAGACCGATCGTCGCGGAGGAGGTCGCAGATGACGAAGGCGAGGAAGAAGGTGAGGAAGTTCCTCTGGTGAGGAAGTTCCTCTGGTGAGGAACAGGAAGAGGACCTTGGAGGTCGCCCAGGGGATGAGCGAGGAGAGGGCCCAATCCGGAGCAGCCGCGGGTCCTTCCGGTCAAGGTAACTCTTACTTATTTAAGAACGTAGATAGGGCCACTGCAGACCCCCGGCTGGTTAGGTTCAACCCTAGGCAGCTCGTCCATCGTCACCCAAGGAATCCGGACCTGGACACGCTCCTGCTCCACTGTGTTGACCAGCTCGTGCTGGACAACCAAGAGAGTCGGCCTAAGGGTACCGTAGTAGTAGATAATACCCTAGCCTTTAGGTCGGCCATTTTTGAGGAGTACGGGACCAATTTACGCACGTGGCCTGCGCTCCAGAGGGGCATCTATGCTCCGGGGATTAGGCAGTACGTAGAAGAGTCCAGCCCCGATTCAGAACCGGACCTAGAACCTTCACCAGTTCGCGAGATAATCGTCCTAGGCTCTTCCAGCTTGGGGGGTAGGGCTCCCTTAGTATTTGCTTTCTTATTTCCTTTGGACCTTTTGTCTTTATTTCTGTATGATTGCTAATAACCGTGTTTTTTGTTCTTGGCAGAAGAGATGTCTCAGCCCGGGAATAGTCTGCAGGGCGTTGTGTTCGGTGGGAATCCCCCAACGGGGCCGAGGTTAAAGAGGCTTCGCGAGTCCAAGAGCTCGGCCGGGGCCTCCACCAAATCCCCGGCTACGGAGAAGGAGAAAGCCCCGCCATCCCAGGTCACGGGGGCGAACCTCCCTGTCGCCAGGACAGGACTCATGCACCCGCCACCCCAACGATCTCCACTGGCCGCCCAGGACGGGGTAATAGAGGTCGGGAATCTGGCCGCGGCAGCCCCGGACGTGCGTATCCCGGTCGACCCCCGGGCTCTGGAGAAGATGCCCGAAGCATTCCGGGGTACGGTGTATGAGTCGGCTAGCTACGCCGTCAGCCACTATTACAATATCAGGGAGAAGGAGCTCCGGGCCATCGAAACATCGAGCCCGGTCCGAGTTATAGAGTCTGCTATGGACATGACTTTAACGGTAAAGTGCCCCCTTCTTTTAAGGCTTTGACACTCACACGCCGCCTTTTTCCTTCTAGTTTGCTAATTTATCATTCTTTTCTTGCAGGGCATGGCTGCCGCCTATAGAGGCATCGTTAGGACCAAGGCCCAGCTCGAGGGTTTGGAAGCTGATCGCCAGACCGCCCTCCAGGAACCTCAGGAGGCGAGAGACGCTCTGGCGGCCTCTAAAGCCGAGCTAGAGAAGATCCGCTCAGAGAACCAAGAGCTTAAACACTCCCTGGCCGCATTCGAGCTAGAGAAGCTTCGCTCCGAGAACCTAGAGCTTAAAAAATCCCTGGCCGCATCGCGGACAGATCTTGAGGCGGCGAAGGCCGAAGTCCAGGCCTCCCAGGCGCCCTGAAAGACGAGCGGGTCGTGTCGGAGCAGTCCTTACAGGACCTGTTCTATCACTGCTGGTCCCACAATCCGGACGCGAACTTCTCCTTCATGCGGCCGGACCTCTGGGCATTCTTGTTGCCGCAGCTTCAAGCCCGCCTGAATAAGGAGGCTCCTCCATCGGAGACTGGGGAGGCCTCTGCCGCAGCGGAACAGGGCGAGACCGCGACCTCCAAAGGGCCAGCTGATGGGGCTTAGGATGCTTCTCATTTACGTATTTTGAACACTTTTTTATTGTAATTCTCTTTTTTATGTGAGGCGTTTCCGCCTCGAGACAATTTGCTCAACCAGTTTTACATATATATTTGTATGCATTTGGTCACAATTTATCTTTTTATTTTTATGACTTAGTTCGAGTTAACTTTATCCGTATCCCGGGCTCTCTAAAGAAGATCCGCGTTCAACAAATTTTAGTTAACTTCTAAGTTTTATGACCTGGTTAAGACCAGGAACTTATTTTGAAAAAAAAAACTTAGGTCGCGTCAACTTTTATCCGTATCCCGGGCTCTTTAAAGAAGAACCACGGTCAACAAATTTTAGCTAACTTCTAAGTTTTATGACCTGGTTAAGACCAGGAACTTATTTTGAAAAAACTCAGATCGCGTCAACTTTTATCCGTATCCCGGGCTCTTTAAAGAAGAACCACGGTCAACAAATTTTAGTTAACTTCTAAGTTTTATGACCCGGTTAAGACCAGGAACTTATTTTGAAAAAAACTCAGATCGCGTCAACTTTTATCCGTATCCCGGGCTCTTTAAAGAAGAACCACGGTCAACAAATTTTAGTTAACTTCTAAGTTTTATGACTCGGTTAAGACCAGGAACTTATTTTGAAAAAACTCAGATCGCGTCAACTTTTATCCGTATCCCGGGCTCTTTAAAGAAGAACCACGGTCAACAAATTTTAGTTAACTTCTAAGTTTTATGACCCGGTTAAGACCAGGAACTTATTTTGAAAAAACTCAGATCGCGTCAACTTTTATCCGTATCCCGGGCTCTTTAAAGAAGAACCACGGTCAACAAATTTTAGTTAACTTCTAAGTTTTATGACCCGGTTAAGACCAGGAACTTATTTTGAAAAAACTCAGATCGCGTCAACTTTTATCCGTATCCCGAGCTCTTTAAAGAAGAACCACGGTCAACAAATTTTAGTTAACTTCTAAGTTTTATGACCCGGTTAAGACCAGGAACTTATTTTGAAAAAACTCAGATCGCGTCAACTTTTATCCGTATCCCGGGCTCTTTAAAGAAGAACCACGGTCAACAAATTTTAGTTAACTTCTAAGTTTTATGACCCGGTTAAGACCAGGATAGGACTTAGTTTGTGATAACTCTTATCCATAGATAAAAATTAACACCTAAGTCGTTAAGGCGACCTGGATATATCCAGGTACCATATGCCCCCCAAGTAACTGGGAAAGGGTCTTTCGTTGTTACTTTAAAATTACACTTGCAAATAACGAGGAACATTTGATTTTTATTTATACATGGAAGGTGGCCTTCTAGGCCTTACAAATATTCATTGATAATATTTCTTTAGGTGGATAGCATTCCAAGTCCGCGGGACCGCCCCTCCACCAAGTCGAGCTAATTTATAAGTTCCCTCTTTGATGACTTCGATGACCTGGTATGGTCCTTCCCAGCTTGGTCCCAAAACCCCCTCTTTGGGATCTTTCCCGGCCAGGAAAACTCTCCTCAAGACCAAATCGCCAACGCTAAAGGCACGTCTTTTGACCTTAGTGTTGAAGTAGCGAGTGATTTTCTGTTGATAATGGGCGAGCTGGAGTTGTGAATCCTCTCGCCTTTCATCCATTAAGTCTAAGGAGTGGCATAGGAGCTCGTGGTTCTTGTCTTGTTCGTAGGACCGGACCCTGTGCGACAGGACCTTCACCTCCACGGGGAGGACTGCTTCACTTCCAAAGGTTAGGGAGAAAGGAGTGTGACCCGTGGGAGTCCGATGTGAGGTCCTATAGGCCCACAGAACTTGGGGGAGCTGTTCTGGCCAGATCCCCTTTGCCTCATCTAGCCTCTTCTTGAGGCTTGCCTTCAGAGTTTTATTGACAGCTTCGACCTGGCCGTTCGCCTGGGGATAGGCCACGGACAAGAAGCTTTTCACAATTCCGTGCCTTTCGCAAAATTCGGTGAACAGGTCGCTGTCAAATTGAGTGCCATTGTCGGAGACGATCTTTTTGGGTAGGCCAAATCGACAAATGATGC
Source organism: Humulus lupulus (assembly GCF_963169125.1). Lineage (NCBI taxonomy): Eukaryota > Viridiplantae > Streptophyta > Magnoliopsida > Rosales > Cannabaceae > Humulus > Humulus lupulus. The sequence continues at coordinate 79,858,331 of NC_084801.1, forward strand.
TTTTAACCACGAAGTCTAGCACCTTTTTCGATGTTATTGTCGCCAACGGCTCTGCTTCGGCCCACTTGGTGAAGTAGTCAATGGCTACCACGGCATAACGGACCCCGCCCTTTCCGGTGGGCAGGGCGCCTATTAGATCTATGCCCCAAATGGCGAAGGGCCAGGGAGACGAGATCATTTTTAGCTCGGTCGGAGGAGCTAGGGCAACCGCGGCGAACCGCTGACACTTGTCGCACTTTTTTACATATGAGATCGAGTCTTTGGACAGAGTCGACCAGTAAAAACCCTGCCGAAGGATCTTCAAGGCCAGGCTTTGCCCCCCAGTGTGATCTCCGCAGAATCCGTCATGAACTTCTTGCAGGATGGCCTTCGCTTCACTTGGAAGAACGCACCGGAGGAGAGGTAATGAATGCCCACGTCGGTACAACACCCCCTCGACTAGCGTATACCTCGGAGCTTGATAAAGGACTCGTCGGGCGTCGTTGCGCCCTTCGGGTAACTTGCCCTCGACGAGGTACTCAACAATGGGAGTCATCCAGGTCGGCCTGATGTCAATCATCCCAATATCTGCTCGATCTCCGTCTATGCTTGGTTTGTCCAAGAACTCAACTGGCACCAACCCCAGGGTTTCTGCCTCTCCCGAGGTGGCGAGCTTGGCGAGAGCATCTGCATTGGCGTTCTGCTCCCGAGGTATCTGTTCGATCGACCCTTGCCCAAACGTAGACAGTTCGGATTTTACCTTAGCCAAATAGGAGGCCATCTTGGGACCCCGCGCCTGATACTCGCCTAGGACCTGATTCACCACGAGCTGGGAGTCGCTGAAGCATTGGACAGAGCTTGCCTTTAGCTCGCTAGCTATCCTAAGTCCAGCTAACAAGGCCTCGTACTCTGCCTCGTTGTTGGACGCCTTGAACCCGAACCTCAGCGCCGAGTGGAATCTATGCTCCTCTGGGGATATCAGAATGATTCCGGCCCCGGAGCCGTTCTCGTTAGATGAGCCATCAACGAAGATCCTCCACGATGAACCTGAGGAGGTGAGCTGATGTGAGTCTTCCGATGGGATCTCATGGAATCCCGCGCACTCTGCCACGAAGTCGGCCAAGGCTTGACTTTTTATGGTAGTTCGGGGAGTATAGAAAATCTCGAACTGACTGAGTTCGACCGCCCACTTTAGCAAGCGTCCCGAGGCTTCAGGCTTTTGCAAAACCTGCCTTAGAGGCTGATCGATCATGACGTGTACAGAATGGGACTGGAAGTATGGCCTGAGTTTTCGCGAGGCCGTGATTAGGCAGAACGCCAGTTTTTCCATCAACGGGTACCTTGACTCATCTCCGAGGAGTCTCTTGCTGATGTAATAAACCGGTTTCTGAGCTTGGTCCTCTTCTCGCACTAAAACGGCACTAGCTGCGTCCTCAGTGATGGCCATGTAGAGGAAAAGAGGTTCTCCCACCTTAGGCTTTGACAGCACAGGTGGCTCAGCTAGGTGCGTTTTTAGGTCGAGGAATGCGCCTTCGCATTCTACTGTCCATTCGAACTTCTTGTTTCCGCGGAGCAGGTTGTAGAAGGGCAGGCACTTATCGGTCGATTTGGAAATGAACCGGTTCAGTGCTGCCACCCTTCCTGTGAGGCCTTGGACATCTTTCCGCGACCTGGGGGATGGAAGATCGAGCAGTGACCTGATCTTGTCGGGATTTGCCTCGATTCCTCGGGTATTGACTATGAAACCCAAGAATTTCCCCGATGCGACACCGAAAGTGCACTTCTGAGGATTGAGCCTCATGCCATATCCTCGCAGTATGTTAAAGCATTCTTCCAGATCGGTGACGTGGTTGCTGGCAATCTTTGACTTGACAAGCATATCATCGACGTACACTTCCATGTTTTTCCCGATCTGATCCGCGAACATTCTATTTACCAGCCTTTGGTAGGTAGCCCCGGCATTCTTAAGACCGAACGGCATGACCTTATAGCAATAGACATTAGTCGGGGTCATAAATCTGGTATGATCCTGGTCTGCTGGATTCATCGCGATCTGATTGTAGCCCGAGTACGCGTCCATGAAGGACATGAGCTCATGCCCCGCCGTGGCATCCACCAGTTGATCGATCCTCGGCAACGGAAAGCAATCCTTGGGGCAGGCTTTATTCAGGTCGGAAAATTCGATACAGGTCCGCCACTTCCCATTGGGTTTTGGAACTAACACGGGATTGGCAACCCAAATGGGAAATCTGGCTTCGCGGATAAAGCCACATTTTTTGAGCCGGGCCACTTCTTCTTCAAGGGCTTCGGCTCGGGTTGTCCCTAAACGCCTCTGCTTTTGAGACTTGGCAGGGACGCTTTTGTCTAGGTGGAGCGTGTGCATGATTACGCTTGGGCTGATCCCTATCATGTCCTCGTGCGACCATGCGAATACGTCCAGGTTCTTTTTCAGAAATGCAGTCAGTTCCGCCTTTCTTCTATCGCAGAGGTTCTTTCCGATCTTAACCGTCCGTGACGGGTTTTGTTCATCGATGCCTACCTCCTCAAGATCTTCAATAGCTTGGAGCTCGAACCTGTCCTCGCCTACTCGGGGGTCAATGTCCTTGCTTAAGGCGAGCTTTTTGTCTTCGGAAACCCAAGGTTTTTCAATCTCAGGGGCCGCCTTGGGTCCCTGTGATTCCTCTTCATCCTGAATGGCCATCGTCACCTGCCCGGGTTTAGATTTTCCCTTCATGGAAATGTTGTAGCATTCCCTGGCAGCGAGCTGATCGCCCTTGATAGTGCAGACCCCTGTTAAAGTAGGGAACTTCATGGCGAGGTGCCGGACGGACGTGATAGCTTCGAAAGCAACGAGCGTAGGTCGGCCCAAAATTGCATTGTAGGCAGCGGAGCAGTCAATGACTACGAATTCGAGTAGTTTGGACACTGTTCGGGACTCGTCGCCTAGGGTGATCACCAGCTCAATCGTTCCTATCGCTGCTGACCCTTCTTCTGAAAAACCATATAGCATCATCGAGGTTGCCTTCAGCTCGGAGACGGTCAGACCCATTTTTTCTAAGGTGGAACGGAATAGGAGGTTCACCGAGCTCCCATTGTCCACTAACACCCTCCTTACTCTCCGGTTGGCGAGCTGGACTGCTACGACCAAGGGATCGTTATGAGGGAATTGGACATGGCCCGCGTCTTCCTCCGTGAAAGTGATTGGTTGTTTCTCTAATCTTTGTTGTTTTGATTGACGCTGTTCCGGGACGAACTCCCCTCCATTGTGGGCCTTCAACTCATTTATGTACCTCTTCTGGGCGCCTCTGCTCATGCCAGCCATGTGTGGTCCTCCAGAGATGGTGGAAATCTCTCCCTCGACCACGGGGGGAAGGACGTCCTGATCTACTCGAGGTCCCGGTTGACTGGCTGTGATCTCCGGAGTGGGTCGACTTGTCGGGACCCTGTTCCGCGAGTATTGCGCCAACGGACCTGCTCGGATGAGAGTCTCGATTTCATCTTTGAGGTGCCAGCAGTCGTCGGTATTGTGCCCGACGTCGTTATGAAAACGACAGAATTTGGAAGCGTCTCTCTTTCCCTTAGGGTGCTTTATTGGCTCCGGTCTTTTCCAGGGGACTCGCGTAGCGTTGGCCAGGAAAATATTCTCTCTGGTTTGGGTGAGCTCGGTATACGTTGTGAACACGGGCTTGAACTTATCCACGGACTTACTCTTCTTTTGACCGTGCTGGATGTTTTCACCATTCCCTTTTCTTTTGCCGCCACCGGGCTGGTTACTCTGCGTGACGTCGGGAGTCGCTACTACGATCTCTGTTCCCGTCCCAGCGGGCTTCTCGAGGACCTGGCTGGTCCCCGCGGCTGAAGCTTCAGCTTCTTCCAAGTTTATCCTTTCTTGGGCTCTGTTAAGGAATTCACTAACTGAGCTGACCCCCCTCCTTTGAATATCCTTCCACAGATCTCCGCCTACTAGGATCCCGGTCCTCATAGCCATGAGTTTGGAGCTGTCGTCGGCGTCTCTGGCTCGAGCAGCGACATTTGCAAATCTGCTCAAGTAGGCTTTTAGCGTTTCTCCAGGTTGCTGTCTCACGTTAGCTAGGGAGTCGGCCTGGACCCTGGCGGCCTGAGAGGCGCGGAATGCCCTCTTGAAGTCAGCCGAAAAGGTCTTCCAGGAGCTGATTGACTGCCTTTTACTTTGTTTGAACCACTGCCTGGCAGGTCCAGTTAGGGTGGAAGGAAAGATCAAGCAACGAAGCACTGGCCCGATGTTATGAGCCATCATTACGGTGTTGAACATCCCTAAGTGGTCAGATGGGTCTCCATCCCCGTTGAACTTTGACAAGTGAGGCATACGAAAGCCAGAAGGGTATGCCGTTGCTGCTATGTTGGGGGCGAAGAGCTCCATCTCATCCCCTGAATCATATTCGTCTTTTTCTTTCTCCGACAGGAGCTTCTTCATCAGCTCCTCCATTTGAGTTAAGCGCTCTAGGGTTTTGTCCTGAGATCCTGGGTTATTCCAGGGCTGTTCAACAGCTCCGGACCCGTTGTACATATTAGGCGGGTTATTGCCCCTCCTATCTGGAGATAGGTCATTTGGGGCATTCCCGCCATTACGTACTTCGGATCGGACCCCAACTGAGCGGGCCTGGCTACCATCCCTAACTCGATCCTCTCTGTGAGAGTTGAGGCGATCTCGAAGGTCGCCTCCATGGGTATTATGGTGACTTTGTGCTGAACTTAGTCGCTGTCGCAGGTCTCCTCCCGAAAGATCACTCCGTGCATTACCGGTCCAGTGACTCCTGCTGGACAGGCTCAATGTGCGTCTTTGGCGGCTCCGACTTGATCCTTCCCCCGGCACCCTGCTGCGCCGGGAAGGCCCGGCCGATGGCGGGTCTCTCCTACTATTTCTGTAGGTCGGGATGTCTCGGACGGGCTGAGGAGACGGGTATCTGATGGGAGAAGGAGGATGCCTGACCGGAGAGGCGATCCTAGTGCCGTCCGGACGGACTAAATTTGGTGGGGGCCTCTCGGCCCTGCCAGCTTGATGGTTTCGCGCTGGGCGAGCTGGACGAGGAACTGGACGTTCTTCGAGGACGGGCTGACGTCTCCGGATCCCCTCGGCCCTCCTTTGGGAATTTCCTCGATCTCTTCTGGGCGTCCTCGAGGAAGGCTGAGAGCTAGGGGTTGATGTACTAACCGAACGGCTGTACTGCTGCTGTTCGGTCTGAGGCATTTCCCTGAAGTTCGCCTCTTGATGGTGCATTGAAGGGGTGGAGTTGGCTGCAGGGAGTCTACCCGAACGGCTATGCCTGGATCGATTACTCCGGCGAGACTTAGGAGCCTCGCCTTGCCTCTCTCCAACGTTACCGTTGGTTGTGAGAGGGGGTAGTCGACTCAGAATATCTTGGATTTGCTGACCAGCTGCTGCTAGCTGGCTCCTCAGCTGAGCATTCTCCATCTCCACCACAGTGTAATAACATGGATTCGGATTAGGCGGCCGGGGCGCCGAACTACCAGTGTCGTCTTGGCCGGCCGGCTGCTTTCCTGGCCTTTGCTGGACTTCAGGAACTTGCTCCTCGGGGAGGGCAACATGGCGGGCCTCCTGCCCATCATGCTGTTCTGTCTCGTTGCCATGTTTGGACCGAGTGGTCACCATAGTTGTATGTTTGTGGTAGTACTAATCGGACTTGCTCTCAATGAAAGCACCAAACTGTTGACGCGGTTCTTCGGCAACAGATAATTAAGAGAAGAAGAGAAAGAGATTAGTACTTAAAAGTAGAACCGTCGCAGATATGAAATCTTTGTGGAAGGAACTAGGTGACCCTAAACACGTTTTTAAGTGGTTCGAAGGTTAAAATCCTTCTACTCCACTAGTCAATATTATTGATCTTTTCTGGGTAATTGGTTTACAAAGTATATAGTTCTTACAAGACTATTTTTCCAACCCCTATCAACTCCCAGGGTCTCCATATTTATAGGAGAAGGCACCTGGAAGTTGGTAGGGAGGTCATCCCGTGACCTTACCATTTGTCATATCAAGTCTGTGATATTCATGATTAATTCCTAAACCTGACACACAAGTGTGGTCTAATCAGTATGGAAGGAGATAATGGGCCGCACGGCCCAACCCGTCCGTGAGTGTCTGAATACGCACGTTCCTGCTGCGTGTCCGAGAAGTCAGGGGGATATTGGACACGTGATGGCAGGATTATGCACGTTTAACTTGCGTGTTGACTTCCCATAGGGTCAGAGCTTCCTGAGAAGCTCGCTACCGGAGCAATCCATAACCCGAGTTGATCCATCAGTGGTCGCCGGATGTTGTTCCCAGCTCCTGGTGCAACAAGAGCGAGCTGGAAACAGGACCCCCCGAGCTAGAGAGGGCCCGTCCTGAAAATAGAGCCTCTGGCCTGTGGGAGCCTCGGACTAAATTATGTTTAGTCCGAGGCTCGTCCTGCTAAACAGCCCGTGGGAAAACCAGGGCGTACAGGAATATTTGGAGCTCACGGGCTGGAACACAATTAATATTAGTAGAGATACTTTCTGACAACAAGAGTTGTTGAATGGTATTTATTTTACTACTAATGCAAAGAAGACGAGTGTTTATATCGTACCTCCTATTTTCGAATTGTCTTATAAGTTGTTGGATATCTTTTTTTTTTTTTTGGAATAATGGTTTCCAAACACTTTGCTTCCTCCGACGTGTGAGATACATCATCTGTTGTACACCCCTCATTCTTTTGCTTCATTTTCCCATTTTTCTATAGGTCTTCCATTTTCTGCTTCCCTTTATCTTTTTTCTTCATGTCTTTCATTTTTCCTTCTCTTTCTCAACCTTGTTTTTCATGTAATACTAATACATGTAATAGATTATTTATAAATAATTTTAAAACTTATCATTCAATAGTGTAGTTAATAATGATGACATCTTATCAAATTAATATGAGTAACACCTATTGAGATTCCCTATTATTTTTTTGAATTTTTTAATATAAATTAAAAAAATATTGTGTTATCAAAAAATGAATTTATTCTCACACATTTCTACACATTTGTTACATCACATGTTTAATTTATCAAGACACCTATTAATCTTCACAACACCAATTAAAAAAGTTAATAATTATATATTTTCAAAATATAATTAAACAACATTTATTATGTTCAAAGAACCTAGACATAGAATCAAAATTAATTCAATATTTGTATACATTTATTACACTCTATGAATTATTCAAAAGACAAGTTTTCAATTAAAAAATATTAATTTCGAATTTCATAATAAATTTTAAACAAATTTACATTAATTTTTGCCATATTAATTTAATATTATTTTATATTTCAATTTTTATTTAATTCATTTTAAAAAAATGTTACACATAATTATTAAAAGGACACTTGTTCAACTTCTCATTGAACAAACACATTTGTTCAAATTTAATTTTCTATTATTTTGAAATTAATTTAAAAATCTGTACATAATTATTGAAAAGACTCCTGTTCAATTTCCCATTAAAGAAACAATTCAATTTACCATTGTATTTTATCGAAATTATTTAATAAAAACTATATATAATTAATAAAAAGACACATATTCAACTTCCAATTTACCAATGTATTTTTTTCAAAATTATTTAATAAAAAATACACATAGTTTTTTAAAAGACACTTGTTCAACTTCCCATTAAACAAAAGCAACTGATCAATTTACCATTGTATTTTTTAAAATTAATTAATAAAAATTATACATAATTATTAAAAATATACATATTCACTTCCCATTCTTCCCATTTCGAAAAATACAATGGTTGGAAGTTGAACAAGTGTCTTTTTAATAATTATGTATAACATTTTAAAAGACAGTTATTCATATTCCTAACCACCTATCATAAATGTTTTTTATTTTTCTCATCAAATTTTAAATATAACACAAAAATTAGTATAATTTCCAAGATGGAGATTACTATGGAGCTTAGAAGGGTTGATGAAGATAGTGGCAATCATGAAACAAAAAGTGAATCCAACTATGAAGTCAAAGATGCAGAGAATGAGGTTGAATATGAAGACATTATCTCATGTGAACTAGACAAAGACATTTTTGTTGAAGGCGAAAGTAGCAATACAATCGATCAAATTAAGGAAGAGCAACATTTTCATGTACTCGGAAAATGGCCTCAAGCATTACTCGATATGGAGTTTTTGGAAGGCTTTTTTGATGTTGAATCAAGCGACACTGACGAGGAAATAGATGTTGTCCAGTTAATTAAAAATATCAACGGTTCACCAACAATATGTACAGATTCGAATGAATATTATAAGGAGCTTGAACGAAACGATGATGTCCAAGTAGATAACATCCCTTCTTCTACCAAAACCTTTCCAAACTCGAAGAGTTTTTGCAACATTCTCATGAAAGCAAAAGACTTGCGTAGAAGAACTAAAGATATGCATGATTGTCTCGATAAAGGATTAAAATTTGAAACTCGCATCAAACTTTTGGATTTGAAAGATGCTATTTGTTGACCCTGATTTTGGCCAACTGACACGGAGTCAAATATGCTTAACGTGGACAAATACGTTGAAATGAATGTGATGACAAAAACAATAAAGAACACAAGAGTTTATAGTGGTTCGGCCCCATAATCTGGTAACAACCTACGTCCACTTAAACTGTTATTGATATAGGATTCAAAGGAGTGATCAAAGAACTGGGGTTCAATGAGTTTCACCAACCTCTGAAGAGCAAGACAATATATCAAATAGAATGACTCTAATCTCAGATAATCAGAAAAGCAAAAATCCCCCCTTCCTTGAGCTATCCTTCTCTATTTATAGGCTCAAGGAAGATTTACATTAATTTGTTACAGATATTCTTTCCTAAATAGTCGGATACTCAGGAAATCATGGGAGATAATTTCGGATTCTATCATAACTGCATAAGACTTTCTCCGTGTATAGCGTGCATACGACCAGGCTGGTCGTATATAGAGATTGAACGTTGCGCCAATAGATATCTTCCTGGTCGATAGTCGAGCCCGACTTCTGCCAGATGTCAGCCACGTGTATTAAATGTCTGCCATGTCATCCATGCCTGTTTTTTGGATAATAGATGATAATTTGTTTGTAAAAATAAAAAAAACACAAAAAAGATTGAAAATCTTACGAAGAACACTATGAAAAATCTAGAGCTTTTTCATCAAACACTTTCAAAAAAATAATTCTTGTGGGTTTTCACTAAACATGTTTTTCAAGAGAAATAAGATTTACTCATCTATGTGAATTTCAAATCCTACATAACAAAAAAAAAATTGGAATTTTTTTGAAAAAAAATAGAAAATCTACTAGTGATTTTCGAAAATGACTTAGAAATCTTACTTGAAAACACTTTAAAAAATTGGAGCTTCTTCAATAAACAAGTTTTTTAAGATGAGTAAATTTTATATAAAAATATATATAATATATATAAATTTTGAAATATGCATCATTAATTAGCCAACTAATTGTAGTTGGGAAGATATGAGTCATTAATGCATAAGGAATAAATCTGGAAAGAACATGGAATGAACAAGGAATGAAATGAATGGAGAAGGAATGGGGATATGGAGTCTTTGAATGAATCTTAAATAATGATTTTTTTAATTATTTAATTAAATTAAAATGTGACCGCCATGTCAGCAGGTAGCCCATTACCAAGTTTGAAAAGGTCAAAGATAACATTAATTAACATTTTTAAATGTGGACCATTGGATCTTAATCCAATGGCTATTAATTGACAACCCATCTGTACGCCCTGGATTTCCCACGGGCTGTTTAGCAGGACGATCCTCGGACTAAACATGATTTAGCCCGAGGCTCCCACAGGCCAGAGGCTTTATCTTCAGGACGGGCCCTTTCTAGCTCGAGGGGATGGAGTTTCCTGCTCCTTCTAGTTGTTCCAGGAGCTGGGAACAACATCCGACGACCACTGAAGGATCAGCTCGGGTTATGGATTGCTCCGGTAGCGAGCTTCTCAGGAAGCTCTGACCCTATGGGAGGTCAACACGCAAGATAAACGTGCATAATCCTGCCACCACGTGTCCGATATCCCCCTGACTTCTCGGACACGCCGCAGGAACGTGCGTATTCAGACACCCACGGATGGGTTGGGCCGTGCGGCCCATTATCTCCTTCCATACTGATTAGACCACACTTGTGTGTCAGGTTTAGGAAGTAATCATGAATATCACAGACTTGATATGACAAATGGTAAGGTCACGGGATGACCTCCCTACCAATTTCCAGGTGCCTTCTCCTATAAATATGGAGACCCTGGGAATTGATAGGGGTTGGAAAAAATAGTCTTGTAAGAACTATATATTTTGTAAACCAATTACCCAGAAAAGATCAATAATATTGACTAGTGGAGTAGAAGGATTTTAACCTTCGAACCACTTAAAAAACGTGTTTAGAGTCACCTAGTTCTTCTCACAAAGATTTCATATCTGCGGCGGTTCTACTTTTAAGTACTAATCTCTTTCTCTTCTTCTCTTAATTACCTGTTGCCGAAGAACCGCGTCAACAGTTTGGTGCTTTCATTGAGAGCGAATCTAATTAGTACTACCACAAACATACAACTATGGTGACCACTCGATCCAAACATGGCAACGAGACAAAACAGCATGATGGGCAGGAGGCCCGCCATGTTGCCCTCCCCGAGGAGCAAGTTCCTGAAGTCCAGCAAAGGCCAGGAAAGCAGCCGGCCGGCCAAGACGATACTGGTAGTTCGACGCCCCGGCTGCCTAATCCGAATCCAGGTTATTATACTGCGGTGGAGATGGAGAATGCTCAACTGAGGAGCCAGCTAGCAGCAGCTGGTCAGCAAATCCAGGATATTCTGAGTCGACTACCCCCTCTCACAACCAACGGTAACGTTGGAGAGAGGCAAGGCGAGGCTCCTAAGTCTCGCCAGAGTAATCGATCCAGGTATAGCCGTTCGGGTAGACTCCCTGCAGCCAACTCCACCCCTTCATCACGCCATCAAGAGGCGAACTTCAGGGAAATGCCTCAGACCGAACCGCAGCAGTACAGCCGTTCGGTTAGGACATCAACCCCTAGCTCTCAGCCTTCCTCGAGGACACCCAGAAGAGATAGGGGAAATTCCCAAAGAAGGGCCGAGGAGATCCGGAGACGTCAGCCCGTCCCCGAAGAGCGTCCAGTTCCTCGTCCAGATCGCCCAGCGCGAAACCATCAAGCTGGCAGGGCCGAGAGGCCCCCACCAAATTTAGTCCGTCCAGACGGCACTAGGATCGCCTCTCCGGTCAGACATCCTCCCTCTCCCATCAGATATCCGTCTCCTCAAACCATCCGAGACATCCCGGCCTACATAAATAGTAGGAGAGACCCGCCATCGGCCGGGCCTTCCCGGCGCAGCAGGGTGCCGGGGGAAGGATCAGGTCGGAGCCGCCAAAGACGCACATCGAGCCTGTCCAGCAGGAGTCACTGGACCGGTAGTGCACGGAGTGATCTTTCAGGAGGAGACCTGCGACAGCGACTAAGTTCAGCACAAAGTCACCATAATACCCATGGAGGCGACCTTCGAGATCGCCTCAACTCTCACAGAGAGGATCGAGTTAGGGATGGTAGCCAGGCCCGCTCAGTTGGGGTCCGATCCGAAGTACGTAATGGCGGGAATGCCCCAAATGACCTATCTCCAGATAGGAGGGGCAATAACCCGCCTAATATGTACAACGGGTCCGGAGCTGTTGAACAGCCCCGGAATAACCCAGGATCTCAGGAAAAAACCCTAGAGCGCTTAACTCAAATGGAGGAGCTGATGAAGAAGCTCCTGTCGGAGAAAGAAAAAGACGAATATGATTCAGGGGATGGGATGGAGCTCTTCGCCCCCAACATAGTAGCAACGGCATACCCTTCTGGCTTTCGTATGCCTCACTTGTCAAAGTTCAACGGGGATGGAGACCCATCTGACCACTTAGGGATGTTCAACACCCTAATGATGGCTCATAACATCGGGCCAGAGCTTCGTTGCTTGATCTTTCCTTCCACCCTAACTGGACCTGCCAGGCAGTGGTTCAAACAAAGTAAAAGGCAGTCAATCAGCTCCTGGAAGACCTTTTCGGCTGACTTCAAGAGGGCATTCCGCGCCTCTCAGGCCGCCAGGGTCCAGGCCGACTCCCTAGCTAACGTGAGACAGCAACCTGGAGAAACGCTAAAAGCCTACTTGAGCAGATTTGCAAATGTCGCTGCTCGAGCCAGAGATGCCGACGACAGCTCCAAACTCATGGCTATGAGGACCGGGATCCTAGTAGGCGGAGATCTGTGGAAGGATATTCAAAGGAGGGGGGTCAGCTCAGTTAGTGAATTCCTTAACAGAGCCCAAGAATGGATAAACTTGGAGGAAGCTGAAGCTTCAGCCGCGGGGACCAGCCAGGTCCTCGAAAAGCCCGCTGGGGCGGGAACAGAGATCGTAGTAGCGACTCCCGACGTCACGCAGAGCAACCAGCCCGGTGGCGGCAAAAGAAAAGGAAATGGTGAAAACGTCCAGCACGGTCAAAAGAAGAATAAGTCCGTGGATAAATTCAAGCCCGTGTTCACAGCGTATACCGAGCTCACCCAAACCAGAGAGAATATTTTCCTGGCCAACGCTACGCGAGTCCCCTGGAAAAGACTGGAGCCAATAAAGCACCCTAAGGGAAAGAGAGACGCTTCCAAATTCTGCCGTTTTCATAACGACGTCGGGCACAATACCGACGACTGCAGGCACCTCAAAGATGAAATCGAGACTCTCATCCGAGCAGGTCCGTTGGCGCAATACTCGCGGAACAGGGTCCCCACAGGTCGACCCGCTCCGGAGATCCCAGCCAGTCAACCTGGACCTCGAGTAGATCAGGACGTCCCTCCCCCCGTGGTCGAGGGAGAGATTTCCACCATCTCTGGAGGGCCACACATGGATGGCACGAGCAGAGGCGCCCAGAAGAGGTACATAAATGAGTTGAAGGCCCACAATGGAGGGGAGTTCGTCCCGGAACAGCGTCAATCAAAACAACAAAGGTTAGAGAAACAACCAGTCACTTTCACGGAGGAGGACGCGGGCCATGTCCAATTCCCTCATAACGATCCCTTGGTCGTAGCAGTCCAGCTCGCCAACCGGAGAGTAAGGAGGGTGTTAGTGGACAATGGGAGCTCGGTGAATCTCCTATTCCGTTCAACCTTAGAAAAAATGGGTCTGACCGTCTCCGAGCTAAAGGCAACCTCGATGATGCTATATGGCTTTTCAGGCGAAGGGTCAGCAGCGATAGGAACGATCGAGCTGGTGATCACCCTAGGCGACGAGTCCCGAACAGTGTCCAAACTGCTCGAATTCGTAGTCATTGACTGCTCCGCTGCCTACAATGCAATTTTGGGCCGACCAACGCTCGTTGCTTTCGAAGCCATCACATTCGTCCGGAACCTCGCCATGAAGTTCCCTACTTCGACAGGGGTCTGCACTATCAAGGGCGATCAGCTCGCTGCCAGGGAATGCTACAGCATTTCCATGAAGGGAAAATCTAAACCCGGGCAGGTGGCGATGGCCATTCAGGATGAAGAGGAATCGCAGGGACCCAAGGCGGCCCCTGAGATTGAAAAACCTCGGGTTTCCGAAGACGAAAAGCTCGCCTTAAGCGAGGACATTGACCCCCGAGTAGGCGAGGACAGGTCCGAGCTCCAAGCTATTGAAGATCTCGAGGAGGTAGGCATCGATGAACAAAACCCTTCACGGACGGTGAAGCTCGGAAAGAACCTCTGCGATAGAAGAAAGGCGGATCTGACCGCGTTTCTGAAAAAGAACCTAGACGTATTCGCATGGTCGCACGAGGACATGATAGGGATCAGTCCGAGCGTAATCATGCACACGCTCCACCTAGACAAAAGCGTCCCTGCAAAGTCTCAAAAGCAGAGGCGTTTAGGGACAACCCGAGCCGAGGCCCTTGAAGAAGAAGTGGCCCGGCTCAAGAAATGTGGCTTTATCCGCGAAGCCAGATTTCCCATTTGGGTTGCCAATCCCGTGTTAGTTCCAAAGCCCAATGGCAAGTGGCGGACCTGTATTGATTTTTCCGACCTGAATAAAGCCTGCCCCAAGGATTGCTTTCCGTTGCCGAGGATCGATCAACTGGTGGATGCCACGGCGGGGCACGAGCTCATGTCCTTCATGGACGCGTACTCGGGCTACAATCAGATCGCGATGAATCCAGCAGACCAGGATCACACCAGCTTCATGACCCCGACTAATGTCTATTGCTATAAGGTCATGCCGTTCGGTCTAAAGAACGCCGGAGCTACCTACCAAAGGCTGGTAAATAGAATGTTCGCGGATCAGATCGGGAAGAACATGGAAGTGTACGTCGATGATATGCTTGTCAAGTCAAAGACTGCCACCAACCACGTTGCCGACCTGGAAGAATGTTTTAACATACTGCGAGAATATGGCATGAGGCTCAATCCTCAGAAATGCACTTTCGGTGTCGCATCGGGGAAGTTCTTGGGTTTCATAGTCAATACCCGAGGAATCGAGGCAAATCCCGACAAGATCAGGTCACTGCTCGAGCTTCCATCCCCCAGGTCGCGGAAAGATGTCCAAGGACTCACAGGAAGGGTGGCGGCACTGAACCGGTTCATTTCCAAATCGACCGACAAGTGCCTGCCTTTCTACAACCTGCTCCGCGGAAACAAGAAGTTCGAATGGATAGTAGAGTGCGAGGGCGCATTCCTCGACCTAAAAACGCACCTGGCTGAGCCACCTGTGCTATCAAAGCCCAGGGTAGGAGAACCTCTTTTCCTCTACATGGTCGTGACTGAGGACGCAGCTAGTGCCGTTCTGGTGCGAGAAGAGGACCGGGCTCAGAAACCGGTTTATTACATCAGCAAGAGACTCCTCGGAGCTGAGTCAAGGTACCCGTTGATGGAAAAGCTGGCGTTCTGCCTAATCACGGCCTCGCGAAAACTCAGGCCATACTTCCAGTCCCACTCTGTACACGTCATGACCGATCAGCCTCTAAGGCAGGTTTTGCAAAAGCCTGAAGCCTCGGGACGCTTGCTAAAGTGGGCGGTCGAACTCAGTCAGTTCGAGATTTTCTATACTCCCCGAACTACCATAAAAAGTCAAGCCTTGGCCGACTTCGTGGCAGAATGCGCGGGATTCCGTGAGATCCCATCAGAAGATTCACAGCAGCTCACATCCTCAGGCTCATCGTGGAGGATCTTCGTTGATGGCTCATCTAACGAGAACGGCTCCGGGGCCGGAATTATTCTGATATCCCCAGAAGGACATAGATTCCATTCGGCGCTGAGATTCGGGTTCAAGGCGTCCAACAACGAGGCAGAGTACGAGGCCTTGTTAGCCGGACTTAGGATAGCTAGCGAGCTAAAGGCAAGCTCTGTCCAGTGTTTCAGCGACTCCCAGCTCGTGGTGAATCAGGTCTTAGGCGAGTATCAGGCGCGGGGTCCCAAGATGGCCTCTTATTTGGCTAAGGTAAAATCCGAATTATCTACGTTTGGGCAATGGTCGATCGAGCAGATACCTCGGGAGCAGAACGCCAATGCAGATGCTCTCGCCAAGCTCGCCACCTCGGGGGAGGCAGAAACCCTGGGGTTGGTGCCAATTGAGTTCTTGGACAAACCAAGCATAGACGGAGATCGAGCGGATATTGAGATGATTGACATCAGGCCGACCTGGATGACTCCCATTGTTGAGTACCTCGTCGAGGGCAAGTTACCCGAAGGGCGCAACGACGTACGGCGAGTCCTTTATCAAGCTCCGAGATATACGCTAGTCAAGGGGGTGTTGTACCGACGTGGGCATTCATTACCTCTCCTCCGGTGTGTTCTTCCAAGTGAGGCGAAGGCCATCCTGCAGGAAGTTCATGACAGATTCTGCGGAGATCACACTGGGGGGCAAAGCCTGGCCTTGAAGATCCTTCGGCAGGGTTTTTACTGGCCGACTCTGTCCAAAGACTCGATCTCATATGTAAAAAAGTGAGACAAATGTCAGCGGTTCGCCGCGGTTGCACGAGCACCCCCGACCGAGCTAAAAATGATATCGTCTCCCTGGCCCTTCGCCATTTGGGGCATAGATCTAATAGGCGCCCTGCCCACCGGAAAGGGAGGGGTCCGTTACGCCGTGGTAGCCATTGACTACTTCACAAAGTGGGCCGAAGCAGAGCCGTTGGCGACAATAACATCGAAAAAGGTGCTAGACTTCGTGGTTAAAAGCATCGTTTGTCGCTTCGGCCTACCCAAAAAGATCGTTTCCGACAATGGCACTCAATTTGACAGCGACCTGTTCACCGAATTTTGCGAAAAGAACGGAATTGTGAAAAGTTTCTCATCCGTGGCCTATCCCCAGGCGAACGGCCAGGTCGAAGCTGTCAATAAAACTCTGAAGGCAAGCCTCAAGAAGAGGCTAGATGAGGCAAAGGGGATCTGGCCAGAACAGCTCCCCCAAGTTCTGTGGGCCTATAGGACCTCACATCGGACTCCCACGGGTCACACTCCTTTCTCCCTAACCTTTGGAAGTGAAGCGGTCCTCCCCGTGGAGGTAAAGGTCCTATCGCACAGGGTCCGGTCCTATGAACAGAACAAGAACCACGAGCTCCTATGCCACTCCTTAGACTTGATGGATGAGAGGCGAGAGGATTCACAACTCCAGCTCGCCCATTATCAACAGAAAATCACTCGCTACTTTAACGCTAAGGTCAAAAGACGTGCCTTTAGCGTCGGCGATTTGGTCTTGAGGAGAGTTTTCCTGGCCGGGAAAGATCCCAAAGATGGGGTTCTGGGACCAAGCTGGGAAGGACCATACCAGGTCATCGAAGTCATCAAAGAAGGGACGTATAAATTAGCTCGACTTGGTGGAGGGGCGGTCCCGCGGACTTGGAATGCAATCCACCTAAAGAAATATTATCAATAAACATGTGTAAGACCTAGAAGGTCACCTCCGATGTATAAATAAAAATCAAATGTTTCTCGTTATTTGCAAGGGTAATTTTAAAGTAACAACGAAAGACCCTTTCCCAGTTACTTGGGGGGCATATGGTACCAGGATATATCCAGGTCTCCTTAACGACTTAGGTGTTAATTTTTATCTATGGATAAGAGTTATCACAAACTAAGTCCTATCCTGGTCTTAACCAGGTCATAAAACTTAGAAGTTAGCTAAAATTTGTTGACCGAGGTTCTTCTTTAAAGAGCCCGGGATACGGATAAAAGTTGACACGAACTAAGTTTTTTCAAAATAAGCTCCTGGTCTTAACCAGGTCATAAAACTTAGAAGTTAGCTAAAATTTGTTGACCGAGGTTCTTCTTTAAAGAGCCCGGGATACGGATAAAAGTTGACACGAACTAAGTTTTTTCAAAATAAGTTCCTGGTCTTAACCAGGTCATAAAACTTAGAAGTTAGCTAAAATTTGTTGACCGAGGTTCTTCTTTAAAGAGCCCGGGATACGGATAAAAGTTGACACGAACTAAGTTTTTTCAAAATAAGTTCCTGGTCTTAACCAGGTCATAAAACTTAGAAGTTAGCTAAAATTTGTTGACCGAGGTTCTTCTTTAAAGAGCCCGGGATACGGATAAAAGTTGACACGAACTAAGTTTTTTCAAAATAAGTTCCTGGTCTTAACCAGGTCATAAAACTTAGAAGTTAGCTAAAATTTGTTGACCGAGGTTCTTCTTTAAAGAGCCCGGGATACGGATAAAAGTTGACACGAACTAAGTTTTTTCAAAATAAGTTCCTGGTCTTAACCAGGTCATAAAACTTAGAAGTTAGCTAAAATTTGTTGACCGAGGTTCTTCTTTAAAGATCCCGGGATACGGATAAAAGTTGACGCGATCTGAGTTTTTTCAAAATAAGCTCCTGGTCTTAACCAGGTCAGAAAACTTAGGAGTGAACTAGAAAATTGTTGAACGCGGATCTTATTTAAAGAGCCCGGGATACGGATAAAGTTAGCTCGAACTACGTTCATAAAAATAAAGAGATAAATTATGACCAAATACATGAAAATATATATGTAAAACTGGTTGAGCAAATTGTCTCGAGGCGGAAACGCCTCACATAAAAAAGAGAATTACGATAAAAAAAAAAGAGTTCAAAATACGAAAACAAGAAGCATCCTAAGCCCCATCAGCTGGCCCTTTGGAGGTCGCGGTCTCACCCTGCTCCGCCGCGGCAGAGGCCTCTCCAGTCTCCGATGGAGGAGCCTCCTTATTCAGGCGGGCTTGAAGCCGCGGCAACAGGAATGCCCAAAGGTCCGGCGGCATGAAGGAGAAGTCCGCGTCCGGATTGTGGGACCAGCACTGATAGAATAGGTCCTGTAAGGACTGCTCCGACACGACCCGCTCGTCTTTCAGGGCGGTCTGGGAGGTCTGGACTTCGGCCTTCGCCACCTCAAGGTCTGCCCGCGATGCGGCCAGGGAGCGTTTAAGCTCTTGGTTCTCCGAGCGGACCTTCTCTAGCTCGGCTTTTGAGGCCGCCAAGGCGTCTCTCGCCTCCTGAGACTCCTGGAGGGCAGTCTGGCGATCTGCTTCCAAACCCTCGAGCTGGGCCTTGGTCCTAACGATGCCTCTATAGGCGGCAGCCATGCCCTGCAAGAAAAGAGTGATAAATTAGCAAACTGGAAGGAGAAAGGCGGCGTGTGAGTGTCAAAGCCTTAAAAGAAGGGGGCACTTTACCGTTAAAGTCATGTCCATAGCGGACTCTATAACTCGGACCGGGCTCGTTGTTTCGATGGCCCGGAGCTCCTTCTCCCTGATATTGTAATAGTGGCTGACGGCGTAGCTGGCCGACTCGTACACCGTACCCCGGAATGCTTCGGGCATCTTCTCCAGAGCCCGGCGGTCGACCGGGATACGCACGTCCGGGGCTACCGCGGCCAGATTCCCGACCTCTATTACCCCGTCCTGGGCGGCCAGTGGAGATCGTTGGGGTGGCGGATGCATGAGTCCTGTCCTGGCGACAGGGAGGTTCGCCCCCGCGACCTGGGATGACGGGTCTCTCCCCTTCTCCGTAGCTGGGGATTTGGTGGAGACCCCGGTCGAGCTCTTGGACTCGCGAAGCCTCTTTAACCTCGGCCCCGCTGGGGGATTCCCACCAAACACAACGCCCCGCAGACTATTCCCGGGCTGAGACATCCCTTCTGCCAAAGAGCAAAAAACACGGTTATCAGCAATCATACAGAAATAAAGGCAATAAGAAAGCAAATACTAAGGGAGCCCTACCCCCCGAGCTGGAAGAGCCTAGGACGATTATCTCACGAACTGGCGAAGGTTCTAGGTCCGGTTCTGAATCGGGGCTGGACTCTTCTACGTACTGCCTAATCCCCGGAGCGTAGACGCCCCTCTGGAGCGCAGGCCACGTGCGTAAATTGGTCCCGTACTCCTAAAAAATGGCCGACCTAAAGGCTAGGGTATTATCTACTACTACGGTACCCTTGGGCCGACTCTCTTGGTTGTCCAGCACGAGCTGGTCAACGCAGTGGAGCAGAAGCGTGTCCAGGTCCGGATTCCTTGGGTGACGATGGACGAGCTGCCTAGGGTTGAACCTAACCAGCCGGGGGTCTGCAGTGGCCCTATCTACGTTCTTAAATAAGTAAAAGTTACCTTGACCGGAAGGACCCGCGGCTGCTCCGGATTGGGCCCTCTCCTCGATCTCCAAGCTCCGCTTCCTGTTCCTCACCAGAGGAACTTCCTCACCTTCTTCCTCGCCTTCGTCATCTGCGACCTCCTCCGCGACGATCGGCCTGTTGTCGCGGGCTGGGGGAGGCCCCCGGGGCCTTTTCAAATTCAAAGTCTGATTTGGGAAAATCAGCTTGCAGAATACCATCGTCTCGTCCGTCACGAGCACGCGGTAGTCTTTCTCACTGGGAGGCAGGTTCGCCAGTGTGTCGTATTGACCCCCGAGGGTCACGGACTTTTCGGTCCTCGAGTAGATGGCTGCAAGGTTGGTCGAAATCAGAATTGGAATAAGGGACGGGCTAAAATAAGATAACCGTTAAAAGGCGAGCTAAATGGAGGATTACTTACGAGGGCGGTTGAAATAATGATGATCGCAGTTTCGGAACCCAGTAGACATAAAAAACTGGTCTTTGAAGTCGTTTGGATGGCTCGGCAGCTCGATCACTGCTGCTGTGTTAGGGAAGCGGGTTAAGTAATAGAACCCGTCGCCTCGCCCCCGCTGGTCCGGGCTGGCTTTGAGGCAGAAGAAATACAAGATATCAGCAGGAGTGGGGACCTCCCACTCATGCTTTTGGAACAAATACCTCAGTCCCGCCAGCAGACGGTAGGAATTGGGGGGGAGCTGAAATGGGGCCAACCCCACGTAGTTCAGAAAATCAGCAAAATACTGATCCAGGGGGAGGAAGGCCCCTGCCTTGAAGTGTTCCCCGCTCCAGGCCGCGAACGACTCGTCGAGCGGCGTGCAGCTCCTCTCCCCATCCGCAGCAGGTCGGGCGATCACGGAGGTCTTCCCCAGAGGAATGTTGTGGTTAAGGAAGATTTTGGTGATCTTTGCCTGGCTGGTTATCTTCGAGACGATTCTCTCCGCCTCGAAAAACGCGTCAGGAGCCACCTCGGCCTGCTTCTCCACCGCCGGTCCAAAGTGAGGAATTGGCGAGCTGGTCACCACCGCCTTTCCTTTATCCTTCTGGGAGGCCAAACTTCCCACATTCTTCTGTGGCAGATTTCTCTTTGGAGCCATCTGGTCGCCTATCGAGCAAAAGAAAACACTTTAGAAAAGGCGACCCAAGCAGGAGAGTGAGGCAAGCATTAAGTACACGAGCTGGGGTAAGCCCGGCCCGTGGAGAGTGGTGCCACGCGTTCCAAGGAACACGCGCCTGTGCCCTCAACAGATCCCAGATTACTCGGAATTCGTGTGTCAGATGGCTCAGAGTAAAAAAAAAAAAAAAAAAAAAAAAAAAAAAATTTGCCTTGGGGGGAAAGTTTCAACAGGCAAGGCGTGGCAAAACCGCTTTTAAAGCGTATTCCCTAAGCTACCCGGTTTTTGCACCCAAAGTTCCTACGGATCCTACCAGAAATTGTTCCTAAGAAAGAATCATGGAACCCATGTTCTAAGGCGATGTCCCATGGCAAATGTGCCCTAATCAAAGAAGGGCCATCACCCTCCATATCCGCGCGACCCAGAAAACCTCTGCATGTGGCTACAGTAAAAAATTTTACCTAGGCTACAGTGGCATGCTTTCAAAAATAAATGGGGACAGAAGACTTACAGTATAGGGTTGGATGGTGAGCGAGGTTGCTGCGCGGGTAGGGGCTTCGTTGGCACAGTAGTCTCCAAGGCCTTGAAGGAACTCGCACGCTTAAGCTTCGTGAACGGAGAAGATGAGAGCAATGGAAATGAGGGTTTTGCTCTTCGGAAGGTCAGAGAGAAAAGAAGGAAATTTGAGAGGTTCTGAATGGTAAGGTGGTCCGTGCGTGGGATGACCACCCCCTTTTTATACAAGGGGGGATCACGTGTAAAAGGCTCCTGGGAGACCCTCCACTCGAAATGTGAAACGACGGCTGGACAGTAGGCTAGGCCATTTAATGCGGTTCTCGTAGAATGTACCGTCGCCACCCACGGCGTTCCACGTATCAGACGCATGCGAAAAGCATGGAATGCGAAGGGTTGTGGGAGAAGTCTAAAAGCTCCAACTGTGGTCTCCCATGTCTGACGTCATGGACCACGAGCAGGAGCTTGGGGGGCAGATGTACGCCCTGGATTTCCCACGGGCTGTTTAGCAGGACGATCCTCGGACTAAACATGATTTAGCCCGAGGCTCCCACAGGCCAGAGGCTTTATCTTCAGGACGGGCCCTTTCTAGCTCGAGGGGATGGAGTTTCCTGCTCCTTCTTGTTGTTCCAGGAGCTGGTAACAACATCCGACGACCACTGAAGGATCAGCTCGGGTTATGGATTGCTCCGGTAGCGAGCTTCTCAAGAAGCTCTGACCCTATGGGAGGTCAACACGCAAGATAAACGTGCATAATCCTGCCACCACGTGTCCGATATCCCCCTGACTTCTCGGACACGCCGCAGGAACGTGCGTATTCAGACACCCACGGATGGGTTGGGCCGTGCGGCCCATTATCTCCTTCCATACTGATTAGACCACACTTGTGTGTCAGGTTTAGGAAGTAATCATGAATATCACAGACTTGATATGACAAATGGTAAGGTCACGGGATGACCTCCCTACCAATTTCCAGGTGCCTTCTCCTATAAATATGGAGACCCTGGGAATTGATAGGGGTTGGAAAAAATAGTCTTGTAAGAACTATATATTTTGTAAACCAATTACCCAGAAAAGATCAATAATATTGACTAGTGGAGTAGAAGGATTTTAACCTTCGAACCACTTAAAAAACGTGTTTAGAGTCACCTAGTTCTTCTCACAAAGATTTCATATCTGCGGCGGTTCTACTTTTAAGTACTAATCTCTTTCTCTTCTTCTCTTAATTACCTGTTGCCGAAGAACCGCGTCAACACCATCCATGGGGAAAAAACTCAATCACCATTAAGAGTGAACCCATATATATAAAAGCAGCAACCTCAATTAATCCTAGAAGCATTAACTAGGTAACGGAGAATACAATAGCAAATAGAAAATATAAATTCTAGTAAATACACTGAAATTCATATTGTCCACTTGACATTCTACAGCAGGAATAGAGGTGCAATAGGAAGAGAAACAAAAGGGGAAGAACAAGGTGTATGAGAAAGTTATAAAGAAAGGGAAGCACATACATGATAGGTGGAACCGGTATCCAAAATTCAAGTGGTTGATGGAATTGAATAGGAAATAGAAGATAATGAAAGTATACCTGAGAAATTGGAAATTGAGGGCTCAGCTAAGAGTCTCTAAATGAGGCAAAAGGACTATGAGAGTTGCAAGCTAAAGAGAGCAATGGCTGGAGTCAAGGGTGGTTAGGAAGAAGTATTTGGACCCATTGAGGTAGAATGCGGAGAAAAGGCAGCGCAAATCATCTGGTTCGTGTAATGGCCATTGAACCTAGGAGCCAATTGATGTGAAGGATCAGAATTGAACTTCGATGACATAGTGTTGGGTGGATTTGCATTAGACCTAGAATACATATTGTTGGGTGGTTCCGGGTAAGGCATGATCTGTTAACCATGGTTCTTATAGCATTGTTCCATTAGTGCTTTAACTCAAACGCAACACTACTCATTTGATTTCACCTCCAATTTTTGTTTCATACAGGACCATTTACAAGGGGAAATGATTGGGATGAGTAGACGTTAAGACAATCTCTATGTGTTAGACAGTTCCAATTTGTAATAGCTATGTTTTCTTTGTAATAAACTTGTGGCATTTTCGTTTAGGCCACCCTTCCAATGTAAAATTCCATATTTTGATAAATGAATTAAAGTTGCCTACTGTTGTATCTATTTTTGGACATGGTGATGTGTCAAAGAACAAGGGTAACTACGATTCAGGCGAGACCCTATGTTGGTCACCGGTCACCTTCAAGTAAGGTTGGTCGCTCAAACTTGTTTAGCACGGAGTAATGATAATGTTCCCAAGAGCCTATAAAGCGATGAAGCCTCCCAAAGCTAATCACAGGGTGCCAATCCTAGGGTTTTGGTCCCCTATACTTAGTCACATGATGTACTAAACCCCTATCACGGGTACCATCTCCACAAGGGTTGATCGCCCCATCTGATGCCCAAAGGCCAGTCACAGACCCCTCTTATGACTTGGTCGCCAAGCTGCATTGCCAGGTGTCCTTCAAGAAGACCCTAGTTGCCCCACAATACTGATCACAAGGTGTCATTCTCGATGTTTCGTTTGTTGGTGTCTGATTCTAGGTGCACAACATGTTCACTAAGCAAGCATCCCACATGACTTGATCACCAATGTCTAGTTGCAGATTCCTGAGAGCAAGGTCGAATCGCCCATAACTCCTCATAGTCCCAAAGTTGGTCACAAGTGACTGTCACAAGAGATGATCGCAGGTCACTGCTCCAGAAGCTGGTCGTAAGAGATGGCGGCTCAGCTTAACCATGACATGTGACTGAGTTAGCTTACTTATTATTTTGTGTCTCTTATCTCTGGGCCAATCCTAGTAGCAATGGCCCACAACCCGATTGTGACCCTAAAACCTCATTATAAATAAGAGGAGAAGGGATCTGAATAAGAGAGAGGCCCTAGATAGTGCAAAATTACTAGAGACTGCATTCTATGTACTTAGAGAGCTCTTATGTAATAAAGCAAAAATGACAAACTCCAATTCACCTTATTCTATGGCTCACAAACTCAAACATCAATAAAAGTGACTAAGTGGACGTAGGTCAATCCTTAAGTCGAACAACTATAAACCCTCTCTTCATTTATTACTCTTTCGAGCATTTGTGTATTAAACTCTTAAGCATGTGCTCCAAAAATTATTGATCAACACCTACCATCAATTCTAATTTACATTCTTGTTCTGTATGCCCTTTAACAAAGCAAAAATGTCTACCATTTCCATCTTTTAATCACTTATCATCTCTTCCTTTTGAAATAGTTCATTGTGATATTTGAGGCCCCTTTCTTATACCTACTCATGAAGGGTATCATCGATGATTGTACTCGTAATACTGGTCCTATCTCTTTGCATGCTAAATTTGATGTTGATCACATTTTTCCTCAATTTCTCTCTTGTTCGCACTCAATTTGTTCAACCTATTAATGTTGTTCATAGTGATAATGCTCCTAAGTTAAATCAATCTGACCTTTTTGATACCCTTTTCATTCATGCAAAATTCTATTGTTGAGGGAAATATCAACACATTCTCAATATTGCTAGAGCACTCCATTTTAATCGTTTGTACTTCTATCCTATCTGTTTGTACCTTTGTCTATCATATCAATAAGATTCCTTCTCTCAGTCCCCTTTTGAGCTTCTTCGTCACAAAACACCATTCTATTCTTGTTTTAAATCATTTGATTGTTTTTGTTGCACCTCCACCCTTCACAGCTCCTGCCATAAGTTTTCTCCCCGAACCACTTCTTTATCTTTATTGGATATGCTTTTGGTTACAAAGGTTACAAAATTTTGGTTTTGTAATCTAACAAAATTTTATTTTCTCGTGATGCTATTTTTCATGAATCCATCTTTCTCTTCAAACAAATTTTACCTTTCACTCCCTCTGATTTTTTCTCAAATTGTGTTCTTTCTTGTCATATTGTATCTCCTTCCACCACTCCTTCCTCAAATATCTCTTTGCCCACTTCCTCCCTCTCCCATGCTGCCTTCCCACATGCTCCATCACGCCCTTCTCGTGTGTCACCCGTCCTCCCCAATACCTTTCAAATTATCACTGTAACCCTGCTTCTTCCTCCTCTACTTATTCTACAATCCTTATCCCCTCTCTCAAGTTCTCTCTTATTCCAAATTATCTCCCTCGTTCAGTACCTTCTCTCTCCTTCTAGCCATGTTGAACCTTCCACTTATGCTCAGGCAGTCCTTATTCTGGAGTGGAAAAATGTTATGAAACAAGAGTTGCACACTTTAAAAAAATATATATTTTAAATATATTGTTAGTTAGTAAGTTGTATAGTTACCGGTGGCATTGTAAATTTTGTATATTTACTGTTTTGCCTCGTTTTGTGGACTAGTGCTAGACCCTTCTCCACTCTTGTATATATATTCCCTCATCCTGTAATTTCTCGAGATATTAACGAGGAAGATTTTATTCCCGGCTATTCCAACCTTTTCTTCTTTACACTAGCAAAAGTATAATTTGGTTTAAGCTAGTTCAGAATTATTGAACCAATCCAATACATAATAATCACCACTACATGCGCAAATACATTATTATTGTAAATAGGTTGACTTCTTTCTTTTCCTTTTCTTATATTAAATCAAGAATGTTATCCATAATGCGAAATATGGCTCATAACTAGTCACGAATGACAAAAAAAGTTGAAAGAACTGAATTATGTTTAAAAACATCCCCAAAAAACATGATTCATACATCAGTTAATCAGCAGTTCACTCTACAATCTTGTAGGTTAGAATGAACATGACATGTGGGTGGAGTTTCTCAATTAATTTATGCTTGAATGGAGCTGCACAAATATAAAACGTACAAAAGAAATCATGTTTAGAATGTAATCTCACAGGGAGCATGAAAGGTTCTGCCACGGCATATAGCTTCTAGATTCTCTCCAGCATAAGAACATAGCGGTGATACCTCCACGCCTGGTATTAAGATGAATTGCATTAGAAAACTACAAATAACTTCCACATTCACCTAATGTTGAGTTAAAAATACATGGAGATCCACAAAGCCAAATTCGCATCTAGGATCAACAAAATGGCAACGTTTAACTCGGTAATCCACTTTCTCTACTTTCCAATTTGTATTTATGAGTGTACATATATTTCTACTAAAAATATGCGGGATACAAAACTGAAGCAATTAAAAGAGCTTTACCAGTTGCATATAAAGGCACAGAATGTGTTAAGAATCCACCAGCAGCAACTACCCAACGAGAATGAAGACGGAGAATAAGAAGTTTAGCACTTTCTGGAGTGTCAAAAGTCGACCCATTGATATTTTTAACAGGTGCAAATTCTTCTTCACGTAATACCTGTTTTAGAACAAGCAATTTTGAAGAAAAAACAATCTCCTTTAGTTGCGGAAAAGTACAACAATTAAAATATGAAAGATGTGGAAAAAAATGACCTCAAAAAGTGCAGTAGATGGTGCATATGGAAATGCATCAAATATGAACTGCTCTAGTTTAAATCCCATTGTATGTCCGTGAATTGAAGGAATTTTCTTCTCAGCAAGATGGTAGCTACATTTGTAAAAATGCAATAAGCATAATGGTTAAAAAACACACAAAGCTTTAATGCAAAACGCAACTGATCACAAAAAAACTGTCACAAAATTCAAATTTGTCCTGCCAACATAAGTAATATAGGAATGAGCATGTACTACATCCTGCATCCTGCATTCTTCGCCTATGCTGAATACCTGCCTTTCAGGGCTACTATATAGTCATAATGGAAGTCCAACAAAATTAAGTATGCGAATTCCAGATTCTGTTCTTTATTTCTTCGCATCTAAATCTTTTTGATAAGAGAATAAACTAATGTATGAAAAATAAAAATTAAAAAATACAACCAAAATAGAAAGAGCACTATAAGGCACTCTAAGGTGTCCAACACCCTATAACATGATGTATCATTAGTGGGTCTCATATATTTTAATTTAAATTAGAATATGTGGGACCGATATTAATTTACACCAATGATAGTATGACATGTGATAGGGTGTTGGGCACCATAGAGTGCCATTTAACAATTCTCAAATAGAAAAGGAGAATATCTCTAAAATAAATAACAATTAATTTTAACTTAATTACAGCAAAGCCTCTCACTCTGTTATTTATAACAAAGAAATGAAAGTGGTACCTTTTACAATTGTTTAGAAGCTAGACACTAGTTAATCATATTACGCCATAAATTTAAAAAAAAAAATGAGCAATCTTAAAGCGATTCCTGTTAAGAAAATGGAATTTAAAGAAGCATTTATCAAAATGATCAGTGGTAGGAATACATATACTTGAATCTTTCCCTCCTGTATGCAATTTCAGTTTTAAGAACTAGCAAAATGATATTTCGAAGAATAGTCAAATGGACAAGATACTAACAAGAAAGACAAAGATGTCATGTATTAGACTAACAGAAGCACACTGTGCATATCAGTGAAAATTGAAAAGAAAAAACATATAAATTTATAGGGAATTTCTTTGGTACAACTCACAAAAAGTGGTCTCTTTTTGTTTGGACCCGTGAACAATTTTCAGCACGATTTTTTTTATGACCGTGTATATTATAGTTTTTTAAACCATTCTACAAATTTTCAGAAAATTCCGAATAATTTAGAGTACCGAAAATAATAATCAAACATATTGTCTTCCACGCGCATAAAAAAAAAATAGTCACGCGTGCAACAATTTGTTTAAACCTTATTTTCGGTACTGTAAATTATTCAGAATTTTCTCTGAAAATTTGCAGGAAGCTCTAAATAACTTCAATATACACAGACATACAAAAATTCCACGCCGAAAACTGTTCACAAGTACAAACAAAATGAGGTGTACCGGTGCACCTCTTTTTGTGAGTTACACCATAGAAATACCCTAAATTTATATATGTTTGTGTGGGAATTATAATACAGATAGACAAAGAGCTGTGGGGAGGGTTAAAGAAAGAACTGTTACTAACATGCTGTCTTTCTCAAGGCCGTTTGCCACGTGGTTCAGGAAATCCAGAGTAAACATGTGTAGGCATACCTGAAAGGCATAAGTTGCAAGAGTTCAGACTTATATTAACATATATAATATAACGTAATCGGTTAAAATAGACCTTTTTTTTTAATGTCAACTAGAAACAAATGACTAGATAAGAAAAGAGCTCAATTAGAGACACAAAACTAAATGAGATTTAATCCTTAAATTTACTTTATTTGGTATCTGAAATATTAAACAAACTTGCTTCTTCTGACCAGTTTGCAAAAAAAAAAAAAATAATAATAATAATAATAAATAAAGAAAAGAAACGATTCAGCATTACTTAGCAGACAAAACATTTACGCAATTGTGATTCACATGCTTGTTACTGCCAACACTACCGCATAAATTGCTAAAAAATAAACTGCATTTCCATTCCAAACCTGAAGCATCAATTATGAACTCGAATCAACACACTCATGATTGAAAATCCTACAGAGCTTTTACAAATAATTATCTTTAAATATGGGCTGTCTCTGTCTCCTAAACTAGTATGAGAAAGGGAAGCAGAACACAAAAAAGGAAAACTAATAATGCATGTATAGTACAAAACTTTGTACAGCACATTGTAAGCCACCTCACGTGATAATTTGCTTCACTTTGTACTGTAAATGTACCACACATTCTGAACCTACAACTTATGTACCATTTTACCTATTTCGCAATATATCTGAAATGAAAAACAGTTTTCCATATCTATGAAAGTTTAAAGGTAACATTAAACTAGTGTTTTTGGCAAAAGGGAATCACCAATGTGCCCCTTGTGTTTTTGACACATGAATAAATTATAATTTCAATTTTTTATATAACGATGTATATTGTACTTATAATAGACATTTTCAAGAAATTCTGAATAGTTTATTGTGCTGAAATAAGAGATCAAACAATTTATTTTACACGCATGTTACAGTCTCTTTTGACTTGATTTCAGCACAATTAATTATCCACATTTTCTTTGAAAACTTATGAGAGGTCTGCCATAACTACAATATATACCATTATATAAAAAAATTGGGGTTATAATTTATTCACACCCCGAAGCCGGTAGGGGCACACCAGCAGTCCCCTTTTTAGGTGGTAGTACCACCTGAGAATTTTCCAATAATATATAAATATATACACATTTCAGCATTCACTCGTAAAATTTTAAAAATAGAAATTGACAAGCAGATAATAGGGCTTCCCAATTATCAGGTTTTTCATATGTATGAGATTGTGAAGTTACAAATCTAACAAAAATATATAAAGAGGGTATTACATTGCTCCAACAATAACGAAGGCGTCCAGTTCCTTGATTGATTGCAGAAGCCATAGACGGATCCAACTCACTGTATTCTACAACAGTTAGAGGTCCACCTTTTCCTCGGCGCACAAAGACACCAACCTTTTCTTGGGGGTATGCCTGTAATGAAACCACAAGAAACTTCAGAATTCTTTATATGTACATTTTTCTTAAAAAAATCTGAATTTGTGTTAATGTGAAATAAAGACAAGTCAGAGGACAGACTAAGAGTTTACAACAAGACTTCTTTATATGTACTGATTTTTTTTCGCTGGGCTCTTTATATGTACTGATCAAAGCAAAAATAGTCATGCACGTAATAACAGATCTAAACACCATAGAGTTGACAATATTTAGGTTAATAAGTCTCACAACCGCCAAGGTAGCAGGTTCAGTTTGAAAAGCTTAGACAATTCGCAGACACATGAATGTATCACGAGTGATTGTTAGGCATCATATATAAAGATCAGGATAAACTTATCAAAGTGGCCTTTTTTATACATAAAATCATTCTCCATGATCACCATTGTATCAACAGTATTCAGATTAAGAAGTCTTATGAGAACCTACATAGTACATTCATTTTAAAAAGCTTAGGTTTTGTAAATGATTCTTATGAATCGTATAAATTCATAAATACAACAAGCATATCAAAATCGCCCGAACTATTATGTCATACATTGACCGCACTGCATGAACATGTTAAATTATACTCTTTAAGACTTAATGGTCAAGAACACTCCTGAACTAAAGATTCACAAGAAATCTGCAATACCACACTTTGAACCTAAACCCATGATATTGATCTTGTAATGAGCTAAGAAAACACTAGGTGCCCATCTTCAGCAATTATATCTCATCATATTTTTCAGTTAAGAATATCTATGTAATCCACTTTCCAAACAAATTGACAACAAGAGCTAGAGGTATATAAATCATGCAAAAATTACAACATAATATTTCATCAAGTAAACTAAAAATAAAAAACATAAACCCTTCACTTTAACATGGTTTTCCAAATGAATGAAGAAAACCATGACCATGTTTCAGAATAAGTATATAAATTAGATCTTTAAACATTAAATCCTAGATGTACCTTACGAACAACCTTGGCAGCGGTAACAACACCTTTATCAATGAAATAACCCAAGAAAGTTGGATCAGCTACACGAACCTGCTTTCAAGATGCTAATCACTATACTCTTCAATAAAATAAATTCCAGGTATTGAACCAATGGAAAGTCAAAGTGACACATCCTTTTGCTCAATGTCCAAAATGAAAATTAGATGAATTATATATAAGGGTTAGTACTCAATGATTACGTCAATATCTATCTATATATATATATATATATAATATAAATAGTTTACATAATTTTTGTGGTCAGTTTTTTATTCAATAGTTGTGATCAATTTGGTAGCTTACCAAAACAACTACTAAATTATGCTAACATGACATCTGAAATTAATAAAAATATATATTTTTTTGAAATATAACAAATATAGAGACATAATCTTTCCAAAACTCTCATATATAAACAAAACACATTGAGAAAATACTTGTGAGCAGGTGTTATTCCCCTCTATGCAAGATTTCAAAATCTTACGAAAGTTTTAATATTTCAACACTTAAGTGGGAAAGTTTTGGAATTTATTTAGAGTAAATTTATTTTTTTCTATTTTATCCAAACAAATGATGAAAGTAAAAGGCTCCTTTTCTACCTTTGGTTATAATCTGAACATATTGTAGGAAAGGAAGAAAGCTCACCAATGCATTGTCGACACCATAGCAATCCACATATTTAATTCCTCTCATGGACATATTTTCTAATAATTTTGAAGATTTCAGAGCTGCTCAAAAATCAAAATTAGCAAGAGCAAGAAAGAAGAAGGAAGAAAAAATACCAAAAAAAAAAGGATAAAGAAAAAAAACAGAGGAAAGCAGCGATGGAATTTAAATATCATATAAAAGTTAACACTGGGAAAATATTTAACAAAAATGTGGAAAATTAACCTTTGATAATCTTTATTCATAGAGAATAAGAATTTTAAATAGGCATTGTACAGGTATACACAAATCTGGTATTTGATACCAAATATTCTAGACTAATTACAGATATTCCAGAGTAAATCAATTTGCCTAAAATTAAATAATCTAATTATAGTAACTTTCTAATAATTCAGCTTGGTTTCCTTACTGGAAAAATAAAAAGTAAATGCTCAATGTGCAATATTTTCTACACCCTCCCTCAAGCTGGTGCATAGAGATTCCACATGCCCAGCTCGCAAACTAACTCATTGAAACTTTATGTTGATAGCCCTTCGGTCAATAAGTCAGCGTGTTGTTGCTTGCTAGGAATATATACAACACATGGTTCATTTCCATCAATTTTTTCTTTAATGAAGTGTCTGTCCACCTCAACGTGCTTCGTTCTGCTATGATGGACTGGGTTGTGTGCTATGTTGATTGTTGACTTGCTGTCGTTGTACGACTTTAAAGGCTCGATCCTTTGAAGTTTTAATTCTTCAAATATGCATTTGATCCAAATTAATTCGCATACGAGTTCGGCTTCGATACTACTTCATGATACCACTGGTTTCTTCTTACTCCTCCAAGTAACCAAGTTATTCCATTTTTTAGTACAATATCTAGTTGTTGATCTTCTATCTTCAATTGACCCTACCCAATTTGCATCTGTGAACTGTGAAGGCCTTAACACCTCTTTCCTCATTCTTTTAGAATAGCTATCCATTTCCAGGTGTTTTCTTCAGATAGCATAAAATTTTGTACACAACTTCCAAGTGTTCTTCGAATGGATTGTGCATGTATTGGCTAACCAAGCTCAAAGCAAATGCAATATCGGGCCTTCTGTGGGATAGGTAGATCAATTTTGCCATTAACCGCTGGTACATTCCCTTGTCAATTGGCTTCTCTTTTGTTGGTTTATACTTGCCTTTTGGTTCAACTGGTGTTGTCACAACCACTCATTCATGTTTCCTTGAGTAGATCTAGGACATATTTCCTTTGAGACACAACAATTCCTTGTTTTGTTCTTGCAACCTCCATTCCTAGAAAATACTTCATTGGCACAAGATCTTTCACCTCGAATTCTTGGGCTAGCAAGCCTATAAGTCGTTCTTGCTCTCCATAATCATCACCGGTGAGAATCATGTCATCAACATAGACAATGAGAATAGCTACCATACCTCACTGGTGAGTGTGTGATCCGATTGAGCCTGTTTATATCCATACTATTTTAGCACTTGATTAAATCTTACAAACCATGCACGTGGAGATTGTTTTAAGCCGTAGAAAGATTTTTTCAGATGACAGACATTCACTTTTCCATATCTTTCCTTGAACCCAAGAGGGATACTCTTAAAAACTTCCTCTTCCAAATGTCCATTGAGGAAGGTATTTCTGATGTCTAGTTGTTGAAGGGGCCAATCTTGCAGCAACTGATAGTAGAACCTTGAATGTGTTTTACTTGGCAATGGGTGCAAACGTCTCGTTGTAATCTACTCCATATGTTTGGGTGGATACTTTTGCAACTAGTCTCGCTTTGTATCGGTTTATCGTTCGATCAACCTTGTGTTTAACCGTAAATATCCACTTACATCCAACAACATGTTTATCTCTAGGTCGATTGACTATTGTCCACGCCGCGTTGGTTTCTAGTGCCCCAATTTCCTTGTAGATTGCTTTCTTCTATTCTTTTACTGAGAGGGCTTCAGTTATGTCCTTAGGAACTACCACTTGCTCAACTTCTGCTAAGAAAGCTTTATATTTCAGAGTTAGTCTACTATAGCAGACATGTCTGGACATTGGATGTAGAGTAAAACTTCGGACTTCCTTCCTCTTAGCAATAGGTAACTCGGACTTGGGTTCCACTACCCTCGAAGGCTCAACATTAGGAATATGTTAGACTAGAACAATCTTTCGATAAAATACTCAATTTTATTCCACAAATTTTTTTTTGAAAAAAAGACAGAGGTCATAAGATGACCTCCTCTTATTGAGAGCCCTCACTTATGGCGGAGGAAAACTGTGGTTACAAAAAAAAAACAAATAAAAATTAAACCAACCCGGGTTAAGAAAACTCCCGTCGACTCACTCTCCAAAAACTATTACAGCCACAAACTACTCCACTCCCTACAAAGATCCAAGAAAGAAACTCCCTCAAAACCTCTTGATCTAAACACCCATGTGGCCACCCAGAACTTGATCTTATCCCAAAGACTTTCCACTGTGAAAGAAACGTCTTCAAAAATCTTACTATTTCTCTCCAGCCAAATTGCCCAAAAAGTCGCTAACACAGTACTCTGCCACAAACGAGCCACCCTCCGTCCCCCTTCTAAATGGCATAGGAACAATTGAGAACAAGAGGAAGGCATACACCAAGAGACCCCAAATTTGTCCAGCACTTAAAACCACACCACCCTAGTAAACAAACACTCCAAAACCAAATGGCCAACTGACTCCCCTTCATTCTTACAACAAACACACCAATTTAGTGACAGATAGTGAAAAGGTCTTCACCTTTGCAAGTTAACGTGGACATTCAACTTATCCAAGAAGGACAACCATCCAAACAATTTAACTTTGTAGGGGGCGACATTCTTCCATAAATTCTTAGCCCAATCCAATTCGGGGCCTAAATGAGCATAGCTCAAACTATAAAAGGCAGACTTACAAGTGAACACTCGGCTAATGTCTGGAAGCCAATGCCTATCCTCCAAAATTGACGGGAAAACCACAACCTGAAGCAGGTGCAACAGCTGAGCAAAGCTAGACATCTCCCTATCAAACAAATTCCTCCTGAAACGCAAATTCTATCCTAGGCCCCCCAAACTCCCTTCACCTTCCAAGACTGCTAGATCTTTAATCACACAATTCTTGGCCATGGACACCAAAAATAACTCAAGGAATTGATACTTCAAAGAGACGTCACCAATCCAAACATCCTCCCAAAAACGAATCCTATCCCCCCTGTGCACCTTGAAACAAACCATCCTTCGATACTCATACAAAGCCGAGATATCTCTCCAAGGACCACGAACTGACATTCTTCCCCCTCCACCCGTGTCCCAGTGACCACCAACTACCCCATACCTACTCTTCACCACCCTATGCCATAAAGACTTGTCTTCTAAAAGAAACCGCCATAACCATTTCATAAGAAAAGCTTTGTTTCTCTTATCAAGATTCCCAATACCCAAACCACCATGGCTACGCAATTTACAAACTTCTTGCCAACTTCTCAATAAGCCCTGCCACATTCTTAGGGATCCGGAAAAGAGACAGGTAATACACCGGGATTGAAGACAGAACTGACTAAATAAGAGTCAATCTACCACCTCGTGACAAAAAAGCACTCTTCCAACCGTCCAAACGTTTAGCGCACTTCAAAACCACAGGCTCCCAAAACACTTTGGAACGAGGGGAAGCTCCCAAAGGGAGACCCAAATACTGAATTGGCCACTGGCCCACTTCATAGCCTATCTCACTAGCTCGAAAATCCACCAACTCCTCAGGCATGTTAATTCCCAACAATTGTCATTTCTGCAAATTAATCGAAAGCCCAGAGACAACACTAAAGACCTTCAGGATATCAAGGAGCACACCCTGGGACTCCTCATCGTTAACAAAAGGCTATATATATACTACTGAGATCAACTCTTATATTCTTGGCTCCTCTCTTTGATGACTGAAGGCGTACTCATGCGTGTTGTTCGTTGCAAGACCTCAGTTCATGTGTGGACTACCCAATGAGTATATTACCACCCAGACTAATGCCGAGGTAGATCAATATCAGAATCAGCTCCAGAATGCCAAGAAAGGTGGTCTATCTGTTAATGACTACCTGTTGAAAGTTGAAGTTCTTGTCGATAAGCTAGAATCTGTTGGTCAAATCATCACTCCAAAGGAGCACATTATTGCGATCTTCAATGGTCTTCCGCCCGCCTATAATGTCTTTATCGTTTCTGTTAATTCAAGATCACAACCGTACACAATGGCGGAAATTGAATCTCTATTGCTTGCTCACGAGAATCGGTTGGAAAAATATACTCAAGATCTGGATTCTGCACCAGCTGTTGCAAATCTTTCTCAAGGTTTTCGTAAACGTGGAGGTTTCGTTCCTCAGTCATCTACTACGAATTATTCTCATGTTTTTGCTAATCAAAGAAGTGGTGGTCCTCCCAATCTTGGTCGAGGTGGTTGGAATCCATAAGCAACTGGTGGTCATAATCAGAATAGCTCTTTTTTTGGTTATTCTTTCAGCTCCACTTCAGGTTTTCGTAGTGGTTCTTCTCAACCAGGGAGTGGTCGACCAGTGTTCCAACTTTGCTCTCGTCCAGGACATTTTGCCTCTAAATGTTACCAAAGATTCAATGCTGATTTTCCTGGGTATGGTGCCACACCTGTGGATAAGCAACCTGCTTCTTCTATGGTTGCTACAACTGATTTGGTCGATGATCCTTCGTGGTACCCAGACTCCGATGCTACCAATCACTGCACAAATGTTGAAGGAAATGTAATGCAAAAACAGGAATACAATGGATCTGAGAAGCTACATGTGGGAGATGGCACTGGTTTTGTGGTGAATAATATTGGCAAGTCTGTTTTTCAATCCAATTTTTCTCCAAAATTCCTTGTCCTTGATAATGTTCTTCATGTTCCCAAGTTGACTAAAAATTTAATCAATCTCTCAGTTTGCTAGGGACAATTCTGCCAATTTTGAATTCTTTCCTGAACACTGTTTTGTTAACGACCAGGTCACCAAGGAAGTTTTAATGCTAGGTCATCACACTAATGGCCTATATGCTTTTCCTTTGTCATCCATGCGCTTTCTTAGAGCC
Organism: Humulus lupulus; assembly: GCF_963169125.1. Lineage (NCBI taxonomy): Eukaryota > Viridiplantae > Streptophyta > Magnoliopsida > Rosales > Cannabaceae > Humulus > Humulus lupulus. The sequence continues at coordinate 79,894,774 of NC_084801.1, forward strand.
TCACAGCCAAAGACTTCTGCCGCTGATCCTTCATCTATGTTATCCTCAAATTCCTAACTGTTTGTAGCAACTTGTGAACATGACTTTCATTCCTGTAATAAGAATAGTACTTTTGATACTTAATTTACTGTAACTAACTCTCAATTTCATTTGTGGCATAGTCGGTTGGGTCATCCAGCTGCAAAAGTTGTACAATCTGTTTTACGTTCTTGTAATGTTTCTGTTGGTAATAAAACTCATGAAGAATTCTGCTTTGCTCAAGGCAAGATTCACAAGTTTCCTTTCCCTTTGCCTACTTCCGAATATACTAAACCTCTCCAACTTATTCATTCAGATATTTGGGGTAAAGCTCCAGATGTATCTTCCAATGGATATAAGTATTATATACATTTTATAGATGCATATTCTCGATATACTTGGGTATATCTTCTCAAAGCCAAATCTGAGGCTTTACAAACCTTCCTTAATTTCAAAACTCAAGTGGAGAATGAGTTCAATTGTAAAATCAATACTTTACAGTCTGATTGGGGGGTGAGTACCGTGCGAGAATGGCATTAAACACAGACTTTCTTGTCCAACAACACAACAACAAAATGGCACTGCAGAGAGAACATTGACACATAGTCGAAACCTCTCTTACTCTCCTTGCCAATGCATCTATGCCTCTTAAGTATTGGGATGAGGTTGTTCGTACTTCTGTCTATCTTATAAACAGGATGCCCTCTGCTTTCATTTCAGGTCTTACTCTGTTTCAAAAACTTTTCAATAAACCTATTGATTATAGCCAGCTCAAAGTGTTTGGGTGTGCTTGTTACCCCAATCTCCGACCTTATAACTCTCACGAGTTGGAGTTTCGGTTTGTTGAATGTTTGCTTTTGGGATATAGTCTTAAACATAAGGGCTATAAATGTTTGGCTCCTTTCGGTCGTGTATGCATATCACGTGATGTGATTTTTAATGAGCACTTTTTTCCTTCAGCCAAGAGTGTTTCCTTTGTCTCTTCTCCCTCTACTGTCAAGTCTACTTTTCCGTCTATCTATTCCTATCTATAAGAGTTCTGTTTCAGTCAATCATCCTAGTAATTCTAATATTTCTCAAACACCAATCACTCACTCTGATACTTTTAACCAGTCACCTCAGTCCATGCCTTCTAGCACCACCTCTCCTATTTCTTCACCACATACTACTCTCACCTCAGCTCAAATATATCACATTCCACCACCCTCCGCTCCACCTGATGTATCTGTTTTAGCTGACCCTACTGTGGGAATGGGAATAGGTTGGAGGAGACCTAATGGGGTTTGAGCTTGATATTTGTTGCGCCGACAAGTACCACATTTTCTAATAAATTCTTGGACCTCTTTTTCTAGGAAATCAAGCTAGTTAGAGGATGTCAGATGTTGACAGCAAGAAATTAATGTTTCCAATTGTTGTTTCAGCTTCCTAGTTTATAGGAATTCCTATTTATTGTATTTATTTTTTAATATGAAGGGTCTTAGTTGTTTGTTGTATATATAGACTAGTTCTATGTTGTAAACAATAGAAAATACAGAAATAAAAATAATCTCTCATACCATTTTCTTCAAGGTAGCAATAGAAGCTCAAAATTGGGATTTATTTTTCAATTTTTCTTCAGCCTCTCTTAAAAATTTAGGGGTTTGGTATTCTTGAGGTTCATTCCTAGAAAACCATTTTCGAGTGTTAATCTATTCTCACCTCTAGCCCAACATCCGATCAGCAGACCCTCGAACTCCAGTGCCCAGCAAAGCTGCGCATGAGCCCCATGCGCCTCTGTCATCCTCTGCCAGCTACGTCACGCGCCGGCGCCTGCAGGCACGTGACTGCCTCCGACGATCTCTTTTTCAAGCATTTTCCTCCTCGGCATCTACCTCGTCTCCGGCGCACCACTCATCCGTGCTCATTTGCCTCGTCTCCGCTGGTATTTCTCTATGGCAGCACAAAACTCTTCACAATATATCTCTTTAGTTGCACAACAAAGCGACTCATGCACTCCAAGTTATTCAAACCCCTCATACCCATTGGATGGTGGATCTCGGTGCTTCAGACCATATGACAGGTGATATGGTTTCCTCCTCGGCATCTACCTCGTCTCCGGCGCACCACTCATCCGTGCTCATTTGCCTCGTCTCCGCTGGTATTTCTCTATGGCAGCACAAAACTCTTGACAACATTTCTCTTTAGTTGCACAACAAAGCGACTCATGCACTCCAAGTTATTCAAACCCCTCATACCCATTGGATTGTGGATTTCGGTGCTTCAGACCATATGACAGGTGATAGATCACTATTTTCATTTTGTAGCACATGCTCCAATGATAGCACTGTCCACATAGCAAATGGCTCGTGTTTGAGAATTGACGGAATTGGGACCATAACAATATAGAGGCAATTTTCTTTCATTTTCCTTGTTCTTGTGTTGTTAGGCTAACCATTTGACAGATATATCCTATCAAAGTGGTATTAGAGCACTCGATCGACATGGGACCTAAAAAGGATTCGCAGCTGGAAGCCTTGGAGGAATGGGTTGAAGCAATTCAAACGGAGGTTCGTTGGGAATTCCAGGAGGTTCATTCAGAGTTTGAGCAATTTCCCAAGGATATGGAGCTACTGAAAACTAAAGTTTAGAGGTTAACTGCAATGGATAAGAAGATGGATACTTGGTTACTCATTTGGCTCAGTTGCTGCAGGCTTCAGGCAAGCCCAATGCCGATACCACCGCAGCTAGTGCAGATAGACAACGTCGTCGTCAGCTTCAGCTCCTGCGTCTTCGGGGGATCCGTCCACACCACCTTCGCCACCTGCGATAGGGTCCGTTCCGCCGCTGCCTCTAGTTCAAGTGGATTCGTACTACTTTGGCCAGAGCCTTGGCCAAGACTATTGGCCCCCTAGGATGGAGCTACCACTGTTTACAGGGGACAATCCCGATGGTTGGATTTATTGGGCGGAGAGGTATTTTCTTCTCACAAGGATGTCGAAACTGCTGATGTTGGAGACAGTCATTGTTGGCTTGGATGGAGATGCACTAACATGATTAAAGTGGGAGAATCAAAGACGTCCGATCACTTCTTGGGCGACATTGAAGAAGCTGATAATTCTTCGATTTAGAGTTGTTCTAGTCGGAACCATATCGGATGAATTAATGTCCATTACTCAGATGACTACTGTGAAAGACTATCGGGTCCGATGGGAGGTGTTAGTTTCTAGGCTGCCAGACGCACCAAGCCCTCTTCTCGAAGGGAGTTTTGTGAGAGGGCTCAAAGATGACATCAAGGCTGCCTTGCATATCCTCTAGCCCATGGGTTTGGCCCAGATTAGGGATACGGCCCAGAGGGTGGAAGAGGGCCACCAATAGCTAAACACGGGCCCAGAGTCGCGACCCACCTTGCCCAAACCCACTCCAAGCCCAATGACACCTTTCAAGCATTCCTTGAACTCGTTCATCACTTGTTCCCTTACGCCTCTGGTCCCAAGTTCTTCATCTCTGACACCATCTGTCGCGTCTAGACCCGCCGCTACCTAGCCACCAAAATCACAACCATACCGTCACCTAATGGAAGCCGAGTACCAGGACTAGAAGGCCCGTGGGGTTTGTTTTAAGTGTGATAAGAAATTTTTTCGTGGGCATGAGTGATCAAAAGCGCTGCAAGTTTTATTGATGATATACGAAGAGGATCCGATACCCCTTGATGATTCCCCACCACCATCTCCAGACTCAGGCGAGACTGTGATTACAAAGGAGACTCTCGCCTCTCACTCAATTCTTTTGTCGGAATTACGTCGGCGCATACTATGAAGCTTGTCGGCCATATCGGGCAGCAACCCATGACATTCTTAATCAATAATGGGGCTACCCACAACTTTATTTCCATGGGCGTAGTCTCAATTACTGGCATTCCAATCACAGCAACTACATGTTATGGGGTCTTATTGGGTACAGGAGGAAAGATTCAGACAGAGGGAATTTGTGCACAAGTAGAATTGGATTTGGGAGCCTTGAGGGTTGTTATTGATTTTTTGCCTTAGGAGCTGATCTAATTTTTGGAATCCAGTGGCAAGGAACCCTTGGCAACATGCAAGTCAATTGGAGGACTACAATGGTGAAGTTTAAAATGGAGGGTGCTTGGGTGACCTTGCAAGGGGATCCTAGCTTGTGTAAATCCCCTATTTCCCTCAAGGCAATGATTTTATTAGTCAAAAAAGAAGCACAACGGTTTTGGGTGCATTTTGGTGCTTTATCGAAGGATACAACAAGTGGACAGCAGCATATTCCTTTGGCAGTAGGCAGTTTGCTTCAACAATTTGAGTTTGTTTTTTCTATGCCAGCGGGACTCCCACCTAGTCGAACTCGTGAGCATGCAATTAATCTTAGTACAAGGTCCGGATTGATATCAGTGAGGCCTTATCGGTATGGCCAAGTTCAAAAAGACGAAATTGAGAGGTTGGTTTCTGAGTGTTACAAGCAGGCATCATCCAACCAAGTACGAGCCCATTTTCGAGCCCGGTACTTCTTGTCAAGAAGAAGGATGGGAGTTGGCGTTTTTGCGTCGATTATAGAGCACTGAATTGGGAGACATTGGCTGATAAATTTCCAATTTCGGGCATAGACAAGTTGTTGGATGAGCTTCATGGCACTCAAGTGTTCTCCAAATTGGATTTGAAGTCAGGGTATCACCGAGTCACGGCTAGGGATATGGAGAAGACGACATTTCGCACACATGAGTGGCACTATAAGTTCCTTGTCATGCTTTTTGGTCTTACGAATGCACTGGTGACTTTCCAAATTCTTATGAATGAAGTCTTTCGGGATTTCCTAAGGTAGTTTGTCTTGGTGTTTTTTGATGATATTTTGGTATATAGTTCTTCATTGGAGGAGCATGTGCATCATTTGTTATTAGTTTTGGAGCACCTTCAGCAACACCAACTGTATGCGAACAAAAAAACAATGCATGTTTGCTCAAGAGAGGGTGGGGTGCCTTGGTCATATTGTTTCAGCTCAAGGGGTCTCGGCTGATCCAAGTAAGCTTTAGGCAATGGAAAATTGGCTTGTTCCCAAGATAATCAAGGGCTTGAGGGGATTCTTGGGACTCACCGGTTACTACCGTAAATTTGTAAAGGGGTATGGAAGCATTGCAAAGGCACTCATTGATCAGTTGAAGAAGGATGCTTTTGATTGGTCACTTGAGGCTCAACAGGCTTTTATTCAGTTGAAGCGCGCGATGTGTTCAGTACCGGTGTTGGCACTTCCAAATTTTTCGGAGCCCTTTGTACTTGAGGCGGATGTGTTGGGAACTGGGCTAAGGGTTGTTTTGATGCAAAATGGGAGGCTAGTGACTTTCTACAGTCAGGTGTTGTCATCTCGGGCACGCACCAAGTCGCTCTATGAGAGGAAAATTAATGGCGATAGTGCTGGCCATTCAAAAGTGGCGTCCATACTGATTGGGGCATAAGTTTTTGGTGAAGTTTGAAATATTTGTTGGAGCAAAGGCTTGTAGCTTTGGAACATAAAAAATGGCTGACCAAAATCCTAGGTGTGGATTTATTTCAGTAATTAGGAAGTTGACCACAGCTGTATATAGGAATCAATTTGGTATTAATACCAAATATTTTGTATATTTATTCTTTCTAAAATTAGGGGATTTTAATGGTGTACTTTCTAGAATTAGCTATTTATATTTATTAGGTCAGATTCTAGGTTGTATATATATTCCCTCTCTTTGAGATAATTATACACAGAAAAATATTCAAATATTCACATGGTATCAGAGCAAGGTTCCGCTGCCTAGCTCTCCAAAAAAAAATATATATATATATATATATTTTTTTCCTCTTCTCTGTGTGTCCATCTCTGTCCTTTTCTGACTACCATGGCTACCGAAAAAGACAGCTCCATCTCAGAGGTAACCTCCAAGACCTCCTCACCAGATCAGCCCCTCTCTACTCCAACTCCCTCTCACAGCAATGAAGCTATCTCACAGCAATCCTCCACTCCGTTGACTGCCACTCATGGTACTGAAATGTTGGCAGAACGAGGTAATAAATCAGTAGCTTATTTTGTCAATAAAAGAACTACTAAATCTTGGATTCTTGATTCCAGGGCTTCAGATCACATGATAGGAGATGCATCAAATTTTTCTGAGTTTCACATTAGTACAGGAAATCATACTGTCAAAATTGCTGATGGTACACTCTCTAAAGTTGAGGGTTTGGGTTCAGTCATCATTAATAAGGACCTAACCCTCACTTCTGTACTCTATGTACCGAAATTGGATTGTAATTTACTTTCTATTAGTAAATTTACTCGTGACCACCATTGTGTGACTAAATTTTTCTCAAATCTTTGTGTGTTTCAGGACTTGGATTCGGGAAAGAGGATTGGCAGTGCTGAGATGTATTCTGGTCTTTATGTTCTAAGGAATGAAACTCAATCTACTAGCACAACCCAAAAGTTTAGTTTGCTTTCTTTGAATAATCAATCCATTTCTTGTTCTAATAACGATAGTGATATTATGCTATGGCACTATCGTCTTGGTCATCCAAATTTTTTGTATTTGTCAAAAATGTTTCCCTCTTTATTTATTAATAAAAATCCAAACTCTTTTTGCTGTGAAATTTGTCAGTTTGCAAAAAACACTCGCAGTAGTTATTCTAGATCAACATATAAACCATCCAAACCTTTTTCATTAATTCATAGTGATGTTTGGGGGCCTTCGCGGGTCAACACTATATTGGGAAAAAGATGGTTTGTATCTTTTATAGATGATCACACGAGATTAACTTGGGTGTTTCTCATGAAAAATAAAACAGAAGTGAGTGAAATATTTCAGCGCTTTCATTCTATGATTCAAACACAATTTCACACAAAGATTCAAATTCTCAAAACTGACAATGCCAAAGACTTCTTTAATTCTGTTCTTGGTCCTTATTTGATACAACAAGGCATCATTCACCTAAGTTCTTGTGTTGATACTCCTCAGCAAAATGGAATTGCTGAACGCAAAAATCGACATCTCGTTGAAGTTGCTCGGTCTCTCATGTTTGGGACTCATGTTCCCAAATTCTTCTGGGGTGATGCCATTCTTACTGCTGCATACCTCATCAATCGGATGCCATCCAAGGTGCTAAAATTTCAAACTCCTTGTCAAACTCTTTTGCAGCTATTCCCTCATACTCGGTTCATTAGCTTTGTTGACCCTAAAATCTTTGGATGCACTGTTTTTGTCCATCTCTATTCACAACATCGTAGTAATTTAGATCCTAAGTCTATCAAATGTATCTTTATTGGTTATTCCTCCCATCAAAAGGGTTATAAGTGTTATTCTCCTACTACTCGAAAAACTTATAACTCTATGGATGTAACCTTTTTTGAAAAACATGCTTACTACAAATCTGAGATTCAGGGGGAGAATGTAAATGAATCTCATCTTTGGGAGAGTATTCCAGGTACCCATACTGACATTATTCTGGGTACTCATACTCATACTCCGCCTCTGGATCAATTTTCCAATCCAGTCAAGGACACTTCTTCGACTTCTTCAGTCATGGAAAATCAAGATCCATCTAGTTCTTCCCAAGTCATAGAAAATCAAGATCCACCTATGACTATTGAGCCTCAACAACAAGAACCTAAAGAGATCCGTGTCTACCAAAGAAGGAAAAATTCTGACAAAGAATTAAAAGATCGAACACATCTTGAGTGCCACCATGAATCAGAACTGGATCCACATCCTCCAGAAATACATTCAGGTTTGAGTAATCCTAGTCATGATAATGTTATTCATATAAATGATGATCTGCCTATTGCTTTAAGAAAAGGTGTTCGAGCTTGTACTCAACATCCTATTGGCAACTTTGTGTCCTACAAAATCTTATCTCCATCCTATCAGGCATTTGTTTCTACTCTTGACAGTGTACAGATTCCCCATACAATTCAAGAGGCGCTGATTGATCCTAGTTGGAAAAAGGCTGTACAAGATGAGATCAACGCCTTGGTGAAGAATGGTACTTGGGAAATCACAAAATTGCCAACTGGGAAGAGACCCGTGGGATGCAAGTGGGTATTCACTATTAAGCATAAAGCAAATGGTAGCATTGAGAGGTTTAAAGCTCGCTTGGTTGCCAAGGGTTTCACTCAGTCTTATGGGATAGATTATCAAGAGACCTTTGCACCCGTTGCTAAACTCAACACCATTTGTGTTCTTCTCTCTCTTGCTGCAAACCAGGACTGGCCATTGCACCAACTAGATGTTAAGAATGCTTTCTTGAATGGAGATCTTGAAGAAGAAGTCTATATGGATATTCCACCTGGTTTTGAGAATTCATCCAACCAGGATAAAGTATGTAGACTCAAAAAATCTCTATATGGCCTTAAGCAATCTCCACGAGCATGGTTTGGAAAATTCACTAAGTCAATCATTCAGAATGGCTATACTCAATGTCAGGCAGATCACACATTGTTTGTCAAAATCAACTCTTATCAAAGGAGTTTGAGATTAAAGATCTAGGGTATCTCAGATATTTTCTTGGCATGGAAATTGCACGATCAAGACATGGCATTTTTGTTTCTCAACGTAAGTATGTTCTAGACTTACTCAAAGAAACAGGTATGCTTGGGTGTAAACCAGCCTCAACTCCAATGGAGTCGAACAAGAAAATTGGCTCGGGGACAAATCAAACCCCTGTGGACAGGGGGAGATATCAAAGGCTAGTTGGACGCCTTATTTATTTATCTCACACTAGACCTGACATTGGTTTTCCTGTTAGTGTGGTGAGTCAATACATGAATAATCCAACAGAGGAACACATGGAAGCAATTACAAGAATCCTAAAATACCTCAAGATGACTCCAGGAAAAGGTCTGCTATTCAAGAAGAATGAAAATAAGGAAATCAGAGTGTACACTGATGCAGACTGGGCAGGAGATATAATAGACAAAAGGAGTACTTCAAGTTACTATTCTTATGTTTGGGGTAATCTAGTAACATGGAGAAGTAAGAAACAGACAGTTGTTTCCAGAAGCTCAGCTGAAGCTGAGTTTAGAGCTCTAGCTCTCGGTATTTGTGAGGGAATTTGGCTGAAAAAGTTACTTGGTGAACTGGGAGTATTTATAGAAGAGTCTATCCAAATGCTTTGTGACAATCAAGCTGCCATCAGTATAGCAAAAAATCCTGTTCATCATGACAGGACTAAACATATTGAGATAGATAGACACTTTATCACTGAGAAGATTGAGAATGCTATTGTTCAAGCTATTTATACTCCATCAAGATTTCAAACAGCTGACATCCTCACTAAAGCTCTCCCAAGAACCAGTTTTGAAGATTTAATTTGCAAGCTTGGGATGTTTGATATACACAACCCAGCTTGAGGGGGAGTGTGGATTTATTTCACTAATTAGGAAGTTGACCACAGCTGTATATAGGAATCAATTTGGTATTAATACCAAATATTTTGTATATTTATTCTTTCTAAAATTAGGGGATTTTAATGGTGTACTTTCTAGAATTAGCTATTTATATTTATTAGGTCAGATTCTAGGTTGTATATATATTCCCTCACATTGAGATAATTATACACAGAAAAACATTCAAATATTCACACTAGGCTATGACTTTGACATACAATATAGACCTGGATTAGAGAATAAGGCTGTAGATGCGTTATCGCGGGTGCATTGTGAGGCTTCACTCGCTAGCATTTCAGTTCCAAATGTACTATCTATTTCGAATCTCCAAGCCCATGTGGCCGATGACCCAGCCAGCATTGGCAAAGGTAATGAAGGAGCTAATCTTTAGGACAGCAATGTGGAAGTTTCTCTTTGGTGGAAGGATGCCTCAAGTTTCGGGGCCGGTTGGCGATCCCTTCTTCGTCCCCTTTTATTCCTTTGTTGTTGCAAGAGTACCATTGTAGTAACGTGGGGGGGCACTTGGGTGTATTCAAGACATTCCAACGATTGGCAACAAATCTGTATTGGCAAGGAATGCGCAAAGATGTTCAACGCTTTGTGGCAGAATGTGCTGTTTATCAGCAAAACAAGTACCTCGCCCAATCTCCAGCGGGTTTGTTGCAGCCTTTACAGGTTCCGGAGCAAGTTTGGGAGGACATTTCAATGGATTTCATCGAAGACTTGCCAATATCGAATGGATTCGATTCTATTTTGGTTGTGGTGGACAAGTTAAGCAAGTATGGCCATTTGATACCACTTTGACATCCTTTTCAGCAGTCACGGTAGCAGCTATGTTTGTGAGGGAAGTTGTTAAGCTCCATGGCATCCCTCGTTCTATTGTCTCAAAGACAATATCTTCCTTAGTCACTTTTGGAAGGAGTCATTCTGGTTGCAAGGGACAACCTTGAAGCAAAGCACGACATATCATCCTCAGTTGGATGGTCAGACGGAAGTTATCAATCGTTGCTTGGAGACATGCCTCTGCTGTTTTGTTAGTTTTAAACCCAACCAATGAGTGAAGTGGCTGTCATGGGCAGAATATTGGTATAACACTCAACTGGCATGACTCCATTTCGTGCTCTCTAACATAGAGATCCTCCTCCTTTGCTTCGCTTTGAGCCAACCAGTACTAAAGTGTCGACAATGGAACAAAATCTCCAAGCTCGGGATGAGATACTAAGTTTGTTGAAACAGAGCTTGCATCGTGCTCAATAGAAGATGACAATTCAAGCTGACCGCAAGCGCTGTGATGTGCAATATAAGGTGGGAGATTCGGTATATGTGAAGTTGCGGCCTTATCGAAAACATACAGTGGCCAAGCGACAGAATGAGAAGCTGTCTCCTCAATTTTTTGGCCCTTTTCCTGTGGTAGCCCGAGTTGGTACTGCTGCTTATCGCCTCCAATTGCCACCTGGAGCAACTATCCATCCAATGTTCCATGTTTCACTTCTCCGACCTGCTTTGGGACCAAACCAGCAGGCCAAAACTTTCCCTTCGGGACTCCAGCGCACTTAGAGTAGCTTTTGGAACCTGAATTTGTGCTTGAGGTCAAGCCAGGCACTCATAAGGAGCTCCCCAAGCTTTAATCAAATGGAAGAATCTGCCAGATTTTGAGGTAACTTGGGAGGAATTTCAGATGATCCAAGAGCAATTTCCTAATTTTCACCTTGACGACAAGGTGAAACTTCTAGCAGGCGGTATTGATAGACCACCTCTTACTTACGTGTATGCTAGGAAGAATAGGAAGGCTAAGGGTGAGGGGGTTGTAGCTTATTGTTAGTAGTATTGGTTAGTTATAAGTTAGTTATGTGGGTTGAGTCTTAGTGTGACTAAGGTAAACGGTAATTCAGTAGGGAGGGAATATAAAAGGGCATTTAGTGATCTGTTAGGGGTGTGAAGAGTTTGGTGGGGTGTAACCCATTGTGGGAGAGACCAGGCTCTTGAATTAATACAAAGGCAATTTTCTTTCATTTTCCTTGTTCTTGTGCTGTTTGGTTAACCATTTGATTACTAGGCAGTGCTTGTAATAGAGCTGTATTTAATACCAAATATTCTAGAGTAATTATAGATATTCTAGAGTAAATCAATTAGCCTAAAACTAAATAATTTAATTATACTAACTTTCTAATAATTCAGCTTGGTTTCTTTATTGGAAAAATATTGAGTAAATGCTCAATAGACAATATTTTCTACAAGAAAGATACCTGTATAAACTCCTCCATTCCCATCTGGAGCCTTAGCTACCTGGTTAAAAGTTTAAACTCACGTAACCACGGAACTTGCAAAATGCGTAAAGAAAACAATCATATTGCAAGGATAAAAAGTAGGTATTTCAGATAACAAATGTTTTGTAATCATTATCTGTATGCAGCATTCAAAACATTCTATCAGCAATATAAATAATAATAACAATTAATACTAATTCAGTAACTAAAATTCCAAGTAATACCTTCATCAAACTTAATATTGTCAATTCATTTTTATTCTAGCTACTTCCGGGATTTTAACAAGAATCAAATAGAATCAAGCATGTGCAATAAGGGTTGGGAACCAAAAAGCTAGATGATAGAGTCTCACAGGTCAATACATCTCCAGACATCCTAGAAGCAGGCCCTCAGTTACCGTTTGTTTCATCCCTATATTAAAGAATGAGTATGACAGCTCTAAAATAGTTGGAAACCAGTTTCATCCATTATCAATATATAAGCTGCACCACTATACACACGAAATAGTCTGTTAGCTGTTACATAAACTCCGTCAAAACTTTCCTTTATAAAAAAAGTGTCTTTATAGGATGAAGAGAGACTTCAAATTATCAGGTGTTTGAAATTAGAAGAAGCATTAATATTTGGGCAACAGAAATGTGAGTAAAACAGCTGGGATCTGGGGCCAAAAAAACTGAGTAAATTTTAGAAAAGAATATTACTTTTATGAAACATGTCTTGTTCAGTTCCCAAGAATTTAGATTCTTTCAATCAGAAAGCATTTTCCAAAAGATGCATCAAAACCATAAAAATGTGAGGATGAGAAATGGATCCTAAGCATTTCAGATTTTATATCATAATACATATTCTAAAGCTTGTATTAGATTCTTTTGAAAAACAGTTAGCTCATAGGCAACAACATGTTTACAAAAATTAAGGAAACAGCCATTTCCCAATCAAACATGGTGACAAATTAGATCAATCACAAAAGAAACATACTTTGTATGGAGTTTCCATTATAAATCTACCATCTTTCGAAACGCAAGGTATGGTTCCTTGTTGAAAAAATGTAACCTGCATCAAACATAAAGCAAGACTTAACAGTAAAAAAAAATAACATACACTCTTGATCAGTAGGACCAAAGTGAGGAGAGTCAAAAGAAAGACTTCATACTTGATCAGGTTCAAGGCCAAAAAACTTGTGACTTTCAAAAAATTTGCGTGTGGCCTCATCAGTGAATGGACTTGTCATAATATACCAATGTATTTGCACTGAACCAGCAGAACCTGTCAAAAGGCAAGTCGTTAGAATAAATAACACATGAACCTAAAAAAATATGATGCAACAGGTCTCAAATTTGGGCTAAAGTAACTGAGCAAGTTTGTGTTTGCGTGTAATGAGTTGTCCAGCAAGATTTTAGACCAAAGAATGAAGAAAGAGAAAAAAAAAAGACAGAAGGAAGAAGACAACATGAACATACCATCATTTATGGCTTCAGCAGCTAAACTCTGAACACACAAAATCCGCTCAGCTTGGAGTTGAAATAGCGACTTTCCAGATGGAAGCCCAATATCTAAAACGATACAGAACACATCATGAGTTTCAAACAGGGTTTATTATAAGGGAACATAATAGTTCTAAAGTATCTACTAAAGGAAATTAAATGGAAAATGGACGTCATTAATTATCTATATTGTTTAATCTGGCCCAGTATTTCTAGTTCATCAGCATCCCTTGTATATCAGCAAAATAAACTTAAACTGCGAAATAAAAAAATACTCATGATTATTACTTACTGAAGCACCCCTTTGGATCTGAACCACCAAGCCGAGTTCCCTGCATCATATTTTAATAAAGAAAAAATAATGTATATGTTACAGAAGGAACACATTTAAAATTACCAAATAGGGAAAGAAAATTTAAAGTGCACAGGCTGCACCAGGCATAGAAGCAGGATAACAATTCACATTGTCAAACAAAATGAAAAGGAGGAGAAATTTTTTCATTGTTGCTAAGCTTAGTGCCTGCTGACATATATAAATTATAATACCCGTCCATCGGAATGAAATCTGTATATGCTATCAATTTTAATTATTAATTAACAAAAAAGCTTCAAACAATAGATTAAATTCTCCAAAAGTTGGCAGCATTATAGGATTGGATATGGTTACTTTGATATTGCAGTCTAAAGAAGAAATATAGGAAATCAGGTCTAAAACATCTACAAAAAAGTTGATTACTGAGCGTCTCTGTCTGTTGTGATATCATTGATAATTGATACCCTAAAAGATACCTCTACATAAAACATATTTTGTACTGTGTGACTGTTTATTCTCCTAACTGTCAAACAAAAGATAATCATGCATTATTTTCCTGGCCAAATAAACACATGTTAGGATTTTTGTATCTTTTAGGGTTCCATTCTGAAAATCTTATTTGGAGTCGCTATTTCTTCTCATCACCTGGCCAGGGAAGAAGCCCAAGCCCAACTGCCGATCCACCCATCGCCAGAGTTCGGTGCCCAGAAGCCTTGGGAGTGAGCCCCATGCGCAGCCGTCCTCCGTCGCTACATTTCTCACGCGTCGACGCGTGAGGGCGCGTGACACCGTTTCCGATTGTCGTCCTCCGCCGCTACATTTCTCACACGCCAACGCGTGAGGGCGCGTGACACCATTTCTGGCCGCCGTCTTCTTTCTGGTTGTTCTCCTCGGCCTCTTCGATGGTTCAGTGGTTTGTTTCTGTCCATACGCCTTCCATGCTTCGCTGATTTGTGTTTGTCAAGGTTTGGGTTCTCCCATTTTGGCTTTTGACCAATTTTTCCATCTTCTTCACTGCCTTGTTGGATTTGGTTGAGCCTCTACCTCTTCATTTTTGTTGTACCGTTGGATTTCATTTGTTTGTTTGTTTGCTGCCTCTTATTTTGTACGCTGTCTTAATGTGTTTGTTGGTTCGTTTGTTGCCTCCATTCTTGGTTGTATTAGTGGGACGGGTATGGTGTTTGTAATGTCTTATGGAAAATCAGTTCTTACCTCTACAGATGAATATGCCAAGTTCATACAATATCATGAATCTCTAGAGTCTTATTCTCCTTCTGTCACTACCATTACCATTGTTGATTCAGGTAAACCAATTGCGTTTCTTCTTTTCTTATCCTCCAAATGGGTCATTGATTCTGGTGACACAGATCATATAACAAGTAATTCTAGCCTCTTTTCTACTCTTCAGTCACACACTTCCACTTCTACTGTTACCTTAGCCGTCACCATCTTGTGTTCTTGGATCTGGTACAATTACTCCTACTCCCATGCTTCCTTTGTCATCCATTTTACATTTATCTAACTTCTCTTTAATTTGATATCTATAAGTCAACTTTTTTGCAATCTTAACTGTTGTATCTCATTTTTTTCCTGAACATTGCTTATTTCAAGATTTTATGTCCAAACAAATTATAGGTATATGACACAAGTCTAGAGGCCTCTATATACTTGACACACCAATACCTAAATCTATTGCTTGCTCTGGTGTACAATCTCCATTCGAGGCACATTGTAGGTTAGGTCATCCTTCTATCCCTTTGCTTAAAAAGCTGTCTACAATTTAGTAAGGTGTCTTCATTAGATTGTGAGTCTTGTCAGTTTGCCAAACACCATCGCATGAGTTCAAGTCCCAGAGTTGATAAACGTACTAGTACTCCTTTTGAATTGGTTCATTTTGATGTTTGGGGTCCTTGCCCTATTTTGTCTAAACCTGGATTTAAGTATTTTGTTTCTTTTGTGTATGATTATTCTTGTGTTACTTGGTTATTTTAAATGAAAAGTCGCTTCAAGTTGTTTTCTATTATTTGTGCATTGTGCTGAAATTAAAACTCAATTTAATGTCTTCATTCGTACTTTGCGAAGTGATAATGCGAAAGAGTATACGTTCGTTTTATTTCAATCTTATATGGTTCAGAATGGCATGCTTCATGAGACTTCTTGTGTCGATACTCCATCCCAAAATGGAGTGGCAGAACGAAAGAACATGCATCTTCTTGAAACTACAAGAGCCATATTATTTCAAATGAATGTTCCCAAACCTTTTTAACTGCATGTTTTCTAATTAACTGCATGCCATCATCTGTTCTTCGTGGTGAGATTCCTTATAAAGTCTTTTTTCCCCACAAGTCTTTGTTTCTTGCTAATCCAAAGATCTTTGGAAGTACTTGTTTTGTTCGAGATGTTCGTCAACATGTAACCAAATTAGATCCCAAGTCTTTGAAGTGTGTCTTCCTTGGTTATTCTCGTCTTCGGAAAGGTTATAGATGTTATCGTCCTGGTCTTAACAATTATCTTGTCTCAATTGATGTTACCTTCATGGAAGACACACCTTACTTTCCATCATCGCTATTCCCACTCGTCAGAGGGAGGATGATGATTTGTTGGTATATTCGATCACATCCTCCGAGACTGTCTTGGAACCAACTCATTCCAGGCCACCTATTATTCAAGTCTACTCTAGGCATCAACCTCCTGATTTATGTCATGCACCTGCTCCTTTGTCATCAGATCCATTCCCAAGCAATGATCTTCCTATTACATTGCGCAAAGGTAAGCGCCAGTGTACCTATCCTATTTCTTCCTTTGTTTCATATAACGACTTGTCGTTTTGTTCTTTTATTGCTTCCCTTGATTCCATCTCTATTCCTAAATCTGTTCATCAAGCCCTATCTCATCCTAGTTGGCATAATGCAATGATAGAGATGATGGATGGTTTACATGACAATGGTACTTGGGACTTGTATATTTACCTTCAGGAAATGGGCTATAGGATGCAAGTAGGTGTTCGCAATTAAGGTCAATCTAGATGGGTCAATTGCTCAATTGAAAACCTGTCTTGTCGCTAAGAGCTATGCTCAAACCTATGGAGGGGACTATTCTAATGCCTTTTAACCTGTTGCATAATTGACATCTGTTCGGTTGTTTATTTCGGTGGCTACTCATTACTAGCATTTGCATCAACTTGATATCAAGAATGTTTTTCTTCATAGCGATCTTCAGGAGGAGGTGTACATGGAACAACCTCCTGGTTTTGTTGCTCAAGGGGAGTATGGACGAGTTTGTCGTCTTCGAAAATCTTTGTATGATCTAAAATAGAGTTCTCATACTTGATTTGGAAACCTTAGTCAGGCTGTTGAAAAATTTGGTATGATGAAAAGCAAGTCAAATCATTCTGTGTTTTGCAACAATCAGAAGTTGGTATCATTCTGTTAGTCGTATTTGTGGATGACATTGTTATTACTAGAAATGATACTATGGGAATCTCATCTCTTAAGTCTTTTCTTCATACTCAATTTCACAAGGATTTAGGGATGCTTAAGCATTTATTGGGTGTTGAAGTCACAAGGAGTAAGAAAGGTGTCTAGAAAATATGTTTTTGACTTATTAACGGAGACATGAAAAATTGGGAGCAAAGCCTTGTAGTGCTCCAATGACTCCATACATTCACCTTATAGTAGATGGGAACTATTTGAAGATCCTGAGAGATATCGAAGGTAGGTTGTCAAGCTGAATTATCTTACCGTGACTCATCCAGATATTGTAAGTCAGTTTATGCCATCCCCAACAGTTTATCATTGGGCAGCTCTAATTTTGTGTTACTTAAAAAGAGCACTGGACGTGGTATTTTATATGCAAATCATTGACACAAAATGGATAAAAGATCCACTTCAGGTTATTGTGTTTTCGTTGGAGTAAATTTGGTTTCATGGAAGAGTTAAAGGCAGAATGTTGTGTCAAGCTACAGTGCAAAATCAGAATATAGGGCTATGGTACAGTCTGTATGCGAGATAATGTGGATATATCAGCTCTTGACTGAAGTAGGTCTTAAAACTTCAATACCAGCAAAATTGTGGTGTGATAACCAAGTTGCCCTTCATACTACATCTAATCATGTATTTTACGAGTGAACTAAGCATATCAAATTAATTATCACTTGTCCGGGAGAAAATTCAGCGAGGTTTGATTTCTACAGCAGATGTGAAGACTAAAAGAACAATTAGGAGACATATTCACGAAAGCTTTTAATGGGGTTCAAGTTGATTATTTATGTAACAAGTTGGACATGATTAAAATTTATGCTCCAACTTAAGGGAGAGTGTTAGCTTTATATTAGTTGTATTTAGCTATCTAGTTAACCTGATTCTAGTTTCTCAATTGTATAGTTTCCTTAGATTCCTAGTTTTGTATATATATTTGCATCACCTTTCAATGTAATTCAAGTTGACATTCTTTTCATCTCACATAACAATATACAATTTATTTATTAAATAAGATGTCATTACAAAGACTTTTTCCCGACATGCTAAATTATAATAGAGAGAGGCCCCAAATGTGACGACCCATCATCTCCTATATAACATTATTAAGTTAATCACTGAACTTTTACAGTGTAGTGTAAAGTTGAACATAAAGTAGAAAAGCACAAACACTAACTTAAGCAAAAAAGCAATAAAAAAAAAAGTTCAAATCATAATTTAGTTTAGAACAAACAATATCACGATTTACAGTAAATCACCTGGCCGCCAGATAAAAGCAACACAGCCAATTTTCCATCTGAGATGGCTTTCCAACCCATCTTCCACCACCCCCTCTCTGTCCCCAAGGGTCCGCTCCTCCACTGTCGATACCAGCTCTCCGGTACCGGCTCAATCGCCGCCATCGGAAGGCCTTAATTCCCAACAAAATCACAAATTTGACGTCAATTTTATTGAAAAAGTGTACTATCAAACCATATGAACAGTACCAGAGTCGTGCTGACCATGAGACCGAAATGAACACCTGATAACCCGATCTATTCTCGAAAGATCTAAACTCTGCGGAAGACAATAAGCACAATTTGCATGAAAAAGAAAAATAAAAATATAAACATTAATCTAAAAAAATAGTAATACAAAATAAAACGCAAATCTATTCTTCTCTGAAGCAAAGCCTTCGATTTACACCAATTCGCAGAAAACGAATTATGAATTTCCACCCATACAACCA